>NC_139823.1:13247965-13590465 GCF_963457635.1 Microchirus variegatus
GTCACACTGTCACGCTGGCCTCATTTACATGATTTTGAACAGAGTAATCGTTAATGTGATCAGTAACACCTGCCTGTGCTTTTCCCGCCAAAACTGTCAAAACGGCTGCTGTGACAAAAGAGCTATTTGTCAAAGTCTGTGGTCTGTGTAAAACCATTCAGCGTCCACAGTTACTTCATTAACATTTTAATTTCACAGTGTCATATAAGCATAAGTCCTCTAAGGACACTAAAATGTGTGCAACACTTTTTTGGGGGTGTTTTTAACTGTAAAAATGCTAACTTATCTTAGCATTTTCTTAGCTAAATGCTACCCTTCTCTGTGTACATCAGCATTTTAATAGTAGAATAGTAAAGTATGATTATTATGAATGATTAAACAATTCTCAGACATTTTAATAAAACTTAACATTAAGAAGAGGATGATATTATACCAAAGGTGCTCAGCCGTACACATGGTATGTCATGTTTGTTTTCATCCTGTATACGGCAAAATTAAAACAAGTATAAATATCAAATTCAATTCCACCCACAGTCTTTGTTCAAAGGGAGCATCAGCACCCATGATGACAGTTAAGTCTAAAGCATGAATATTTTAATGAATAAATCATGACGAACTGTGTACTTTTGAAATAGTGGAAAAACTCACCATGTGGTCATCAGCGTTCGAAAAAAATGTGATTTAAATCTTTGAAGATACAGCATGCAGCATTTTCCCAATGGAACAAATTGAAAGTGGAAAAATATTGAGCTCTTGATGTAACACCATTATCACCATCGTTAAAATACAGACTTGACTTTTCACAGGAAGCAAATTTATTCCCAATAAGATCATTTACTCCCTCATCATCCTCCTCTTCCTCACACACTGGTTTTTGTGAAATTTCGATTAAGATGGAGCGAGAGATTATTATTTCATCATTTACTATCATTTGTTAGTTTAGTGTCATTTTCTACGCACTCTCAAAAGAGGTTGCATGGTGTCAGCTAAAAATGAATATTGTTAAACCGGAGACTCCCATCGGCCCCATCGAGGTGGCTTGGAAAAACATTAAGAAAAGAATAAATCACAGTCTTTGAGTGAAAGTAAAGTCATTAAAATGACATTAATCAAAGCAAAAGCGAGACACTGAAATGACATGAATCATAATAAAAGCTAGACATCAAAATGACATTAATCAAAATAGAAGGTTGACGCGGAAATTAAACATTAAAATTACTTGAAAAACAGACTATTATTATGCAATACTGTGACATAAATAACGCATTAATATCATATTGTGGTGTCTCTGGCAATCCCCACCCTGAGTAGCCTTCTGGTTTAAAAAGTAAAGCCTATAGGAGAAGTTAGCCACCAGGAGGCGAAGTCTATAAATAAGCTGTGATCTTGCAAATGTCAAACTCTCAATAATGACCACCATTCTATTTTATTTCACAGGCGTTAGATCGAGTAACGTGTGCCTACATCGATGCAGCACTGAAAGGGTCTTAATTGTAAAAAGACTCGGATATAAATTCAAAGAGTTAATAATTTTTTTTTACACGTGAATACTCTGAAACAGATTATACACACATTTTAGAGGACCACACAGAACGAACAAAGAGGGAAACGTGGTAATTCTTTGGCACAGGTGAATTTCGTGAAATTCATGAAATGACAGTTTAACAACACAGTCTGAATAGTTCTCTTGCCATCATGCAAGAGAATTGTGGATGTTGTGATATACATACATACGTGTATACATATATACATACATACATATATACATATATATCCACATATAATACATACACATATACCTATATATAGTTTGTATTCTTCTCACGGATAACTATGTCTTGTTTTTCCGCCCTCCTCTTTACAGGGTTTCTTTGTGTCTATTATCTACTGCTACTGCAACGGCGAGGTGAGTGCATTTCTGTTTCTTTTTAAGCAACAACATGAAAGGCTCACACACACACACAGAGCAATGCAAAGTAAAAACTACCTGAAAATACCTGCATACTGAGGAACAACGCTCTGCACCCTACTGTTGTTTCCTCATTGTATCCCACGAATGCTGCAATTCAAACAATTACGGCGATTTCTTTGCAAAATCGTATTGACTCAGAGCTCTTTAAGGCAATTTGTTATGATTCTGTCATTTGTCATACGCCGCTTCTTCTATGGGTCCCTCCTTTCAATGCACTTGTTAGTTTATTCGGCAAAAATGTGAGGGATGTAGATGAGAGAACTGGACAAGGCTGTGACAGCTGAGTGTTTGCTACCGTGAAGTGGCTGCATGAAGGTTTTCTGTGGAACTTCATAGATCAAACCAGATCGGTGACTTGTTTTTTTCTCTTTTCCATTAGCGATAGTACCTGCTATCTGGTGCTTTTTTTTTTTTTTTTAGTACTTGCTCTGGCGATGAACCAAGTGAGCTGAGCCCATACTTAAAACGTTGACGTCGACAGACTGCCGGCCTACGATTGGTCAGGGATAGGGCTGACACACCGGCAGGGCTCCGTTCCAGTTCCTGAACCCAATAGTGGAAAATGGGCAGACAATAGAGACAAAACCATTCACTCTTCCAGTTTACCTCAAAATAGTTTTCAAATTCTGGAAAAAAATAAAATAATTGCAGCTAAATTTTACCCACTGGATCTTCAGACCTTCAGAAAAACCTTCCGATCATTTTTGTCACAAAAGCTTTTCAAACAAACTTTTCACCCTCACAGGTCCAAACGGAGATGAAGAAAACGTGGACACGCTGGAACCTGGACTTTGAGTGGGAGGGCCCGGTGGTGTGCGGCCGCTACCGCTACGGCTCCGTGGTCGTCGGACTCAACAACAACAACAGCACCAGCAGCCAGTCCCACCTGGCGGGGGGCGGGCCTTCCACGCGCTCCACCACGCTCGTTTCAAGCCAAGCCTATCGACGCGCTGGTCCGCCTGCGGTCAGCCTGCACGCCACTCTCCCGGGTTACGTGATCAGCAACTCAGACCCGTCGATACCTGAAGAGCACGAGGACAGCGGGCCGAAGCGCGTGGACGATATCTCGCTGAAGGAGAATCTGCCCGTTCTAAACAGGAGCGCAGCGGCGGAGGCGGAGGACGAGGACGAAACGCTGTAGCGCTCGGGGGGAAAAACATTTTAAAGCTGTGCCGACTCATCTTAAACTCATTTAACTCAAAAGTTTGTTGTTTACATAAAAAAAAGAAGATAACTGCCTTGAAACAAAAGAAAAAGGAGGAAAAAGTACTGCAGACGTATCACCACTAGGCTTGTATTTTATCAAATGGTGCGCACAAAAACGTAAAAAGTTTACTTTATAAATGAGATTTTATGGGCATTTATTTTCCATGCTGTTGTCGTGGTTGTATTTGTTATAAATATCTGAAAAAAACGTAACCATGGGAACACAGGAACTACCGTAATTGGTTGATTGGGTCCACCAACCAATCAAGTACAAGTTTGTTTACATCCATTTCTGGCCAAACCAATAAAACATATATATATGTAGTGAATATTTTTATACTTTTAATATAATGCATTAAGTTTCTTGTCGTTGTCTTAATTGTATGCAAGTAGTTGGAGATCAAAATTAATTTGCCAAGTGTGGAGAAAATTGGATTTTCTGGAGATGTTAATGAAATGTTCTTTCTTGACCCTTAAGGACTAATGCAAATCAGTCCATCGAGCCAGTTCAATTAACAATGAAAAGACTGAAGGACTGGGAAATATATCGATATTATATTTATATATCGTGACATGAGATATGGTGATAAAGCGTCTGTGATGACGTTTCCTGCCTTTAAAGGTTGTAGCGTTGATAAATATTGAATACATTTTTGAAATACACTAAATATTATAAATGAAATATATAGGTTGATTGAAATATACATGGAATTGACACAATTATGTTATTATGGCAAAATTTGACCATATTTGTAAGCAATTTCATCATTTTTGACAAACAGATATGTGCCATGTGACCATAAACGGTAGCTATTTTTATTTGAGTGTGTTCAGAGTGTGTTGTCACTCTTCTTAGGAACATATCAGAAGAAAACTTCATGAGCCCAGAGAAACAATATCCAAAAATATCTAGCCTAATATTATTTATAAGGCATATCACCCAGACAGACCTCTATGCTTGAAAAGAAATGTATATTTGATTTATATATCGATATCGAATGATATAAAAAGGTCCATATAAAAATTTTCCATAACACCCAGCCTTGTAAATGTACTTTTACAATCACACAATGGTATATTGTTTGTATTATTTACGTCTCAAGAGATTTGTCAATGCAAATGTGAATTTTTCCACATTTATTATTATTCTGTGTTTACCACACCGAGGAAATTGGTCACAGTCCACAGCACAGATATTAAAAGTTATGCCGACAATCACTTTTTGCTCACTGTGAAGGGCTAACGTTTGTATGCTTTCATGTTAGCATGTACTTCAGTGAGTGTGGTGCAGGTGGTCGTTCATGTGCCTCTCCTGCTCCGGCAGCAAGCTTTAAAAAAAACAAAACAAACTGAAAAGATTCCTTGTGTGATCCTGTGTGTTTGTGCTAAGTGCAGCTATTCTTTTTGTCCCCCCTGTGTATTTGTATTTTCTTGTCCCTTCTCCTTGTGTCTAACCCAACCTTTCCTCTGTTATCTGCAAATAAATGTATGTGTATTTTCAACCAGTTCTTGTGAGACCACATTCTAGCAAATGTCACTTTATATAATGTGATCAAAACATTTTCATCCAAGGTTTTCCCTAAGATAATAATTACCCCACACACTGTGCGGTACGGTGTGGTCAAAGGGTCAAGTACGCTGTTTGATTCAAAGCAACAATTACCTGCTTTAACCACTTTAAAGTTGCACAAGCACTCGTGCTACTTGAAAATGAGTTTGGCCCTAGTTTCCCCTTGGGCTTACAAATGTGTATCAAAGACCTACAGAGAGAGAAAAACATAAGATAAGTTAGTACTTTATGGTCCGTTTGCACAGAAAATGGTCTTGCACCATCATTCTGACACGGATATAAGACAAAAGCAGAGTCAGGGTCGCCAATGGAATCCATTAAATGACACATTAAATACATAAAGACATTCAATTCAAAAGTCCTTTCTAGGGTGTTAATTTTTGTTAAGAAGTGAGATTGTGAGGAGGGCGTTAATGATTGTATCTGTTCCTTATATACTATATATATATATACATATAAACATTTACTGTATATATACATACATATATAATATATATATGTACATACATACATATATATATATATATATATATACATACACACATATATATATATATATATATATACATACACACATATATACCTATATATCGATATAGATAGATAGACATCTATCTATCTATATCTCAGTGATTAACATTTATTAGGGTTTATGAATTTATTAAACCTTATAAGTAAGGTTTATGCCACAGTCGCCCTGAATTAAAAGCTATGTAATTACTAAAATCAACAGCAAAAAGAAAAATAGTAACGCATATAATTATTTCAATTATACAATGTCAAATTATAGTTATTTACTCCTGCCGAGAAAAACAGTTTTAGTAGTTGAAAGTTATGCTTGATTTCACCTGATATTTAATAAGAAAAAATGTTAGTTTTAAACAAGCTTTTAAAGGATTTCTAAAATATTTATTTTAATAGTACGTCTATATAAATAAAATAAGACTGTCAATGCTTTACATTATCTACTATAAGAGCTGCTTCAGAAAACAAAACAACACAAGACTTCACCAAACATCAGCTCTGCCTCTGACGGAGTGAACCGCCAACAAATATGCTTTAACAAGACGGACAGAGATGACTTCTCCAGCTCCAGACCAACAATTACCACACAGTGTGTTTTTAAGAGGTCTCTCCTCCTGACTATCTGTCAACAACACCATCAGAGCACCAAGCTTACAGCTCTCTGCAGTATGGACTAGAACATGCAAGTGTAAGAGAAAAACGTATTACGCAGCCTAAATGCTCTGTGTTCTAAGGGTTAAACAGCACCAGGATGATTATAAGAAATATTAATGGATGTCTCCAAACAACCTTATGTCAATGGCTGGATTTAGATCAGTTCTTGGAGATGATAAATGACTAAACAATCTGGCAATCAGCAAGTAAGCAAAATACAAGTGGAAAAATCAACACAGAGCTTCAAGACGTCATATTACACCTTTTCTTTCAATTCACTTTCTGTCTTTCATAACGGTAACATCTGCTCCCACGCTACACAATTCATCTCCTCACAGTCGACGATGTGAACCCAAGCAATTAAGCGCTAAAAGCTGCAAGTTTAATCACATAATTAAATGGCGAGCGCGTGCGGCGTCACATCGCTTAGTCTTCATCAAGATTTCACTCACTCAAAAACGTCACTCGCTCCCCAGAGCTCATTGTGCAGACATCAGTGTTCTGAGATCTCATGATCTTTTCTTTGATAAAAGTGTTTTTTTTTGGCTAAAGCAAACCTTGACATGTTTATGTCTCGACGCGCTGAAATCCTCTGCAGCGAACAGCTACCACACAACTCATTAATGAACTCCAATATTGACACTTAGCGAGCGCATGTCTCATTCACATGGATGTTTATTAACCACCATCACTATGTTAAAACATACATAGGACAGAAGATAGACTTTACCTTTCAGCACAACTTCTATAGGCAATCTGATGAACTATATAAACGCACTGTGTTTTAAATCGGATTGAATTTATGGTGTTAAAGTGCTTTACAAATAAGAGTTGGGTGGGATTGGAAATGTACGTCAAAGTTCACTTGGCTTGTTTTTATGGACAAAAATAAAAGATAAAAGTCTGAAGATGGGTTGACCTATAAACACACACCCTCAGGATGTCCATATAAGGAGTTGTGTATAATTCCTGTGGGAACTGACCACTAAGGGTTGATTATGTAACAAAAAACATGAGTTTGCTTTTCAGAAAATGTGCTGTAATTATAAAAAGGCACAACAGGGCGATTAAATTCTCCAAAGAAAAGAATAGACAGCTTCATATGTTAATAGATACTTCCTGACAGAAAAGACTATTGAGTATGTATAAACACTATACAACTACTTAAGCTTCAGAGTTAATATTATGTGTTGTGGGCACGTCGTAGTTATTCGCGTCTGATGGATGTGTAACTTATTGGAAGTGAAATGCAGCGCAGTGTGGGGCAGGTATCACCAGACTGCGTGATACCTGCCCCACAGGGAATTTTAATGTCTTGCATTAAAATTCCCTTTATGATTTTCACCTGAAAGCCTTTTTTGATTAATATTGATAAGAACTCAGACTCAGCCGCTTACATGTGTAAAGGCAGGCGTGATATTGTGGTGCTGTCACAGCACCTCCTCCAGTAATGTCAAAAGTTATTAGTAGCAGGAGAATTTACTCATTTCATATAAAGCGGCTTCCTGTAATAAGTCATCATTTCTCTATTCAGAGCGGTCAAGGCTGCAACAACACGAGTGCTCCCAACTTGACATGTCTGAACATTCTCGAGTGCGCCTCTGTAATCTTCGTGACCTCAGGGTTTCACTTAAAGGCTATGAATTTCCAAAATGTCCACATGATTGCATGTAATCCCTCAGGTTTTTAAACGTTGTGGTAAAGCGATGTGTGTTCTGCTTTTTAAAAAGGAGTTGATTTTCAACAGTTATTTGAGACTGATTTCCACTCCACAGCCATCTGATTGAAGTCAAAAGGTTGCAACCACCTGCTTTTAATAGCTAATGGTCCTAATGTTTGCATCACGTGCTGTCTGTGAGTTTGATGACGATGTCATAGATATTTCCTTGCTATAATGCGGACTATGCAGATGCATAGGGCCCTCCAAGCCACTAGGGGGCCCTAAAGCTGAATGCTCAGCCTCATCTGAGTAGAATGAATTAAAGAGACCTGTCTTTATCTGTTGTTACCTCATGGGTTTATTAATTAAATGTAGCATATACAAATAATATAAGCCGTGGCTGGTGTTTTTGTGGTATAATTACATCTAAATAGTTCCTTACAAACTCCAATATTAGTTATATATTATTACAATTAGTACTTATTACTTTGCAAGTAATCACCTAATTTATTTTCTGTGGATCTTGGCCCACTTTATTTTATTTTTGACTTTTTTTATCTGTGTATCTTGCTTGTGTGGCTCAATTTAAGAAGTTTTATTTCCAATATGAGATGTATTAATATGACAGCGTTCTGTAGGAGTCGGCGATGTGGAGAAGGTGGCAGAGATAAGGAGGGGCGAGGTTGTGGATGTGGCTTTAAAAACATACAGGAGGATTTTTAATTGAATTCTGAAATTAACCGGGAGCCAGTGGAGTTGCTGTAGGCTTGGGGGGGGCGATGTGGTGGAATGAAGCGGGTTTTAGGGATCAGCTTCATTAATCCAATGAAGACGGCGCATGGATGGACACACACAGCTTATGGTTTTTTTTTCTCCACAGGGATCAGGGGTCTACAATATCATTACGCTCCAGTTCAATCCATAGGAAGAACCAGGCTGCAAAACTGAACACTACAACACTGCATAGTTTTATTTGTCTTGACGTGTTGCTCGAATGCTTCCCTGAGTGATGGCCAGAATACCATATACAGTATACCACACTAACACGTAACAGATTATACATGTGAACTCACTGGCCACTTCCATAATAATAGGCAAACCTATTCAACTGTACATTAATGCAGTTATCTCATGAGCCAGTCACATGTTGGCAGCTACAGTTATCTCGCGAGCTAAAGGCAACATTAACCCAAGTAACCATACTTTACAACTAAGTTATGCAGTTTTCTTAAGTCTCTGAACCTTGAAGGAGATGAACTCCAGCAGCTGAAGACCACACCGGACCCTTATTATGTACACATAACCCCTTAAGAGTGAAATTAAAAAATCAAATGATCTTTTAGCGGAATTTAAGCAGCTCGAGTGTCATATTTCTGAAACAACACAGCTAATCTCTTTGAGCCTAATAATCCATTCCTGAGAGGAATGACATGATTAATGTAAACAAAATACGTCATCTACAATTTGGCTGTGAATGACTTTTTCTTTTATGACAGAATCGATGAGACAGGGAAAATGGAATGCCAGTGATTTGACTGGGGGCAACTCTCATAATCAAATATTCAATTATACAATAATATATCACAGAACATTCTAGCACAGAGAGTGAGACCGAGAACTGCAAATGAAGATGGTGGAGCGTGAAGGAAATGAGATTTCACAGAGAGAGAAACGCACGCAAAGAATGTGACAGAAGAGATAATGAGACAGAGATGCTAACACAGAATACGTCAGTCGCTAATGCTCCACTGTGACCTTTAAGGTACAACTAACAAAGTGTTCCACACCACATAATATTAGCTGTTTGCAGAGTCGATGGAGGTGATGGGAGTCAGAGAAGATGCTGAGGTGAATAACGTATCACGTCAGTCTGGAATACCACCAAAATATTGAGTCATGTTTCAACTAATTAATCTCACATTATGAAATTCATGAATCTATATTTACCGCAATTAAAAGTTTGCTTTTCTTCCAAAGAGTAAATTACGGATTAATTAATCGTGTTTTTCTTTCTAAACACAGAAACTACACATTTCACAGAACTATGGGATTTCAAAGAGACTCAGGCCTATCGAGTGCCTGCCAGGTAAACTTAAAATAAAGGCCAACATAATATAGTTGACTGCCATCCTGTATGCAACAAGAACATACGGTGGCCCTGAAGTGCAAATCACCAACACAAATAGGAAATCACATGCTATTAATGGCATTTCTGGCAACTCCATCCAAATAGAAATGACTTTTCTGTCTTCGTTTACATCACTGCGTGTTAACCCTTTAAGGTACTACTCAACCATTTGGTCGACCACACTTTAAGCCACTATATCTCATTGAAAAATGCATCAAGCTGAACTCACTTGATCTGAATGTTGTACTTTATGAATTATGCAAACCAGGTTTATTATGACATCTCAACCGTTTGGGTAGAGGCCTGTATCTAAACTACTGTAGGGTCTAATTAAAATATATATATATTGACTGTCATTATTGTTATAAGTAAATAAAATAAAATAATAAAAAATGCAAAGAAATACATTTTCCTTTGCTTTTTTCTTGGTGTGTACCTTAAAGGGTTAAAAAAGAAGTTACTGTGGTATTTTCACCACGACTTTCCCTGTGGCTTTGGGAAAGCATGTACTATTTTGTTTAAGACATAAAAGGATCACGTCCATCTTGGATTAGTCTTTATAGTCTAATTTCATTTTAGTCCTCATACCCTAGTGGCAAATGAAACACTCTTCTGTAAAGCGCTGCTGTCAATCCATGCCATCAGTGGCTCATTATCTCGGTACCAAGGCTAGCAGAAGACAACATTACACAACCCAGCTCCGGCTGTTTTCACACTCGGGATTATTGAAAGGATCACATATATCAGTTCAGGTCTGTCAGGTTTCTGGGATACATTGCACAATCTCTATGAAAGTGCTTAGCTGTCACTGACAATATGGCGGTATGAGTCAAACTTGGTGATGTGACATATTCGAGCTCTATAGAACACACGAGACACAGCACAAACTGCCTACCTTTGTAGATTCGACAAAATATACAGTAATCATCATTATTTATGATTAAATTATAATTAAACGTAGGAACAAAGTCAAAGTCGAATGGAGGAACAAAGTCTTTCTTTCTTCTTTGACTGTTTCTACACATAACTGTCTTCATGTAACCACTGTAATTACTGAAGCTTTCATTGTATCGCTCCACTTCCTGCAGCTATTTTCTTTTTCATAATTTTCCATTGCACAAAGCCAGGTCCATTAAGAATGTGTATGTGAATTAATTTGACTGGACTGTACAGAGCCATGACCTCACTCACCCTCATCCATCTGTCCCCTCCTGGTTGGATATACAGTACAGTATGATTGACTTTACTGTTCCGACTGCTTTAGACCTGCTGCACACACATTTTTGTCGATCACAAATGTGTATGCATTTATTATTTTATTTAGAAGCTTATAGAGTATATTTGAATAGTATACGAACCACCTGTACACATGATTGTGTTTTTTCCATTTTGAGAGACAAATAATAATAATAAAACAATTACACGTGAGCATGTGGATGTTTGTGTTGTGTAAATATTCAAAATCACCACATTAAAGCTTCTCCTCGGGATTCAAGTCCCTGCTGCCATTCATGTTAGTGTCTCCATATTTGAGTCCAAAAAAACTATGGACTTTCTTCAACATCAGGTCGACAATCTCCTTCTCCTCTGAAGGCTTTGTGAAAGGGGACAAAATCAACAACATTATATGACTTTATAATATATATCATTGCTAGAAATCTTGATTCGATGGTTTGAATAATGATTCCTGGTGAATTATACCTTATGCTCCATCTGCTCTTGGTTGAATGCCACGAGGATTCCTGAAACGAGAAAATTGAGCACCACAAATGTCATGAGCATGATGCAGGAACCAATGAGCAATCCAGTAAGCACGGGGTTGTAGTCAAAGACCTGGCAAACAGAAAATAAGAGAGGCAGTCAGTCACTCGGTCGCTCACCGTGGGTCAACGGATATTGGTTTAAAATTACGTAGTACTTCATATCGACAGGCAATTTATGTAAAATGAGGCCTGGCAGATGTTGCTCACCTCATCGTAGTTGAAGATGCCAATCTGCAAGCTGATGATCGTAAGAAGGGCATCAGCCAAAGTCTTATAAGAGGACAGCTTCCAGCCATAAATCACGTTGCACTAAAAAAAGGGAATGAATCCAATAGGAGATGACATTTTGATTGGTTTACAGCATGTTATCTATGTGCACAACACAACCAGGATTTATGAAGATCACAAATACATTTTAACTGTGCACGTGTTTCAGATCACGAGTAAGAATATCAAGAAACGTAAAGGACTACGATGTTAGAATAAGGGTCAGATTATGATCAACGGTGGAGATGCTCACTGCAGTGGAGTACGCGACGAGCATAATCACGACAATCACAACAAAGCCCGATATGTCGCTCCAGGCTCGCTGCAGTGTGGCTGAGAGGATGTTCATCTTGGGGTTGAATCTGAGCAGGTGCCACAGTTTGACACTGGCAAGCAGAACCAAGAAGGCGATCAGATACTGAAGCACTGAGTCGGTGCTCGCCGTCTCGTAGAAGCTGGCAAATCTGTACACACACAGCAAAGAGCGGAGTTATCAGCAGTGGCAAACTGTGACTGTAAAATTACAAACACTTTAAAAGTATATCAATATCAAAAGTAAAAAAGACACACCCTAGAATAAAAAGGAACTTGTAATTAATATATTGTCAGATTCCTAATTTGTGTATAATCAGCATTATCAGGGGTTTTATTGACCTGAAGGCATCAATTTTCATGCAGTTGGATGATTAAAAGCAATACAAAAAAATTAAAGAAACAATAAATACAACATAAACACATCACAGGTTCATAAGAACTGACAGTAAAAACTGTGTCATCAAGAATGGTAGAATTTAATGGTGTTAGTCTACAATCAATGGTCCTCAGTTTTGTGAGCGTTTAGCTTGATGAAATTGTCACAACCTGCCCATGATTTGTCTCTTCACCCTGAAGCAGTAAAATACTGGAGCTGGTTTTAAACTACATTATTTAAAACGTTATATATTTCAACAGAGAAATCAGGCCAATTGATCTCTTCTTAAGAGGCTATAGCCCTCTGCTCAGCTTGAAATTGTTTTTTTTTTTTCACTTTTCACTTGGATTATTGCTATTCACTTAAAATGTTGCTCTCACTGGTCTTTGTGGTTTTGGTAGTAGGTCATATCGCGGATGCCGAGTAGGGTTCTCCTGATGAAAACAGCCACAGCACTCCAGGTCAATACGATGATGGACAATTCCAGGAGGTTCCGCTTACTTGTAAAGTAAGCCCACCGCTGCTGCTTCAGCAGTTTGCCCTTACGGGAAAAGAGAAGACAGATTGTTGTACGTGTGCAGCATAACAAGAGCGAGTGCGTGTGTGTCCATAGATTCATATGCTTGCTGAAAAATTGCAGTTAATGATTTTGTGATTATTGTTTTTTTCCCTCATTTTATACAGTGCTATATGATATATATTTGGATTTATAATTTATTTGGATTGCTTAGTTAGGTATTCCCTACTGTGTGCATTCTCCTTTGTTTAATTCCCCATATTTGTCTTCTTTTCCCGCTGCACATGAGTTTCAGCAGCGTTTCATCAGCCCTTGCCTGACACATGGATTTAGTCTCTTCTCCTCCTCACTCCCCTGCCACTTTGCCTGGTACAATTCTGTTTTGCATCTCAGCCTTCAGCCTCATCATATCCGTGTCCTCTGTATTGACCCCGCATCCTTGCCTTGAATCAGACACCCCATTAAGAGCAGCACAGAAAGAAACTCAATGACTTCCTCCCCGTCTCAAAAATTACACTTAATTGTGAACCCCCAAGAACATAAAAACAAAAGTGTGTGACAAAAGAGTGACAGAAGAGATGAGTCAGAGCTGTTCTAAAAATATATAGAAAACAACGTCAAGTAGAAGAAAATTATAAAGCTCTTTCTTCCTCACATTACCATTTAGACATGTCAACATAATTTACATATTTAAAATAATTATATTTCATATATAATAGCTTTTAAGTAAGTAAGTCAATTTAAAGGATGAATGATTTTCAATCAATTCTTAAAGACCCAGTGTATAAAAATGAGTGATATCCACATAGTAAGCTTCTGCTTTAAAATGCAACACTCAGACGTGTTTGTCTGTTTAAGCTTCTGTAAAAACATGATAAAAAAGGTTCATCTCAGGCTACAAAAACAAAACACTTATTCATTTAAGGCAATTAAATACTAATACAAACCTGGTTAGTGGAGTGCATTTAATTTCCGCTGATAAATCCCCCCAAAATTAAAAGTGTTTGATATTAAAGTTACATGACCACACACAGACTAATGAATAATTAATTAAAACTTGAGTCAGACTTTCCATTCTTAATTTTTGTTAAACTGTTCCCTGCCAGTCAAACAGGGACATGTTCTGAGACAAGAACTGGCCCGGAAACCAAGAGGAAAACATAAAAACAAATAGATAAAGCACACTATCTTTTGAAACGTGTGGCGACAGGATTGATTTAAACAAACTAACGAGCCCTGTCTGTTTACTCTGAGGTCAGCCTGAGCTCATGAAGCCCTTGGCAGATACAGAAACCTCTGCCTGTCTCATTAAATACAGTAAATGAAAAAAAAAAAAAGGGATTTTACCTGCATTAACATGTAATAGATGATGAAAAGCAGGTATATGATCTCAGCAGCCATGACAAAGAAGTGAAGATTCCCAGTTGACTGGTAGAGACGGACAATACGCAGCTCACTGTAGAACTGAAATGCTCCTACAAAATGAGTACGAACAGTTTTATTTGAATGAAAAATGAATTCACAGTATGAATCAAGATGCAGAGGCTGATGATAACTGTATATAACATTTAGAGGCAAATACTTCGCCTTACCTACAGCTGTGGTCTCAAACAAGAGTGTGACGATGCAGAAGAGATTCACGTTAGCATTATAAACGGTGAACTCTACAAACAATGCCCTCGTGTACACATCCAGCCATTTGTTCCTGAACAGATATTCAATCGTCCTGTGGATGAGATGCAAACAACAACATTGAAACAAATGCGATAGTGACATATAGGGCAAAAACCGATTTGTAGCCAGAAGTCGGTCATGGTCAGACAAAAGTCATCGGATCAGGACGAAATTTGGTGAGTTTGTTTAAAGTTAAACGACGTGTCTAAGTCGCACATAGTTGCCAATTTGACCAAACTTGGTACACTTGTCGCTCTCATGATACCAAACATGTCCAATGTACTTCCATTAGCTCCGCCCACCCAGATGTTGGCCATTTTGGAAAAACAAAAATGGGTAGTCTATGCATTTGAACAAAGTCATCCTAGCACGTTTGAGCTAGCCACGCTAGCACTTAACTGCACCCAGGGAGCAATGGGGGATTGGGTGCCTTGCTCAGGGGTCAGGGGTGTCTGCAGTTGTAATTAAGGCTGCCTGTGACCGCATCACTGAGATCAGATGTTAATTAGACTCTTGATCTTTGATTCTTCTGTGTCTGCGTACAAACCTGCTGGCATTTTTTAAATCCGGGCCGAGCTCCGCTACAAAGCCGCCTCCCCTGTAGAGCAACATCTTGCCCCACACGGGATAAGCCCTGAGCTGAGCTCGCGTCTGGTACATCCAAGGACTGGGGGTGCTCATGGAAGAATTATCGCTCAGAGACTGATGCCAGCCCTGGTCATAGGAGCCCATGTCCTCCACCTCCCATGAATACAGAGCATGACAGTCTGGCACAAGCTGCAGCATGAGGCCTGGAACCTGACAGGAATTCTTCTGGACTCTCAGCTGGCGAAGACGAGCGTTTCCTACCAGTTTGGACTTTCCATCCGTGATGAATCCTCGAAAAAAAAAGAATTTGAAAAAATGTGATTGACACTATAATGAGATTTTAGTTATCTATAGTTTGTGATATGTGGAAAGAAAGTGAAGAATGAAGCTCTGGTATTACATTATATAACAGATGCATGTTTCTAAACACATAACATAAGGAACAAATAGAAGAAAATCAAATATGTTGTTTTTATTTCTAAAACATGAGGTCAAGAACTCTATTACGCAGCATGTGCTCAGCAAGAGCTACCAAGAGAATAGCTGAGGAGGAAAAATTGTAAATGTTTGACAATAATGCTCCCAATTAAGAATCATTCTCTAGAAGTCATGAAAGAATAAATAAAACTCACACCGTTATAAAAATGCCCACTCTCCTATGAATTGTTGAACTTATTTTGTAAACTGTTGAACTTTTCTATGAACTGAACGATCATACACTAACTCACACTTTTGTTAAACTTATAACCCATAAATTAGAAGTTCATGATTTTTAATTTATGTTTTACTAACATGACTTTTTCTATATAATAATCATGTGAGGGGAAAGTACAGCATTACGAAAGAAGCCTTCAAACTGTAACATTTTGAGCACCAGAATTGTTTTGCCAGCAATACAAACATCAGACCAACATTAATAAAAACCTTCACACTTTCTGCATAGGTCAACAGAAAAACCACGTTGTTTTTTCTTACCTGGATAAATTCCAAAGAGGTTATTGAGTAGAGATGTGTTGGCCCAAGTGAAAACATCCTCGAGACTCATGCTGTGCGAGATGTGACCACTAAAGCTTTTTCGGATGTGCTGATTTAGGAGAAATGCGTTGGAATCTCTCTGTCCGTACGCCACAAGCAGCAACATCCACATGAAACCTATATAGACTGAAACACATGACAGAGTACTGTGGAAATTCACCCGATGACTGCAGCTACAAGTGATAATGCATGTGCATCACAATGGTCTGGTTAATCCAGTTTTGGGCAACATTTGTCTGTTTATCTGTCTGATTATTGATAATCATGCAATAGGATTGTGATCTAAATCTGAAGAATCAAAAACTCAAATCAAAATGTCCCCGTGTAATTTTAGCCACATTGCTTTCAAAATTAATGTACAGCCTCTCTAGTAATAGCTTCAATAATCTCTTAGGAGTGAAATGACTGAAACATCTGAGTGTATTGACACCGTGAGAAAGTGGCAATGCTGTCTGAAGTACTGCAGTAAGATTCAACAGTCCCTTCAGATTCATCAGTGTTCCTCTGTGCTTACTGAAAATCTCTTTGAGGAGAGCCAAAGCTTTCTGCTCTATAATCTTGTTCCTTTTCATCCTCTCAACATCTGCAGGAGGTGGCGGCTCATACAGAGTCTGATCCTGTCTGACTCTTTGTTGGTCCTCACCATCACCTGCGAGTGAAGAGATATTCTTTGTTGTAAAAAACCAAAATATTTTTTGATTATTATTTCAATTTTTTTTTTTTTACCTTCATTTGAGTCATTAAATGGCACCTTTTCAAAATCTTCATCGACTTTCTTTACTACAAGTGCAAAGAACACAGCAAAGCATAGCACCTGTGGCAAGACGTACAAATGTAAGTGGATGGAAAAACAATTCAATGACAACAACACAGTGAGGGGTCTTAATGCGGGGGGAATGACACGTCCTTTCTCACCTTCAATGGCTGAATGATGAGGATACTCTGGAAAAAGGACACCACCATGGATACCAGCCAGCTAATGGAGCGCTTCTTCCCAAATTTCAAACCATAAAGCATCGTGAAATATGCTGCTACGAAACTGGTACCGGCCACGATGAACCAGCCAACGAAAACAAACCACCAGGGAAGACCTCCATGACAGCACCTCCTTTTCCTCTGTTCATCCTCGTCACAAGCGTTGTCTGCAGAACTCAACCTGCTAATGAGGAGCAGCACAGGGAACTCCATTACTGTAAGTTCATTGATAATGGAACTCGGCTGAAGCACAATTACTGCATTATTATGCATTACCATCATTACTAAAGTAAACTTTAAATGAATATGCCTTTAAATTACATTTTAAATGGCTATATGAGGACATTCAAATTCAAGACATGCACCATGTTACGTTACGAGATATGAACGCTCAGATTTGAAGCTGCAGTTCATAACTTTTAAATAGAAATCAATGTGTTACAGTAATACAATTAGTTCATATACAGTAATGCTGATTAAGCCTTTCAGCTCCACAGAGTCTCCATGTTTTTCATTGCACCAGTTTTTTTTTTTTTTTTCATGTCAATGGCAACATTCCTGCACGGTACACACTGAGTAATGTATTTTATGTCACAGAAGAACCACACTGCGCAAGTAAAGCGAGACAGCGTCATACAGCAGCACTATTGTTTAAAAACTGCATACTATTCAAGTAACACAATTCACTTCTAATACTTTGCGTGTGCTCACACTTTTGTGTATTTAGTTATACCCCAACCTTTCATTTGCAGATTTCTTGATAATGGGACTAAACCGGACTAAAACATGCAAATCCACTGGTGTGGTGAGACTTCAGTACTTTTTTTGTGTGATTTCATCATGGTCAACAACACTCGTCGTGACGAGCTGGTCTTCAAGCAAGGCCTTGATGCCCTGGACTTGCTGCAGAGCCTGGCTATAGCTGTCACGGGTGGAAAAGCTGGAGGATCCCAGCAGGCTTAGGTCTTCATGGATGCGGCACAGCTGCCTGTGTAGATGCTGAGTTTTGTGGCTCTTCTGAATGACCTCCACATCTGAACCGGGATGCACACCAGCACCTGTTTCTGTAAGGATATGTAAATGCAATAATGTCTTAGCAAGTCTCCAACTTTACACAGAAGGCCATTTTTCAACATTTTGGCCCACATTGCCAGTATCAGGGATTGCTGCTTGATTAAATTCTTCTGTTATTAAAAATCTATTCCCAAGTGGAGAGTGGGATAATCTGAACACTTGCTGTGGATATTTTCTATATTTTCAGGGATTTCAAAGAAAGGGACAGAAGGCTTGTTCTGTGAATTTGTTCACAGGATCCTTTACTTTCCTTCTGTTATTATCTACTATGGCTGAAGCTGAAAAACAGATCAGGTGTAGCTTTATACACATGCTCCATGACCATAACAATAAATAACGGATGATTAATGAATTAATCATTCTTAAAAAGTGAATATAATCTTCCCTCAATTGGCGCTTCATCAAAAACCTTGTGCACAAGAGAGTCCACTTCATAATGATTAAATTAACAGATTCATTTTTCTGTGTGTTTACTGTATATCCTATCCAATCCAACTGCATTTATAAAGCACTTTAAAAAACAGCCGAAACAAAGTGCTGTACATCAGAGATAAATAAAAACATAAAAAATAAAAACGTGTGACCTAATGGACCTAAGAACACACAATAAAACAATAAAATACTGTAGAAAGATTCAAAACAACAAATCATACAATAGAACTATAAATCGTTGTCTCACATTGTTTCTTCTGTTTTTCATCTCAGCTGAAGTGTAAAGACTTAATGGCCAATAAATTTGTTATTCGGAAAAGTCCCAGCAGAGGTTATGGCCCCATATATACCAATACAATACTTTATTGAAAAGCCCTTCATCTAAATGATCTCAATTAAATGAATCATACGACAAATATGCATTTATGCTTGGGTTTACAACTGTGTATTAATAAGATGAAACAAACTGTACTGGAGACTAAATGTTCTAAGTGAAATGTATTCACTGCTTGAACAGGTCTTTGACAGTGACTACTGAGCAGATTAATGGGGTGTGTAGGACAAAATACTGCGACAATGTAGGAAAAAGTGCAGTCAACTGAATGGAACTTTTGCAGATATCCACAAGTAATTGGATTAGTTTTATAGAGTGTCTGAAAGGCTTTGCAGAAGAGAACAGACCAAAACTTTTTCAGCTTTCTATTAGCCTCCTCATCCAATTTTGGAACATCAATAAATGTACCCACTAAACGCAGCAAGACTCACCTGGTAGCTGAGACTGAGCAAGATTGTGAAAGCCAAGTGTTTTTGAATCTGCGCCGTCATCACCGCTCTCACTGTTCCCCCTCACAAAATCCTCCACCACAGAAAGGGCTGCATTGATATCAAGATGTCGTTCCGGCCCAAACTGAGACTCGCTTTTCACAGCCTTTGAGAGTGAAAGGGCAATTCTTGTAATATCCTGAAAAAGAAAAGATACAAATCTGTTGTATTGTATTTATAATAACAGTATACTGAATATCAGACTGTATTATTTCTATACACCTAACGAGAGTGAACTATCTTGACTAAGTAGTCTTTCACTTTCCCATTGATCAAAAAACTAGGTGATTATGGGTATAAATGGACTTTTGACCAGAATGAATGTGTAAAATTGGCAATCACTCCCAGGTTAATGCTAATTTAATGTTCATCTGTTGCATTTTTGGCAGTGATGCAAATTACTGCATCATTTCCAGCAAAAACGATAGTGTGTTTATCTTCTGGTTGTTTGCTTATGAGTTAGATATGACTGTGTTCTAAGGACTGCAATATTTTTTTAATTCATCTTACTTTGTTTTACAAAACAGTAACTAGTGGCTGTAAAAGTATCACTGAACCTCATTGTGCTGTTTGTGTGTAATTATGTTAATCACCATTTAAATTCCAAGTGTGAAAGAGGATATAGGATCACAAGGAACCTACCTTGGTGATGCCATCTAAAGTGACATTGACATTTTTGTCAGTAGAAGCAGTCTGCGAGGAAGGATTTCTCTTCTGCTTCCTGCCATTTTCTCCCCCCGGTTTGCTCTTGCAGCAAGGAGTCTCCCGAGGACGAGTGTTTCTGAAGATACTGACAATGAGGAAATTGACTGGAAACATGATGAGTGAGCTCTGAACTCCAACCATGAACTGTTGCCAGGTAAACTCAAAGTAACCTGAGAGAAAAAATAGAGAGGAAGAGGTTGAAGTGGATGTGCTGATCATTTATATGTTATAAAAAGAGTTGCACACCAAATAGCCAGCAGCTTCACAAGATCATTAGGTAGACTGAGAAAACAAAATGCACAAGGATAAACGAGCTGCTGGATAACTGCTGTGAAATCACACTGTACCAAGGTCCATGGTTTGCTCTGATGGGTCTGTCGGTATGCCGTAAAACATGAGGCTGGTCAGCATTGTGCAGAGAAGTAGGGAGAAACAGCAGGACACTCTCTGCACACAAGTGAAAGTGCTACTCGGTGGTCGGTTGAGCACAGAAAACCAGAGGTGTCCATCACTTAAATCCTTTGCCGTCTTCATAAAGAACAAATTACTGGAAAGTAAAACCAACACGTTATTAAAAAAAACAAAAAAACAAAACCACAATTTTAATCCTTCATGAACTGCCAGCTAAAGATAGCTTAGCTTCAAATTTTAATTTCTGTCAGGTGGGTTTATTGCTGCTAAACCTTCATAAAAAGCCATAAATCCTTCATAAATCACCAGCCCAGTGTGTATGGTCCACCTCAGCTGTGATTAGGGCTTGTGACGTTTTTTATTCCTTTAAACTTAACTGCAGTTGAGTTCAAATACATTCATTCTTAAGCTAAAATACACAATTTAAAAAACACAGCTTACTGCTAAGTTCATTAAGTGTTTTATAAGGAAAAAGAGCTTATTTTCCTACTGTATGTTTTAGCCCTGAAATGGAGTGGTGACCCATTGAGGGTGAACACTATCGCCCAATGCCAGCCATGATTCTTAAAGTGTAGAAATGCTATAATGGATTGGTTTTGTCCTTCAGAATTTAATACTTCACATTTCTCCATTTAATTCATGTTTAGTCTGCTCCCTCGTTTAGTCCGTCTAAGTTTTCGTTTACCTGATTTGTCAGTAAACCTGTCATTATCTGAATTAAACCAAAACCACTTCTGCATTTCAGTTAAATGTTATCAATAAAACACCACTTTGGGTCTTTACACTCAGCCTTTATACTCATTCAGGTAAGAGGCCACTTCATTGATGACTGAAGGGCAACTCATTTGCAACGTACTCTAATTACAGTCACACAAACAACAATCACTATCTCACATGTCAAGGCACAGATTTGGTCGTGAAGGACAAAAAGGTAGAAAAGAAATAAGGCGCTCAAGCTACAAAATCAAAAAATGGATAGATGGACATTTGTGTCATCTGTCCAGTAAAATATTAAATGACCACTCACAATTTAGTAACCTGATAGTAGAAGGAATGAAAGATTTAGAAATGCTTGAGTGTGAACATGTTTTTTTTTTTTCTTTTTTACTTTACCCGAATCCCTTAAGCTCTTCCTCTGTCGACACAAGGAAAACTTTATCCAGGGAACAATCACCCAAGTCTATGGCCAGCCACGAGTTGCACAGAAAGTACCATTTCTGGTTTGTCTGTAGATCCTGCACCATGACATGTCCTACAAACCTGAGAAAAAGCAGCGAATAAGTGGACAATAAGACGGAATGTGGACTACACTTCGATATACTGCTCAAAAAGGGATTAAGGAAACACCCAAGTCACACAAACTGATATGATACTGATCCCACAACCTGTTGGCTGGATTCAAAAACCACACATAAACAAAGACAGTGATTATTTTGCCCACCAAGCAGGATGACTCCCCAGATTGTTGTGCCACAGCCTGATGCCTTGCAGTTCTCCCAGCGAGAAGGGCGTAGTTAGCAGGAACACATCGAGTGCACCTCTCTCAAACGCCCTTTTCTTTGGATCGGTCAGGTGGTGCGGTTCGCTGTTTCCGTCGGCACCCAGCACAGTTAATGTTACCTAAATGATTTTCACAAGCATGTTATGTTGAAATGTCAGAAATAAACACACCCACTTCATTTCCATGTTCAAGACATACAGTGTGTTTCTGTGATAAGAATTGACTACATTACAGACCTTAAATCACTTGCACAAAACTCTTGATAAGCACTCAGCATTTGTTTGTTTGTCATTTAAACCTGTGTGCGCAGAGAGAGCGAGGCATTTTTGGCACGGGGCGGGAGAGAGATAACGCGAGCGAGCAAGCGCGCTCTTGGTCATTAGTTCATTTACTTATTTTTGTGTAGGTAATATGTTGTGAAATATGTTTAAACTTAAATAAACGACATCTACAGGTAGTTATGCGTCGTTGTATTAGTTCGTCCTGTTATTGACGTCACGCTGTCATCACTTCATTAGAATCATGAGTAGCTCTTCTTTGTAAACAGCATCATTTTCTGGGGCCACGCAAACCTGTACTAGTGTGGAGTTATTCTACAGTATTCATGACAGTAACATAGACCATCCTAAGGTAATCTACTGCAGTAATTATGTTCTCTACCAGTAGAAAATGCTGTTAACACCTGATAATACATGAAAAAAAAATAATACTGTCAGATACCGTGAAACCGTTCGATTTTTGAAAAATACCGTGATATATATTTTTGGTCATACCGCCCAGCCCTACACAAAACTATAATGTAATGTAGTCACCAAGAAAGTTCTCTATAAATACGGATACAGAATTGATTTTCCACCCCTTTCCCTTCCTCATGAGTGTTGTAGTGAGCTGGAGCTAATCCCAGCTGACATAGGAAAGGTAGGCAGTCCATCACAGGGCCAACACATCCACACCTATGGTAAATTTAGAGGGTCTTTGGACAGTGGGAACAAAACCAGAGGAACCCACACACAGTGAGAACTTGCAATCTCCATACAGAAGTGCCCTTGATGCCACTACACTGCTGCAGTACTGGCATTTACAATCTACGGTAGTGGCATTTAATGAATCCTCCGGCCAATAAACATAAAATAAATATCATGTAGTAGAATATGAGGCTTTTGTGCATGTTCTTCAATCAGTTAGCAGCTATTCTCAAGACATACTGTGGGTGACTGAGGGCAGAATATGTAATCGCAATAACAGACAGGTAATTGTGCTAAAAAAAAAATAAAAATCACGAGGACGTGTGTAAAATATATATTTGCCGTTCCTGAACCTCCGTGTCTTTTCCATCTAGTTCTATGGGTATTTTAAAACAAAAGTAAGAATCACCTGAGAGGAGGTGGAAGCTCCTCTCCGATGCCCGGTGCAAACATTCAACAGGTAACTGTACTCATCCATGGGGTTGTTGTCCTTCAGAACTGTCACTTTCACCTGTCATTAACAAACAAGCAGCAAATGTACACAACATTAAAATGTACAAGCCGTATTTGTGATTTTTTTCCCTCTGGTGAAAGCGTTACTCTGTACCTTGAGTGCGTCTTGAATGTCTTTTCTTCGAGCCCACACAACCGCGACGAGGTAAGCCACAAAAAGTGCACCGACAAAGCACACGACCACAGGATTCTCAGCAAAGCTGCTGAACAGCTCAGCAGTGCGAGATGGATCAACAAGGTTGGGAGTAACAAAGAAGGAGCTCCCAAAGAAGGTCAGGTGGTTGCAGAGGCACTGGGTGACTAAAGATGTGGTCTCAAATCCAACCTTGAAACACAGCAGCGTTTGCTCCGTTTGTTGTCATTGATTTTTAAGGAACGATTTAAACATGACAGATGGACTGAAGTCTTGTACTCACCCTGCATCCTTTAGTGCCCCACTCCAGTGATGATTCATCCCAAAACTGACAAGCAGCAGAGATGGAGGTGACTGATAAAGTGGCATTAATAGATTTTATACCAGAACCTACAATGGGCCGCACAACAAGATAATAGACTCCAGTTTTTCCATTGAAACTTGTAGGGTCTACAAGCCAAGTGTATCTCTGCTCTGCATCACGCAAACACAAAAGCACTCATTCATTATTGTATCAGAGAAAAAACAAAACAAAAAAAAAATCATTACATCTCAACAACTGAGGAAAAAACCTTGTGTAGTTCCTTGGTGAGGCATCTCTGTCATCGCTGCATAGTTTGCTTCTGTGGGGTAGCTCATATGACCGAGGAACAGCTTGAAGGGTAATGGATCTTCCGAAGGCTCCATCTTTAAAAAAGTATACCAACAGCTAAATTTCATAATTTGACACAATTTGATTTGCTGTTGTTGTTGATGATATTTATTATTCTGCCTCTGTTTGGTCTTCATCAACAGGAATGATGAATTTTTGAGCAGTAGAATTCACTTCTGTTTTCTTTGTTTTCATTCATACTCTAACAAGTCTGCAGCCATCTTGGGTTTTAAGTGCAATGTTCTTGTGGCTTTTCTCCTTCTTGTAAAAAACAAACTTCCTGTGTGCAGCAGTATCCAATTTCTGCCATTCTTCATTTAGAACTGATAGACATTCAACCATCAACATTGTGTGAACACTCTTGAGAGGAGTTTGAGTTTACAGACAATTTTCAAATTCAAAGGCTTTATTTGTGTGTTGGCAACACACAAATAAAGGCAGTGGAATACATTTACAATAGCAGACAGGGCTGATAGGAAATGAGTTGTCCCCAAAAGTGGAATTAAAAACATGTTGATGAACCTTTAACACCAACGTGGTGTCAGTTGAAGGGACGTCAATGGCCATAGTGCTGTAGTTCCCCAGGTCCAAAACTGAGGTGTTCACTTGCTCTCCATCAGGCCTCGGCAACAGAATCTGTGAGTACATCAGATATCACTTCAGATTTAACTCACAAAGGGTCTGCGAATGTCACCACTTGTAATTATGTAAAAACAGATTTTTCCAATCAACACCTTGGGTCAAAGTGTATCTGACTTTAATGGTGTAGACTTGTCATGAATATTTTCTCAAAAGTGAATTGTGTTCCCTCAAGAGGAAGAATGATTCAAAGATAATTTGCAGCTCGGGTAAAAAAAAAGAAGAAGTCGGTTTTGATCCATGTTAATAATAACAGGTTCAATTCATATGCACAACATATCCAGACTAAACCAATTGGTCTGTCACACCTCACATTTTTTTATTGGTCTAATTAGTATGAGAGTTTTGTCCTCCACATACATACTTTTCATTATTCATGTGGTCATTCATGTATTAGTAAAGCGAACTGCTTCCATGAAGTCTGGAGGGAGCTGTTTACAAGGATATGAAATCTGAAAATAGAGTCGCTGCATGTGCTTACCTCAACATCCTCACTTAAATTCCCCACATCAATAACAGAGCCATTTGGTTTTGTGAGAGTTAGATCACCAATTGGTCCACTGATGTTTCCTCCCTCGTTCCAGGAAAATAGATTTTGACCTAAAAACAGCATCTGTAAATGAAGAAGAGCAAGAAATAGAATCATACACTGGTAATAAATTGAAAAAAAAAAATCATTCGACACATTAGGATTGAATTACTTACTCGTACATCAACAGGTTCTTCTGGAGGAAGCAGGTAAATGGGCAGTGCTGGTAGAGTAAAGCTGGGGCAGGAACAATTGGGAAAACGTATAGAAGCTGTATGCAGACTTCCCATTGTCATTCTGTTGGAAGAGATGAACGTATTGCTTGTCTTTGAGTTTTTGTTCAGTGTTTATCTCTGGGTTTGAATTCGCCTTATTACACTCAAAAAGTTAGGGATATTCGACAAGAAAAGTTCATGCTACAGTGATATTCTACTATGAACGCAGAGCATTTAAGTAGAAGGATGCAATGGTAATTTCTTTATCTCAAACAAGACCTAACAACAGTGGTGTCAATACCACAACAAAAAAATCTCAATGTCTCAATAACTTGATCAATTTTAAAGTGTTGTCTTGGTCTCATGCTGTCAAAATCACAAAGAACATCATGATGAAGACTGTTGGAATACAAATTGTCATTGAACCAGAACGTTTAGTCGTTCAATAACAATTGAACCACTACATCAGACAGTTGTGTTTTTGGCAGTGAATCACCTTGTTAGATAAAAGCATGTTATTCAATTAGGAGTGAAACGATTTACTGAATAATTGGACATGTGCATTCAAAAGTTTAGAAAAGGTGAACTTAAGTTCACCATTCTGAAATTTAATCCAAAAACCAAACATCCCTAACTCTTTGGGGATAGTGTATAATTCTCACCCACCGACACCATGGTCACCGGGGGCGACAGAGACTCAATTACCAAAAAAGACTGACGTGAACTGGAATAACCGTAGATCAAGAAACTGGCCTCCTGATTAGAATGTGACCCGTCTGCTGAGCCATAAAATGTTGAGAGCACCACTCTGTATCTCTGTAAGAATTACTGTGAGTGTGTATGTTGTTAAATCACCAAATTAAAATATTTATGTAAGCACAGACGAGGGCACTCGTGGGTGAACTCCTGTTGAGTAGCTTTTGGATATTATGTGAGTTAGTTATGAATAATCAACATACACTTTGTTTGGATTAGACAGCAGAGTAGTCATTTGTGAAACAGCGGTTAAAAGGCTTAGATAGCTCCGATATCCAAATTTAATGCAATCTTCCTACAAGCAAAAACAGTAGTTCTCAAAGTGTGGTTCCAAAAAAAAAGCAAAAAAAAAGCAATAAGTTATGTAACTTTGCCTAATTTGGGAGGACAAAGGGAGAAATATTAGATGCTTTCATAACTGAAACTGAGCTGTGAAAAATGTGTGAGAGGGTGCACTCTGAAGTGCGGTGGCTCACTTGTAATAAAGTTTTTCAGTGAGTGTTTGAGCCACATAAAGCAAGTTTTGTCTGTAAAGACTCTCTGGCCCTTAAAATACTTGAGAAACACAATGTTCTAGAGCACAGCTATTTGTCAAACAGAAACGCATATCACTACTCACGATAATGAACATGATCGTAAATCAAGTTCATGGTGGATCTTTCTCATTTTTCCTGGTTGTATGCTGAGTTAATCAAGCCAGCTTTACCAAACATTTAGCATTATAGTTTGGCTATGCTCACATTACCAGGCTCATATCATGTACTTCATTCCATTTATGTGATACAGATTAAATCAAACATCACATTTATTTATAATACAGTATTACAACCTGGCCAGTAACATGGCCCCCATGTCCTTCACGATAACTTCACCTACAGGGGTTGTGTAATAGCTGTGCTGGAACTTACCTATTGACGAAAACACCTATAGTTGGTTGGTGAATAATTACTGGCCCCTCGTTTTCATCAATAAACATCAACAGTGCACTCTGCACATTTTTCAGGGCAAGGAGAATGGCATCAGAGACGTTTCTCTGCAAAAGACAACATTCATTAATGAGGAGATATAGTATAAAATAGTAGAACTCATCATTCTAAATCCAATCAGCTGAGGTTGTAAAGTTAAATGACTCACACTAGAAACAGAAGAGCGCAGGATATTGGCGACTCCTTCCACAATGATACTGGCTGTATTGTGTATTTCTTTCTGGCTTTCCTCACTTTTGTTCAGACCCATGTTGAGGAGAGATGAGCTGAGGCTCGCGCATAAGAGCGCAGCGTCTTCCTGGAGTTGAGAATAAACCCTCACAGTCAGAGATATTTCATAATTTTTGGAGGTATAATCAAATATCAGATCACAAAGCCTAATAATGGCAAATTCCCATTGACATTTAGCAGCACAGCTAAGGACATAGAGTTTTCATGTAGTTATAAGAGACGCAATCCTGCCTCCTACGTATGAAGTGTCATGTTTACAGTACCTGAGCAGAGGAGGTGAGCTCGGTGCCCTTCGCACTGACAGCAATGAGACTTCTAGTGTAAGCCTGCACCTCTTCTGGAGTGTTTGGAGGCACGTCTCCAACTGCATCGATCAATATGTTCAGCATGTCCTCACGTAGCTTCAACAGAAAAAAAAGCATTTAAACTAAATATGGATTTGTTTTCATTTTATTTTTAATTATAATTTTTTCGTTTCCAGTCTTTAGGGGAGTGCATCCCCACAGACAACCAAGTCCTAGCTTATTAAATTCTAAGAACTACAAACTCTGCAAAAACAAATGACGCAGGCTCCAAACAATACAAGGGCCACAGCTCATGACTTTAAATAGAATTGAACAAGAAAATATACAGTACATAGAGAATATTGTGAAATTATAGGATGTTGATGATTATTACTTAGATCTGAAAAGTTGCAATACTACTGAACAATTAATAATTCATTTGTTGCTATAGTTTGCACTAATTTGACTGCAAGCAAAAGGTGGGTTACACTGTAGAACAACTCCTATATGGAAATGATTCTCTACCGCTTGAGTCACGTTGGTCATGTCTGTGTTTACCTGTTGCCTGTCGTCTTTTTTCGAGTCATCAGATTGATTGTTCAGGTTGTTGGCCACAGGAATCAGGAATTGTCCCACAGTTTCTCCTGACAGCAAACCCTGTGCCTTTAGCTGAGCCACAGCCTTTTCCATTGACACTTTCAGTTCATCTACAGTTCCTTCAGTCAAATCCTGCACCTGAGAACAAGAAAACATTGCCTTACAGTCAAGTAAAGGAGAAAAGCAGCATTTCCTTTTTTTTTTTAAACAATGTTATTAGACAAACCCATGTTGTTATATTGGTGCCAACAACAAAGCTGTCATTTTTTGCAGTTGCTGTTATTATCAGTTTGTAGTCGGAACTGCTGTCTCCAAGAGGAAGGAAGACAAATGTCACTTCACTTTTCCTGCTGCAAAGCAGGTCCTTACCTGACAATTTGCCAAAAAAGACAAACAGTTCATGAATTAGATTAATAGTTAGAGTACTGCATAAATCATAATGCTAGTGCTTAAAACAGCAAGACATTATTTAGTTTGTTTGAAATCAATCTCTGATTAGATGAGGTAAGCAGTCTTTTGAGAACTTACCTCCAGTCTTAAAACAGTAGTCACAATAAGAACAGGGCTTTTCAGTCTTGCAGGTTATATTGAACGCATCAAGGACTGTTCCACGCGATGGTGAAACGTGACATGAGAGGCCATCAGAAATGCTGGATTCACTTATAGTGGTGCTAGGTAGTGAAGTAGCAGTAGCAGTAGCAGGAGCAGCAGTGGTATCTTCAGCTTTGGCTGTCGTAACCATAGTAGCTGGATTGTTTGTGGTCGGAGCGGTGGAGGATGTCTTTATGGTGTATTTTCTGTAATAGGGTCTCGATCCTATGGCTGTGGTAGGAAAAGACAAAGACAGCATGCGATTAGTATTAGTTCTAAAGATAAATGTGCATTTTCAAAATTCAGATTAAATTAATCGGCAAAATTATTTGCATGTATAATTATAGACTGCTATATAGATTACAGCTTTGTTTCCTTTGAGCCATACAGTTCAGTTCAGCTTGCCACGGTGCGGTTTGGACTGGCACACCCTAATCTGGCTTGTGTTTCCAGTGTGGGGTATGCGCAATACATTGAATAGCAACCAGAGACTGAGGTACAAAAAGAAGGTAATTTGAATGGGAGTCTATGGGAAAATGACCAGTGAACACTTCCATTACAGATTTCTGTTATCAGGTCTTCCTCAATGGAGTATGATGTCAAAAATTAAATGATGGTCCCATGTAGAGGAAAACAGACAATAAACAACGGCATGTGTGGACACCAGTATGAGGTCTGTGAACTTAGATTCTTCAAGAACTGACATGGCATGAATGAAATCACAAAAAAGTTGAGGCTTTCTTTTGCAAATAGAAGACTATGTCCACTTTTTATATACACTCAGGGGGCAGAGCGCACACATGATATTGTCAAAATGCTAAAGAGAGCATATACGCACTAGTAGTCACAACCACAATGACATTCAGACCCGCCGCCTTGGCCAGAGCAAGGTTGCTATAGCTCACGGTATAATGTTTTGAACCAGTCTGCTTTAGTATTGGTGGCCTTTTTCCAGACTCTCTGTAGCAGCTCTGTGTCTCAGCCTGTTAACACATTAACATTTAAATCCATTAGGTCAGCTTTAATAACAGTATAATATCTTTCAATCTTAAGACGAGTACTGTTTTGAAACTCACCGGCCAGTCCTCATGGCCTCTTGGGTCCTCGATGGTCCACACCGCTTGTCCACATAGTTTACATGATAGTTTAATTTTTGCATCTTTGTTCTCTTTTATTGGGTTACAGCCAGCTAAACAGGTGAGGCTATAGTAGAATAAATTGCACAAACACTTTGGTTAATACACAACCAGTATGTACAAACATACAGGGAAAATTGAGCTTTAGAAACATTCCATACCTTAGAAGCCAAAGTTTAGGTGTCAGAGTGATGCATATGGATGTGGTCTCTGTCACAACATTATCTTGTATTAAACTAAAATGATATTTGTTAAATTCAAATGGATCAGGTAGGCAAGGTTTTGTAATTGTGTGAGTCACTTCACTGGTCCTTCTTTCACACTTGCAGGGACTTTCTGTGAACCAACAAGGACATTTATTACATTACTGCAACGGACAACCTGACAAGCTTTTAACCAATAAATAAATACATCAGTGATTAAAGTGGTTTGGTAGCGAATAAGGCTATTTCATCTAGTTATTTCTGTGGTTCTGCATTATATATACACTGTACATACATAAATACATTTTTAAAAGTATGAGCCAATTACTGCATTAACACAGCTTTCCTGTCTGTAGTATTTGTCTGAGTACATCTAATATATATATTTGTGTCATAGGTCTATAACTCAACTTTTGTTGCTCGGAGAAATGTTTGCAGCCTTGTATCCACTGAATGTTAAGATCGCCCTGACAAGATGGATTGTAAACACTTAACTGGCAGCAAGGATCTTAAGTTGGCTTAACAATTTGCGAGTTACAGCTTATAAAACCAGTCAAAAAGTTTCAGCCTGTAAATAAATACATTTTTAAAAAAGCCAGTATTGTCTGAAAACAGGTGTAAATGTAGCCTTATTATCTCAGCACACTGTCAAGTGTCAAATGAAAAGCCTGACAGGTGCAGCAACAGTAGCAACAGGTGATTAGTATCAAACTGCTTTGCATGAAATGGTCTGCGCAGAAAATTACTGGCAGCATCTGTTGAACGAAACCATTTTGATCTCAGTAAGTTTAAGAAAATAAGGCAGAAAACATGATTCTTACTGCATTCCCATCGGTATTCTATACTGGAGTGACTTGGTATGGTTGCTTCATCGACGGAGAGCGTGATACTTTGATATGTGCTGACAGAGTTTGAAGGGTTTGCTATAATTTGCAACAATGATCTGACAACTCTCACAAGTTCCTCTGTCTGAAAAATAAACAAAAGCCTTCATTAATATGAGTTAATACTGCAAGACTGCACATTTCCTTAAGAGATACGCCACAATAGCAATTAGTGTTCTAAAAAAGATTACCATCCTTGGTTTCAACCTCAACCATTTGTCATTATATCCATGAGCCAACGTATCCACATCCACCTCCAGTGAGGAGAAGTCATTCACTGCTCTGAGTTTCACTTGGACAGTTCCTGCAAGAGATTGCTCACTTAATTACTTGGCACAGAGTTTTAAAATGTATAGTCCCGCGTTTTTTGCCATGTCTTCCATACCTTGAATTGGGCGTCCAATATGAAAAATTCCCTCTCTTGCATTCAGTTCTCTCGTCTCATTGAAAGTTTCATCATCTCCCGTCAGAGAGAAGAGGAGCAGTACAGGTGCTCCCTGCTCAAGAGAAACACCAACAGAAATATCTGGAGAGTCCAAACAGTCGTCCGTCTCCGTCAACATGGAGGCCTGAAGTCCAGCAACTTTCTCCACAACACACACCTGCAGTCCATGAAAAATCACAAAACAGTAAACAGCACAGTACAATATCATGTTCCCATGAAACTTAAAGGTGAAATAGGTTGCAATATACTAAGTTATTAATATAATTGATCTGTGGCGTCACCCACCCAGTTCAACACATTGGATATACTGAATGATACGGGACCTAAAAAGTCTCAGTACGGCTGCCATGCTGATGTGGAAACTGAAAATCGGTAACAAAGACCTTCGGTAAATGTTTGCCTAACTATCTCTTTCCATTTTTGTCTGTTGTCACCTTGTCACCTCCTCTCATCATATGATGATTCTCCTTTCCTGTGGCTCAACGCTGCTATTTTCTGCCAGGTTTTAACATTAGTCCATCTTTTACTTACCCTTTCCTCAAGTAACTTTCTACAACCAACTCCTCCAGTGTGTGTGTCTGTGTTTGTGAGAGATACACTGAGCTCACAGACAGAAGAGAGTTGAGGAGAGCTTGAACAGCAAAACACAAGTGAATCATAGAGGCGAGAAGGTTAAGGGATAGTGACCATACTGGACCAAGAATGTTGAAGATGGAGCTGCCGGGGCAGGAGGAAAAGAGAAATACCACAGAGAAGGTTCATGGATGTTGTGAACAAGGACATGAGGACAGTTAGTGGAATAGAAGAGGATACAAGGTAGATGACAAGATGGAGGCAGATGAGCGGCTGTGGTGGAGAAGCTGAAAGAGGAAAAAGCGAGGACTGGCAGCTGTGATGAGTTGTTTAATAAGTTGACTTAAAAAAGTAATTCAAGTTGTATTTATCGTGACACTCGGGCAACAATTATGATTAATCAAACAGCAATTACACATTTTTTAAGGCCATGTTCCATCACTGAGAAAGATACAGCCTGATGAAGACTGAAAGATGCTAAGTGGATGAAAATATCCAGGTTCTGCTGCAACCAATTTCCTGCTGTGATGCTCTAATGAAAGGTTAATTTTAATTTTTCTTTGATTCTAATCAAGCATCTAATGATATGATCCAAATGTTAACTTCAGCCTCTAATATTCAAGGTGACATTTAAGTTAACTATGAAAGAAAAATACATGAGGAGAAGATTATTTTACTTTACTATGGTCAATTTACCTGCAGCTCTGTGGACACTTCAGGGAACGTGACCATGTTAGACGCGTAAATTTCCAGCTGGTGGCAGCCGGGACTGAGCTGCTTCATCATCACCACTGTGACGTTATGAGGAACATTTCCTCTGATCACAGACAAACTGGACAACACAATTGCATCACTCTGAATTCTGTAGCTCACATTTGACCCTCCAGAAGAAAAAAAAAGGAAAAATAAACACACGTTACAGAATCTGGTCACATTTTAAGCAGTTATATAAAATTGGTGATGAATAATCCATGGAGCTACCTGCTTTTGCTTCCATTTGAATTTGAAATGTATGTCCATACAGGACTTTGCACACGGTCGCATTAAAACCCTGTGCTCCAGCATAGCATCGAGTGACGCTGATGTCTGCGACAGGCTCTAGAATGGAAATCATTCTCTGGGCTGTGATGAGCACATCATTGACGGTGCATTCAACTGACACAATGAACATGCTTGGATACATATATTTGTGCACAACGCTTTCCTCCAACCTGAGAATAAGCACAGGAAAAAAAGGCCTTCACACACACACACTCAAACCAATGATAAATGAAAAATAAAGTGAGCAAAAGATGAAATCTAAACACTAAACAGCATCATTAGTCTTAAGGATATAATGACTGACGAATACTTAATAATTATAAAACAGTGCATGTGTATGTAACTTTTAATTGTCTGAAGGGACCAAATCTGGCCCTCATTTAAAAACGTTTGTACACCCCAGGTCTATATGGAGTGTTAAGCTTTCTTTTGTCTTCCAATGCCCGTGTTGTGTTCAATGGGAATTCCAGCAATTTTTTCTGCCTTAATTTGGCAACATATGCATTGTAATTACTGTAGAAACTGAGGCAGAGCAGAAAAAACCCTGTCACTTAATTCAAAATTTGGAGCATGCCTCAATGACCAAGCCATTTATTCTACTCATTGAGACACAAAGTTCTTCCAGGGCTGCAGAGGAAGTTATGCAGGCTTCCACAGGATGAGGAGCACTCCCCCCACACATTCAAAATGCTGCATTAATATAATTTGACTATATTATTTTAAAACCACATTCTACAGTGAATCTATGCAAACAGATACTTGCCCCTCGGCACTGTTCAAATGAACAACACAGCCATCTCCGGTGCTCAGTCTGCAGGCAGGTTTTCCCCATGGCAGTAAGAGCCATTTCATGCTGATGGTGATGTCAGTAAAAACAGCAGCTACACTGCTCAGTGTCAGTGTGAGCCCTGGGGGGACAGGAAATTACCAGAAATTAAACAGAGTGCCTTAAATTAATCAGGTCTCCAAACAAGCTTTAAAACAGGCAAGCAAATAAACAAACAAACCAATCCCGACACAGATACCTCTCTTTCTGTTTTATTCATTTGCTTTACACATTTTTTGATACTGCTGCATATTTTCTTTATTAATCAGGATTCAGGGTCATCATGATGACCTTCTCTACAACCAAATAGCAGCAGCAGATGTGTTTTGTGACATATTTTGATCTCAGAATCAACATAATGTTGAATGAATGAACTGCTACTGTACATGAAAGCAGCAGAGGTGCATGACAGGCATCGGGACTGCGCATCTGTCACACTGGACACAACATCAACAATGACATTCAGTGCTCTATATGTGGTTAAATCTATAGGTAACAAAGGCAATTTGGTTCGTTAAGACAAACTGTCTGAATGTTCACTGCATTAAACTAACAAAAAATGCTGCAGAGACGGAGAGAAACACCTTTTCTTCTTTTCAGTGGAATAAACTAAGATTGTGAGGTTTTAGCTTAAACACCACAGTGACTCACCATCTTTGCAGTGGTAATCCACAGACAGATAACTCCCTAGCTGAGGACAGGGATCATCAAAGGAGGGCACAAACTCAGAAACCTGGCAAACCTGACGACCATGGCAGTGTGCTGGAAAAGACATTAAAAATGGTAAGTTTTACTTCATTTTCATTTAAGTTATATTGTGCACAATTTATAACTAAAACATTGATGAAGACCCTGGAAATAGAGCATGCACTTGCAGACTCCGTCAACACCAGATTTTGAGCACAAATTATAATCAACGTAAATCTGATCCGATCGCTCAAGCCTGAAAAGCCACACTAATGCGGCTGAGATAGTTAAGCAACAGCCATATTATATAGCTTTCTTAATCCAATCAGTGCACTTTGGAGTAAATGAAGTGTGTTTAGACGTGAATCAGTCAATGTTTTACTGTTACTTTACTGTAATTTGTTGACTCACTGCTCGTTTCACGCTGAAGGCTGAGAGCAGAGCTAATAAATGACGTAAACGGTGTTGGTGAACTGCTGACTAATGTTTTGGCACATCAGTCTGGACTCAAGTCCAAGAAGATTGAGGTTGAGGGAGACGATAAAACAGTAACACCTCACGAGGAGAATGCTGTCTTTAACCAGGTGCATTCTGGGAGAGGCTGCACTGCCCTGTGACCCTGAACAGGATAAGCAAGTTTGGAGAATCAATTGTCTGCTTGTGCCTACATGACTTGATATTTACCTAAAAACAGATGGATATTTTCTTATGTACCATTGGGCATTTAAGCTCTTATTGTGTGACTCCATAAATGTCCAGATGGGCATGAAATATTGTCAAATAATAGTGCACAATATGTGCTTTGTGACTGTTTTCAACCATGTAGAACCTTTCATGCAGCCACAAATGTTTGTTTACTCTCTATTGACATCAGCTGATGAAATGAGAAGGTCCATTAAGAAGCTAAGAGCAGTTACAAAACAAATCAGATGTCAGTTACATCACCATACTGCACACAATTTAATCTATACACCATAACCCGTTAAGGATAATTCATTCACAGTATATTTTTTTTATCCCACATTTTAATCTTACCTGCAAGTGAATCTCCAACATCCAACCAACCACAATGCTGTCGTGTAAAGCGTGTTGGTAAAGAGAGTGTGGACTGACAGTAATGGAGGTTCTTGCGACCATAGAAGCCACCATTGATCATTAACATTTGAGCAGAGCCACACCGCAAACTGACGTCATGACCCGGACACACAATGGATCTCGTAGATTCTGGAGCGAAAACAAGAACACAAAGCATTTGCTCTTCCATGATTTAGCTTGAACTCATCTTGTGATTGTATTTCTCCATGAAGGAATCAGAAGACATACCAAACTGGCAGATATAAGGCATATCTTTGTTGCAGTCTGTTGTGGCTTTCCACTGGAAGTTGGAGTCTTTTAAAATGTGGCCACAGGCTGCTCCTGGCTGTGGGCTGCTTGCCCAGTTTGAATAGATGATGTGAGAGCCATCGAGCCAACAGAGATCTCCTGAGGACACAACAGAACAACAGTTTGAGATGAGCCGCCCAACATTAATGTGTGGTAAGAAAGATGAGATAAATGGTCATAATTATGAGATTAAAAAAAAAAAAAAAAAAATGATGAGATTAAAAAGTTATAATTATGAGATTAAAAAAATCGAAATTATGATATTAAAGAATTTGAAATGATGAGATAAAAAAAAATCGAAAGTCATGAGATAAGAGTAATAATTATGAGATTAAAGAGTCATAATTATGAGATAAAAAGTCATAAATATGGGATTAGAAAATAGAAATGATGAGATTAAGTCATAATTATGAGGTTTAAAAAAACGATATGAGATTAAAAAAATCGGTATGAGATTGAAAAGTCGAAATTATGGGATAAAAAGTCATAATTATGACTGTGCGCCTCAACGGCACCTGTTTGAAACAGGCTTCCATAAGTGTTAGCATTCACTGACTCAATCTAAGAATACGCATTTCCTTTCTGCCTTCTGGATGCCATACCAAGTGTGAATATGAAACTTTACTAGGTTTGCATCGTTTTGAGGAAATATAATGAGAGCATGTGAAGAAATTTCTCACTCACACAGAGACTAAAAATCTCTTTCAAATGTCTTTTGACTTAGAATAAATTTACAACTTATAATGACACAACTGTGCCAATTACGCCATAACTATATTCTTCACAGCTGGGCGCCTGTATCCGACTGGTTCAGTGGTGAAGGCAGGAACAATTAAAGAACAAAAACAATAACATTCATCTTCCCTCTTACCATCAACAGCCGCATAGTTTTCCAGGTTTGGAGAAGCAGAAGGTGCTACTCCCAGCCATGTATCCGTCTCAGGATCCAGGTGTCGCTGAAGGAAATGCTGAGCGTCTTTATCTGGGATGAAAGCGAGGTGTCCTCCGCGCTCCTCACACCAATCTTGAGCACGAGAGAAAGAGCGCCGGTGACCGACAAACTCATAGCAAGAGCTTCCAAAAGCCTTCTGAGGTTCTGGACAGGAGTGATCAGTCTCATCTTCTGCACATGACGGACAGTAGAGAGTCACCAGGATCAGCAGCTGCAGAGCTGTGCAATGCATTTTAACTAATAAGTAAAGATTTTGTCCCCTTCTTTCAGCTCGATTCCACTTCCATTGAATAAAAAGCGTTAGTATCCGTCCCAACTGCTCTTCTGTTCTTATACACACCCCCATCCCACTTTTATACGGGTCCAACGTAAGCCTTTATCACACCTCTTTCTGTATCCAGTGACATTGACAGATATTGTTTACTTTAGAGCCAATGCTTTTTTAAAAACCAATGACTGACCTGCGTCTGTCAATAGACTTAGCAGCAACAAAGGGAAGCTCGGTTGAAAGCACTTATCATTGTATCTTATGTTTAATTTTAGGGGTCATTTCCATCATGCAATGACTGAACTGATTTTTTTGTTGTTGTTGCAAGACAATCCTTGTATAGGTTTCCACCTTACACCACATTTTCTTTAATGGAATAAATGACTTGATATAAAAACAACAACTGTAAATCAACACTACCACTTTAATCACTCTCTCCTCCAGCATGTTTAGCCAAACAAGGTTATATAAAAAAAAACATCTATACATGACCTGCTCAGTACCAACCTGTGGACAGTCAAAGAGACCAAACAGCTGGTGAAAAACAAACAGATATTTTCAGGAGGGACAAACGACAGAACAGAGCTAAACAAGAGCAAGAAACACAACTCTAAAGTTAGGTTTACGTTTATCTTTAGCTACAAATAGTGGATGTGGAAATAGACAAGTATTTGCAGCACCAGTGTGAAAAGTCACAGCTTTCTCAGGGGTCCTCCGAAATCATTAATTGAAACTAAAACAGAACCCTTAAGACACCAAACACAAGGTTGCAGCACATAAAAAAAAAGGACCTTCAATCAAAGTAACTGTGCACATAACTATCTTAAATTCACATCAGTTTCTACTTAAAACCTATTTTTCATGAGACAAGAATAGTCGATGTTCCACTAAGTTGAAGTACTCAGTGGAACATCTATTAATACTTTTAATTTCTTAAGTGCCTATTTACAATGTTGTTCAATGGGAAAGAAGCAGAGAAAAGATATAACAATATTGTAACCTCGGTCTACACTGACGTTTGTAATTTCCTGTCCAGCATGATCAAAACAATACACTTGGTTTGCATTAAAATGTGCGATATACAACCAAGCACGTCACATAGATGAGTCACATCTTAAAGCTTCACTGCTCAGAATCCATTCGTACTCCCGAGTATTTGGGTGCAAATCACTTCTGCCAATTAAACAGGAAAATCTGTCGAGTTGTTTCCCGTGGTGGTGTGTAAACAAGAAAATAGACTGTTTCCTACTTTCTCTACTTCCACTTGGATCAATCAGTGCACTTAAAGCAGTGATGGACTGGCGTCTTATTGCCAAATGCTACTCTCTGCTGTTATTTGGGTTACTGCTCGTCAATCCAAGTGGCACAATGTTACGAAGAAGAGTGATAAAGATTCTCTAGACTCTAAAGTAAGTATACAGAATATAAAGTACATTATATTACACAAAATAGCACAGAAGTAGGAGAAATGGTACAAAAAGAAGACTGAATTTGGAAAAGAACTATGTGGCCGATAAGCTGTTCACTTCAGAGTCAGGGAAAGTTCAAGCCTTTTTGATTTGCTCTCAGTCATAATCTAAGAGCAACAAAAGCTATGTGATGTACTGTGTACAGAGGACAACAATGGCTACAAAATCACCATGAAGTGCTCATCATACACTGAAGCATTTTGACACACATTAGGCATTGTGTAAAGCCTTTTACTGTGAGAATGGGCCACTTTCACAGCAGCTATTTTTGACAGGAAAAGCACAGGTGTTATCCATCACATTAACAAAGGCTTTGTTCAGTTTTTGAAAGTCAGAACAATGAACCGGCGTACACCCCTAACCTGAAGACGTTAAAATAGTTATGAATAAAAATAAATTAGCCATCTTAATTTCCTTTCAACAGCCAACAATAAACAGTCTTGTCCACCCCAAGGTTATTAAAGTTACAGTTTCATTAAGCGAAATAAAAAATAAAAACTAGAGTTAAAAAAACAAAACATGATAACCGAAACTGTGTTTACAAAAATAACTAAAATCGTGGCAAAAAAATGTGCTTAGTTTTCAAACATAATATGAAGTGTATTTTGAAATCAATTCAGAATAAATGTGTTTTTGCTTATTTGTCATGTAGTAAAGTGAGTTGAATTGGTTCATCTAAGTGAATCAAACCTCTAGTCTAAGGGTTTTTTGGTTTATTTTTTAATTTCCTCAAATGGATCACCCTGCAACTCCGGGCTCACAAGCAACGTGATGCATCTCATGAGGTTTATTTGTTATGATTTATGTTCACGTGTGTGGTATCTTGGACCTGTGTTGACCTGCTTACATGCTATGATATTATATTGCTAGTAAACCCCATACCAGGTTAAGTAAAAGTGATCTTGTAACTACTAGAGTGACTCGCTTGAAAAAACGGTACCAGATACGTGGATCTGTAAGACATAACAATGTGTGTCTTAAATCTGTTGGCTATTACCTGGCACATGAACTGCACTTTAGCTTACTTTCTTGTGGACTGTTGACAAAATGTAATTTTGTTTTTAAGGGTTTTTTAAGATACTTACTTATACTTATTATTAAATTAAAGCTAACACATTTTTAACTAACTAAAACTAGTCTGAAGTGAAACTTACAGTTTGTTGAAAACAGCGAGACAGCCATGTCCACAATGAAGACATGTCCACACACCGAGAGACAAGGAGGTACCTATTAGCAGACAGGAAAGACAGGAAGTAAAGTGTTATGTCCCATTTCACTTCAAAATAAAACAGGAAGTTACAAACACATCCTAGAGGCCCAAACCAGACATGAACAAATTTAGAGGGCTTCATCACAGCAGCCAGTTTGACAGGTCACAATAGGAATTGCACAGGTGTTATGTTACCAGTAACATGTCTGTGGTGTTTGTATATAGAAATAATGGGATTTTGATATATAAAGTAAATAGAAGGGATCATGCATTGAATGCATCTTATTTTATTTTAACTTCAGAGGACAAATTTAATGACTAAAATACCTTTAACCCATTGGTGATATCTTGAGTTTGAGGCAAACAATTTTGCTATTCAAATACAGAAACCACCTATTCTGTGAGACTGTGAGATTGGATATGGAATTACAATCTGCAAACAAACACTAGCAGCAGGAAACAACAAATTATATTATGTTTGGACTTACTTGTCAAAGTGAACTTAGCTAAAATGCAAATCAAATGTCAGGCATGAATCCGTGATGTACAAAGGCACTGTAATTGTATATTTAAAAAAAAAAATTGTACTTTGGACACATTTATTTAAAAATAAAAAATAAAAAAAATAATTACAGACAGATATAGAATAGCCAAACCACTGTGTAATTTAAATATGTGCACCAGTACCATCTCCATCAAAACATGTTTATTATTGATAAATTATTTGATATTTGCAAATAAAATGCAAGATAAATACAAAATTAAGAGTTAATCTATGCCGAAAAATTATAAATCACAATAAACAGTAAAAAAAAAAAGATAACAAGAGAAATCAAAAAGTATGATAATACATTTGTTTAGACGAGGCCGACTGCTCACAAGGTACCGATGAGGTCTTGCAAATAACATTTTGGGGCATTTTTACATTTACATTAACTGCACATCCTGCATGACATGTAAAAGCGGTTAAGACATGATTGTGAAGCTATGTGGGTAAACCGGTCCGTAAACTATAAAGGGTGTAAACGTGACTGTGTCTGTGTGAGCCAAAATCCTGTTTTCTCCACCTGACAGTGTACAAGCACACGCTTCACAGGCTGGAGGTCTCATTTTCAAAGAAGGTAAGTGTCTGACCATATCTGTTCCTGTAAAGTTTAAAAAAGAAAAAGAAAAAAAAAGAGCAACAAATTTGCTTAACAAAAATAGCTTTTCTTTTTTTTCAGTGACAGTTGCAGGAGTTCTTTGATATGTGAGGAATGTTGATGTTGTCACAGGCTAATTATTGCACATATTCTTTTTGTCACATTGATGCCTTCCCTTTCCATTAAAAATAACATGTATTTTTGTCCATGCAGGAAATCCAGCTGCCTCTGAATCATGAAAAAACTGAAGTGCAGTCTGTGGTGCGCTCTGACAGCACTGCTGGCCATGAGTTTCATTTGGTGTCTGAGTTTGTCATACATCATCCTGGTGTGTAATCTTAATTTATCAATTTAGCTTAGTTTAGAAGCAACATAGAGCGCAAACGAAGCATGAGGATTGCACTCGTATAATACGCCATAATCTTCAGAAGTGGGTGGTTTGAAATTAAGCCTTTGTGTGCGTCTCTTATCATTTTAGAAGTCTGGCGAAAAGGGCAGCAGTTCAATCAGTCACAGCAGACTGAGGATGGAAAACAGCAGGAATGAAGGTGAGAGAATTACAACACACACACATAAGACAAACAAGTGGTCTGAGTTCTAAAAGCAGAGGGATTGATTCAAAACATATATAGCATTAATGCAAAAAAAGCATACAACATTCATAAGTTAGAGCTATTAACCTGTGAATTTCTAAGAAACAAATAAAGATAGTTTTTTTTAGACAACAGTAAGTTTTCCTTTACCTTCCGTAAAGATAAAGTAAAGGAAAACTTACTATTGTCAAAAAAAACCGAAAAGAACTAAAAAAACTAAGTTTAATCAGAAGATAATGAACTTCCACAATATAACAAAGATTTTCTGAATTTTTTTTTAAAATTTTTCTCTCTTAATTCTAATTCATAATTTCTTAATTAAAATAAGCCGAAAAAACCCTAAAACAAATGCACAACCTCTGAAAATGTAATGACACTATCAAATAATGGTCACAATTCATTCACATGAGCCTTTTAGTTTCCAAGACTTTAGGTCCCAGTTTGTGGTACTAAATAAGAATCGATTGTTTGTTCCACATGCAGCCTCCATGGAGGTCCTTTTTTCTAATTTGTGTATTCATTTATTTTCACTTAAGGAATGTTTAAACCAATTAACAACTTACTTATTCAGGGAACTTTAAAACTTTCTTAAGGACAAACTTAGCTGTATGTTTGTCTTTTAATCAGTGAGAACAAGACAAGGGCTGATCAAACTTCGTCTTCTATCGCCCCTGTTCCAGCTACAGTCCTTCAAACTCACAGTTCAAACTCAAACTTGAAAAGGATTTTGAATAGAAGCAGTGACTCTACCTCAAGGTCAAGTGGCTTTCATTAATTGATAAAGGTATGCTAAAGTATTGCTGCCTTTTGCTATCGTTTTCTTTTGTTTTAATATTGCGACAGAGTGTGATAAATTAAACTGACCTAATCCTGAGTGGGTGTCACTTAAAATAATCATCTCAAAACTACTTCTTAGTTAAATAAAGGAAAAAACATCATCATAAGCCTAATCAAAGAACAGTGTGTGTGGGATTTTTATCTGCAGGGAAAATGTGAATCCTTTTTAATCCATGGAGCAACTTGAATCCACATATAATGATTTTGTTTGTGTGTTGTTTAGATGATCTTATCCAAGAGGACAGACACTGCCCGCTGTCACCCCTGGACCAATACCCAGCCTGTATTGACAAGTTGAAGGTAAAACTTTCTTCTTTGGTAAACTATTGTTTTATTGAACTGCCTGTGGTAAAAAATGTAGATGTTTGCAACCTTGCTCTCAGCTTGTTCTTATTATTTTTATTTATATGACCTTTCTGGTACTTTTGTTTTTGTTGTTGTGGCCCCTGTGCGGTTTCTTCTTCTTTTCCCAGTGGATGAGTTCAAATTGGGAGACGGATCCTTGTTACAGACGTTACGGCGTGAACGGATCTCTGTGCTCCTTCATCATCTACCTCAGCGAGGTATAATCTCATGCTTTCAAGCCTTTAAAACATATAACAGCCGTCTTTTCATTTACTGTGTTACTATGTATACACAAAAGCTATAAGAATGTGCAATATAGAGTGTCTTATATCTTTTTTTCTCAGCACACCCTATAGGCAATCTGATGAAAAACATACCCGAGCAAAAAGTACTCAAAATGTTTTAAATCGGGTTGAATTTGTGAAATTTGGAAGCATGTCAAAGTTCGTGCCGTTCGTGCCGTTCGAGCACTAAGGGTTAATGTGACCGTCCTTTCTTTATTTCTTTGTGCTGTGCTCAGGTGGAGTCCTGGTGCCCTTTGCTTCTAGGCCGATTGATCCCATCAGTTGAAACAGAAAAGTCTGAGGTAAACAAGGCAGAAGAATGCTGGGCTGCTTGCTTGTGATGTGTATGTGTGGTGTGTTAAAATTATGCGCAGTAAATAACGTCTGCAGTGTTGCTTTCTGTATAATTTTTCTTCATTAGTTGTCCAAACATTCTTGTCAAATACAAGATTATTATTCTTTATAGACGCATTTTACATCATAAATGTGTTTTTAATTGAACTCCATATTTTAGACTTTATATCGTTCCATATTCAAACAAACACATTTATACAAATTTCTCAAATATCGATATTAAATATGAATATCTTAATCGAATTTCAAGCTTTTTTTTTGCCCCGAGGTCATTTGAGTTTGAGAGCCCTGCTCTACAGGTTCTCCTTTGTCCCGATCAATTCTCAACCCGAGGAGTATAAATCTGTCCGAATCCATGAGGCATCCACTCAAACAAAGTGAATGCTTACCTTACTAAACAAAAAGAAAAAAAATCTTATTAAGCAAAGAATGTATCCATCAGTGCATTACCAATAAAATATTAAATAGAATGATACCATCATGTTTCCAGGTGACCTCTGACCCAGCAGTGATACGCACAAGTATGGAAGATCTATATCCAGTTCTGGAAGAGCTCCAGTGGATACACCAAAGAATTAAGAGTATGGAAGACGCTTGGGTCTATGCTGGACGCTCGCTGTCAGTGAAATACGACCTCAGAGAGAGAAAAGCCAAACACGTAAAGTATTTAACTATAATCATATTGCTTATATGAAATATATCCTCCTTAGTCAGTGTTGGTATTAGTGTCAAATTGTCCATATGTGGTTTAAGATAACAAAGTTTAACATAGATACAAAGACTGTATATTAAAGATGGATGGAGTTTTTCATTTTTTTAAATGTCAGCAGTTAATCACGATAATCAATCATTTGCTGAGGTGTTAATTATCTCAGGTTTCAGGTCTTCTTCAATAGAGCATGACATAAAATTCAGGGAATTATGTTTTACCAGTCACAGGTAAATGGACACATAGGAATTTTGTTGAGAAACCATAAGACGATTCATTTTTATACAAAATCTATGCACAAAATGGACAAAAGCCTAAGTCTTCTTTAAAGTCAAACACAGACGAACAAGTAATCAGCAGGAATTATATACCAGAGATTATCGACAATCTGGCAGCAAAGTAGAGCTTTTCATTGATATTTTGTGCTTCAAAGACAACTTCCTCCTTTCCATTCTCCTCAGATCCTATTGTATCCAGGTGCATTGACCGTCAAATCGGGTTTTAAAATACTACAGTCTGCCTCCAAAGGTGGTGGGCCCCTCGGGAAACTTGACCAGTGGAGTGACCTCATCGCCACTCTTCACATCCTCGGTCACCATCTTCACATTTCTACCTCTTTACCTCAACTCAGAGTGTGAGTATATATGCACACTAAAACATCTCTTTTACTTCAGTTTGCACAAAGTCTCCCCTCTTTTTTTTATTTCTTTTTTTTTCCTGTGAACAAAATTTGTGTTTCTTTAGTTTTCTAGGGATTAAAACAGACAGTTGCCCGCCTCCTCCAGCAGTGGAAGCAGACCTGATCTACACAGACCTCATCGGCCTCAGGCAGTTTCAAAGAGTACTTAAAAGCTCTTGGACCAAATATAAGTGAGTGTCAGCGTCCTGGTCTTGATATTAAAGGGGGATTCTGGGATTTTTCAACCTGGGCCCTATGTATATAAATGCAAGTGTGTAAGTAAGCTCAGATTAAGGCCCTGGCATACTTCCAGAAAATAAAACATTTCGACAACACAACTCGACATGGCGACCCTCGAACCGGCCGACTCCCCCGCCCGACTGACCTTTCAGCAGATGAGCCGCTCGAACCAGACGTGTCCGACGGCACTGTAGCATCGTTGTCTTCTTCTTTGGCAGGAATGCGTCCTGTTCCTTTGCGTCCAGACTTGCACCACCACCCCATGGTGAAGTCAGATACTACAGGACCCTGACACGCAAGTATACCAGGGTCCGCGCAATGCGATGCGCGCAGATGTATCACAGGGCCTTAAGTCGTCAGACCTGCTGCTGCTTCACACCCTCATCTTCCTTAAGTCCCTGTGACATTAAAAATCAACATATTAGTGCATGTAATTTATCAAACATTCATATTAAAAAAAAATATGCTACGTTTAGTGTTTCTGGCAAAAACTATAACAAAGTGTGGGCTGTTTGGACCTAAATGTGTAATTTTAGACTGAAAATTATGATTGCAATATGTCACAAGAACAAAATGTCCACTAAAAGTTCTTATTTCATCATAACATTCATTTGGAACTAAAGCACTCCCAGTTGCGCACAAACTAAAGAAATTGTGTTTTTATTTAAATTTTTTTTTAATTTACAAACGTGGGTGTGTGAGTTAATCGTACTTACGACCAAAAGCCACGATACTGTGGCAATAGATACACTGTAATCCAATAGGGCAACAGACATTCTACGTTATTTCCATTAAAAGTGCTTTGTTTTTGCAAAATAAACGACTCAAATTTTTATTATAAATGTCTGTCGACACAACTCTCACTCAAGTCTCATTCTGAATTCCCACTCGACTTCAGCAGTGCTGCAGGAAGATGAGACAGTACATCACAAACTCCTTAAATACCGGTTTACCGCAGTGTTGTTGTCATGAAAGAGACAGAAGTGGAGAATCGGCACTGAAATGAGTCAGCACATAACTTTGTGATGATTTACAGTGACGCCGTTTCCTGCGTGGAGCACAATGCTCTGTGCCACTTTGTGTTCTTTAAATAGGAATTCAAGGCCAAATGAAAAGTAATTACTTTTTACTGTTACGGAAAATCAAATGTGACTTAAGAGAAGAGAAATATGTTAAAGAAGAACAGCAGAAAAAGCTTACAGATACAGATTACCATATTTCATACTGGTTCAACTGATTTATTAAAAGTATTCATTGCTTGCTGCCAAATTTCAGTCGAAGTTAGCAATGTGTCACATGGAGTTTATATTTAAACTTAAAAAAACTGGGTGACTTGGTGTCCATTTTATTCTAGTTTAGTTTTGAGTTTATTACAGTGCATGTATCAGAGTAATCGAGTAAGTGAGAGGATAAGTTACCAAAGGCAATTATGTTAAGTATTAAGTAAGTATCAGTGAATGTACCGTTTCCTTGATCTGTGATGAAACGCCATGGCCATTTTATGCCTCAATATAATACATTCCTTACAAAGTTCATATTTTTTTATGTATTCATGTGTCAATCAGATGCAGGATCCGTGTGTTGGATTCGTTTGGCACTGAGCCAGACTTCAATTATGAGGTTTGGGGCACAACTCACAGCCGAACGAGTCCATACGGTGGCCAACATCTGATCCAAGCGCAGTTCAACACCATGTTCCGTGCGTATCATAATTTCACGTCAGCAAAATGTGCAGTTTATACAACAATATAATAATAATTATTATTATTATTGTCATGCAGCTCATACACCAGACAACACCTTCCTGGGCTTTGTGGTGCAGCAACACCTCGCCTCTTACTCAAGTGCACAGCTCAAATCTATCAAGCGGAAAAACCAGGCTCTTCTTTATGGAAAGTATACCAACTTTTGGAAGGTAACAGCAGACAGACATTTTAATTGCCAAAACAAACCAAAAGAATTCTCAGAATATGTATTTGTAATACGTCATTTGCAAAGTGCGGCTGTTTCTACAATGTGTAATCACTCCAGTATCCCTTCATTAAATGCAATGGGAAACAAGTGGCAAGTGAGAGGTGTAATTTATGTCATGGCCTGCCATATTCCTCTGTTTACCTCTCTGCTGTCACATCCACAGGGAACGGGGTCTTATCTGGATGTCGTCCACAAATACTTTGAGATGCATGCAACGGTTAACGACAGTCCACTGATTCCACGCTACATGAAAAACCACGACCTCCTCAATGGGAAGGATTTTCAGATCCTGTTGAGACAAAGCAAGGTAAGAGGATCAATGAATCACAGTGTTAAACACAGTAATGTGCATTTATGGCTTACAAATTACATACAGATTTTTTATATATAATTGGGACCGCTTGCCTTGTCAAAAAGGTTCCGTTATGGATTCAGACAGCTTAGAGTCAAGCTGAACTTTTCGTTTAGACGGTGAGTGAGTGTTCTGGTTAGAGGGTGGAAGAGAGAATGATATGTCCATTCATCTACAGTTTTCTACCGCTTTATTCCCCACATGAGGGTTGCGGGGGTTGCTGGAGACAATCCCAGCTGACATGAGCAAAAACGGAGGGGTCACGGGGTCCACCATGGATAGGTCATCAGCCCATCACAGAGACAACACCTAAAGACAAATAAGCATTTAGCCAATTTGCATTCATATAACGTCTGCATGCAAGGGAGTAAACTGCAGAACACAGGGGTAGAACGTGCAGAAAGGCTCTTGAAACCTGTTCTTTTTGCTGCAAGGCGACAGCACTAACCACTATTATTGAGCTCTGTCACATTTTTGTCATATTCCTCTGAAGCCTGACTCCCTTTTCTCAAAGAGAGCCCTCAAAAGTGCCAGTTTATCAGGTTACTCTCCCACAAGGTATTTGTACATTTTCATTCATAAAAACTCTCACAAAAAGCATTCAGTAAATGTAGTAAGTTACCATTATTCATGAGTCACAAAATGAATAGAGACTACTACTTGCATATGTTGTTCACATTAAATAGACACTGTTATAAGTGTCTAAACAAGTGCAGGAAGTGAACAAACAAGGAAGAACTTCACGTAGACAATAAAACAAGACTTAAACCACAAAGTCATAGACGTGAGGAAACAGGACTAAAGATCAGAGACAAACAATCCAAAAATGCACATGAAAAAAAACCATTAATATTCAAATGTACTTTCATTGGTGCTTTTATTTTACAAAAGCCCAAACTCTGTGATTCACTCACAGTGTTTGTTACGGTGTCTCTTATGATCCAGTCTGCCTCAGTGTTTTCTGCATAATTATGAGGTTCTCTCGGGTCAGACCATCTGTTACAGGACTGCGAGTTAATCTTCTCATTTAGACAAAGTTCTGATTATTCTGCATCTGTTTGGTCATCGTATATTGTGAAACCTGGCTCTGTCAGACCTGACTGGGGGTGCATGCGAGTGTATACAGCAGCAGCACAGGGGTGGGCGGGGACAAGAGGTGCTAATCCCATCGAATTGCGGCAACAGCGAGTTTTATGAGCAGTAGAATTCACTTCTGGAACTTTTTGCGAGCGCTTCTTTGCATTTACCAACTTTTGCTGTTCACATTTGTATTATATTTTTAATGCAATTTGGCAATCTCCAGGAACCTAAAAAATATCACCATATTCTCCATCATGACAGGCATGTACTATTTTAACTTCATGCAGAACTCCAGAATTCATTATCACTTGTGTTGGTGTTGGCTGGCACCATGTGGTAGCAGAAAAGTAGTGCATGAGTTTATCACATGATACTGCATAATATGTTATACACAAAGTTTTTCCAGTTTTAGAAGATGCTAATGTGTTTTTTTCCTGTAGGTATTAGTGGGCTTGTCTTTCCCATTCGAAGGCCCCGGCCCTCTGGAGGCTTTAGCCAACGGCTGTGCTTTCCTGAACCCAGTGCGTTACCCTCTACTGAGCAGATTCAACTCACAGTTCTTCAAAGGAAAGCCCAACACCAGAGAGGTCAGGGTGCACATTCAAGACTGAGGCACTTTGATATGATATCATGTTTAAAGATATAGTATATTACTGTTGATCCGTTTGTGTTATAGGTGACATCACAGCATCCCTATGCTGAGGCCATAGGAGAGCCCTACGTATGGACGGTAGATATGTTCAACACAACGCAAGTAGAGAAAGCTCTCAATGCTATTCGCAATCAAAATGTGAGTGTTTTCTAAATATCAGACATGAAAATGCAGACGAGTTTTTTGGACTTTTTCCAAGTGCCTTTTCTATTTAAAAAATGTAACTCCCTGCTTCTACATTTCAGATTGAGCCCTACCTTCCCTATGAGTTTACCAGTGAGGGAATGCTCCAGAGGGTCAACACCTTGATAGAAAAACAGGTCAGACGATTCAGAGGGAGTGCATTTTCGGGAAAATTACATGATTAGTATCTTTTGTTTACTCTCTCTCTTTTTTTTTGTTTGACTATAGGACTTCTGCTCCAGTACACAGAAGTGGCCCCCACTGAGCGCACTCCAGGTTGTGAAGGCAGAGGCCGGCGCTTCATGTAAACAAGCGTGTCAGAGGGCCGGGCTCATCTGTGAGCCTGCATTCTTCCAACAGCTTAACAGCATCGAAACACTTGCCAGGTAAGATCAGATCACACATGAATCTGTCAAAAAACTGATCAAATAACATTTGACTGTATACTCAAATCACTAACTTAGGATGATGGAAGGAGCTTTTTTGATGGGAAACATGTCGATGAAAAAGTCACAGAAAACTGTGGCACTTACTAATTCAGGGGCTAGAGGAAAAATATGTACAACAGTGACCTTTAGTGTCAAAAACAGGTACTGCAATCCATATTTAAAACATAAAAATAATGAAATTAAATTACACAAGAGATGTTTTGAGATCTTGTTGTTTACAGGTTATTATGCCATGCTGGAATCACCATTAACCATGACTTCTTATTCAGTTGCTGAAAATGTTTTCTTTTTGTTTTTCCAGCTACGGAATAGACTGTCAAACATTAGAACTAGACAAACACATGGTGTCGCCGGCCTTCGACGACGACAAGCGCTGCGTCTTTCAGTTGAATCCACTGCTCTTCAGCTGCGCGAGATCAACCCTGTCCCTGACACGTATCTGTCCATGTAGAGATTATATCGAGGACCAGATTGCTTTATGCAAGACGTGTATATGACTGCAGTACAGACAACAACCACCTGAGGACACTGTTTGCCTCCAGCAAACTCAAAACAGGTTTGATTCTTGGACTTTTTCTACATTTGTAGGTAATGTAACTCTGCAAGGTTCACAACTGTTGTGTGTTCATAGCACATGGACAAAAGGAGAAAAACACTTTAGTATTTCACTAAATGTGCAATCACAAGCAATTTTATTAGGTCCACAAGACTTGAGGTTTGGTGAATGTTATGCAGTAACAAAGGTTTTAATGCATATGATATAACTATATTAATATTAATAATTATTGTGAAACAATGCATGTGAAATTAATAAGTTAAATGGGCTATTAAAAGGTTGCAACCTTCCATGAACTGTGTTGCAGCTGTCCCCAAAACATCTGATTTCTTCTAATGAAATGCATGTTTTTGTGTAATTGAATGAACAGCCTAAATGTATGAAGGAGCATTATCGTAGGTAATTCCTCCCTGCAGTTGTTAGACTGTACAAAAAGCACTGCTCTCAGTAGACCACACATAACCAGGCTCCTCATCCCATGTGCAATATATATACTGTCCTTTAACAAAAGTGCAATGTAAACATATATTGTCTCATGCTCAATTTATGTCTATAATGTAAATATCTAACCCATACTGTATATATTCTGGAAATTGTCTATTATGTACACTACACATCCTATTCTATTTAACTTTTTTTTATTTAGCAGTAGTGTTAATATCTTTTTCATTGTACTTCTTGTTAATGTATGGTCATTCTTTATTATCTTATTTTGTCTTGCTGCTGCAACACTGTAAATTTCCCCACTGAATAAAGGACTCTTATTTGGCTATTTGAGTCCAAAAAGTCTCATCAGTAACTGGTGGAAATATTTCAAATGTCCCCATGCGGGACGGGGCCTGGGTTACACTTATGATATTCCCTTTTTAAGGCTTTTAAATAAAATATAAATACCTGAACGAAACACCACACAACAAAGCTTAAAATGTAATACTATTATTTAGTTGCTTGTAATGTTTAAGTTCACAATACATAAAAGAAAATGGAATAAATCACTTACAGAGTAAGAGTTTTTACTATAGTCTCTCTTATATTTAAAGCATCAAATAAAACCAGAAAAAAAACAAATAAACGATATGAGGGACCCACACTTGGTCCTCAACAGTCCCAAAACCCCCCGTTGCAGGACTGTGTCAGCATAGGTGCGTGGGGGCTTAAAATAAACTAGCCGAGTCACTTTTACCAAATATACGTGGAAATCATGTACTCACGGCTCCCGGCAGTTAGTGTGGGTAAAGGGGAAGGTCACCGACAAGGCGCAGCAGCATACAATCCCATCCACATCTCCTACTAGTCCACAGGAGATTAGCTTACCTCCGTAATGCCGTAAAAAAATGTCCGTCTTCCTCTCCTGAATTAGATACACAAGCTAAATTCCAAGTCCACGTGCTATTAAAAGCCGATTTAGCATCGACTCGAATTAACCCGAACACGATACAGAGCAGAGAGCAAGCTAATACTCACATATGATGCTAGGCTAAAGCTAACGGCTAGTCGCGGTTAGCACTAGCGCAGTTCGTTTTTTTTTTTTTTTTTACATTGTACAGCTTATTCACGTGCATGTAATTGCCTCTCGGTCGGTCACGAAGTTATTCACGTCAGGTAAGTGGCCGTTCGCCATAACAAAAAAGAACTTTGGGCCAACAAATCACTCCACAGTTGGTAAAGATAACTCCTCCTCGCTAACCCGCACCTGAACATGTCGCTATCTCCCGCCTCCTCACCGAACTGCCCTGTGATTGGCCAAAGTCGCCGGAGCTGTTCACCGGTGACATCCCCATGCTGCATACAGGAATGATATACACAAATAAGCTCCCTTATTCAGGTCTGATAGTTTTGCTTGTTTTCAAGTGAAATATGCAGCATACAAATAATGTTATTTCAAACAGAAACTGAATAATAACATTATCTTAAAAAAAAAAAAAAGGCATTTTGAATGTGACGTAGTTGCTGGTTCAACTTCTGCTGTGATTTTTTTTTAAAGCACAACCATAATTTCTAGTGTTTACAGAGAATGGTGTGAAAAGGAAAGAGGAAACAGCCAGTGAGCAGCATGTTGATGCCAGAGGTCAGAAAATAATAGGCCGACTGGTCAGGGATTATAGGAAGGCGAGTAATTAAAACAATCACCTGTGACAAGTTACCCAGGGAAGCAGAAGCCCACCCATGAACCATATGGGCTACAACAGCAGGAAAAACAGACCAGGTGCTACTGACACTTTATTATAAACCCTTTTAAAAGTTAACATCACGATTATCCTGACCTAAATAAACCTGATTGACGTTATTATTGTGACAAATAATAATAAAAAAAAAACAGTTAAAATATCATGATAATATTGTGATAATATATTGTGATTGAAATACCATAATAATATCATGATGATATTGTACTGTGGCTTAAATATCATGATAATATTGTGATAATATTGTATTGTAACCTAAATATCATGATGTCGTATTGTGATAATATCAAGATAATATTGTACTGTGGCATAAATATTGTGATAATATTGTGATTATATCGTATCATGACTTAAATGTGATATGATGATATTGTTCTGTGGCTTAAATATTGTGATAATATCGTATTGTGACTTAAATATCATGATATCATAATTGTGACTTTAATATTGTCATAATATCATGATAATATTGTTCTGTGGCTTAAATATCGTGATAATTTGATAATATCGTATTGTGACTTAAGTATCATCATAATGTTTTGTGGCTTCAATATCATGATGTCGTATTGTGACTTTCATATTGTGATAATTTCATGATAATATTTACTGTGGCTTAGATATCGTGATAATATTGTGATGATATCATATTTTGACTTAAATATCATGATATCATATTGTGACTTTAATATTGTGATAATTTCATGATAATATTGTTCTGTGGCTTTAATATTGTGATAATTTGATAATATCGTATTGTGACTAAAGTATCATGATAATGTTTTGTGGCTTGAATATCATGACGTTGTATTGTGACTTTCATATTGTGATAATATTGTACTGTGGCTTAAATATCATCATAATATTGAGATAATATCCTGATAATATTGTACTGTGGCTTAAATATCATCATAATATTGAGATAATATCATAATAATATTGTACTGTGGCTTAAATATCTTCATAATATTGAGATAATATCATGATAATATTGTACTGTGGCTTAAATATCATCATAATATTGTGATATCGTATTGTGACTTAAATATTGTGATAATATCGTATTGTGCGAGTCTCTGTCGATTCTGACCCCTATTTTTTCAGTGAAAAACTATTTACTAAGATCATAGATGATGAATGAATGAATGAATGAATGAATGAATGAATGAATGAATAATACATCATGAGGAGAGATGCAGCTCCCCATAGGCACATAAGAAGTAGATCACAAGCACTGTATGCTGGCGAGTTAGACAGTGATTAATACGATAATAGGAATTCACCATCTTTTCCAAATCACAACTACAAACAAACTAGACACAGTTTGTATAATTATATTTATGACAATTTAATTGTCATTACAAATCATTATTATTATTTTTAGACAAACTAACTCCATATTGAGATTTATTGACCCTTGTTCTGTTCAGTAATCCCTCACATGACACACGTGAAACTGGAACTATCAAAACAAACGGACCATGTGTGGACTGTGCTGATGTATGAGCAGGATAAAACTTTATTCATCGATAAAACTTTGCTCTTTCACAAAGAGACCATTGTTCTTTTACATAAATAAATTGTGTTTACGTCATCTGTAATACCACTGATATCATTACTGTACAAACAGACAAATAATGACTCTGTTACACAGTCACATTTACTGTCATTTCAGTTACATATTCCTATGTGTGTGTGTGTGTGTGTGTGTTTGTGGCTGCGATGCATTCATAACTGCAGAAGCTGGAAGGGATTTTACAAGCCCATGCAAAGCCTTTAGTAACAGAGAGGTGTTTTTTTCTTAATATTGCTATCATAACTTTATTAAATTTAGTAAGTACGATGGTACGATTTCATTAATCCATACAATCAAACTGTACACAAAAGAGCAGAATCAACGTCTCGACCGATTTGGCACAACATTTCTGAGCTATTTCAACGAACGGAAGTCTGGGAAATCATATTTTGTACCAGTTGTCAACGAATAGGACAGTCTTTTCATGAGGGTTGAGGGTTGATACGTTACATTACATATTACATTACATGGGGCGGATTTACATGTTTAACTCAATGAAAAACAAAACAAAAAGGCAACTGCGATTATTATGGGGCTGCAATGAGCGACTGCACTTCTCTGGTATATCCATCCACAACGGCGTTTTTATTAACGTTTCCAACGCGACTCTCAGAAATAAAAAGAAGTAAGTGCAGAGAAGAGAGGTAGAAAGGCTTGTGTTACCAGTCTCAGAACCATTGAAATAAACAACAGAGCAGAGTCGTGCAGTCCACACATGACGTTTGTTCTGTGCCGTCGTTGTCGTGGTGGTGGTGGCGGTGTCTGCATGTAAACACTGTGCTATGTATGTTTTGTAAGAGTAGAGATTGTCTTCTGTGCATCAGAAAGAGGGCGGGGGACATAATATTTACTAATCAGTATGCTGTTGGTGAGCTAAAGCAGTGTGTGTGTGTGTGTGTGTGTTCACTTTCTGGCAGATCCTTTTTCACGCGTCGCACAAATTGAATCACGATATAATAGCAGTGTAACACTGTTCATTTGATAAGTGCAGTGAAGAACGGACGAAGGCAAACTCTCACACACACAGTCGCTGTCCAAGACCTTCGAGTAACTACCTTCAGCGGTGGGGCTAAATTTAGACACCTCCACTCAATGCAGTGCACTGAATACTGATTGTTCATAGAGGGTTTGTAACCACAAGGGGGCGCACACGTTTTATGGATGTGCAGTACGGGAGCATTGCTCAGTTTTATAATAGGTCTTGTGGTCTGAAAACAAAAAGAGACAAAATATGCTGCTTCAGAGATCTATGGTGTACCAATCCTGTAATGTTGATTTTCCTTTATATATATATATATATATATATATGTATACCGTTCAAAAGTTTGGGGTCACTTAGAAATGTCCTTATTTTTGAAGGAAAACCACCCTTTTTCAACAAATATAACATTAAATTAATCAGAAAAAGACTATTCTAGCTGCAAACGTCTAAATAATAATAATTATAATAATATGCACATATGTGTATAGAAACCCATTTCCAGTATTCTAATGGTACATCGTGTTCGTTAATTGCATTAGAAGGCTATTGGATGATTAGAAAACCCATGTGCAATTATGTTTTGAAGGGCAAAATTATTATTTTGAATAAAAAATAAAAAATTATTTCTAATCTTGTCAATGTCTTGACTATATTTTCTATCCATTTTGCAACTCTTTTGATGAATCAAAGTGTGACTTTTAATGGGAAAAAAACACAAAAAAAATGTATAGGTGACCCCAAACATTTGAACAGTAGTGTATATCAGACCCTATCTGATATGACTGATATGTAATAGTGATTTTGTCAAACTCAGCTGAGGCTTGGACAGCACTGGCACAGATCACACCCACATCCAGTCTGAGATTTCCCACTTAAGAGTACCAGAAAACTGACAGTAAGACATTTACGTCGTTATGTTTTTCACCGAGAATCTACAGCCACATGTAACACAACATTTACAGTATATGCACACTAGAGTAGACACTGATCACTGATCATCGTCCTGCACTGTAACTGTAATGAGCCGTCTACTCCAAAAAGCCTGTTTATGTCGGCCCTAAAAAAAGAAGAAGACAAATCACTACTATAACTATGTTGTGACTGTTATTGTTGCATCCAAACAGTGTAATAAACATATTTACATACGGTGCAGTAGTAGTCTGTGTTCATTTCACATTATAAAGTTAACGATAACAGTGAAAAACAGAACGATTCGCAGCCTCATCTTTGTCATTGTGCTTAGAGTCACTTCACATTTCCCTTCCTGAAAGTCGCAGGTGAAATAAAGGAAAACAAAACATGAAACGATTGCAAAACAAATAAAAAATAAAAATAAAAAACACCAGCTGTGGATTAAGTACAATGTTTGTACAGTATATATATTATCACACTAATGACAAACAGCGAGGTTAGGCCTATAGCAAATGGCAATTTTTATATATACTGTATATACTGTATTAATGATCTAATCCTAAAAGAGTTTTTACAACAACACAGCAAATCACAAGATTACTTTTTTCCATCTTACCCATATTAAAAAAAACACTTTTTGTCTGGTTTTGTGAATGTTACCAAAAAAAAAAATGGATCACAGTAAATAACTTATCAAGGCATGTGTGTGTGTGTGTGTGTGGGGGAATGTAATACTCTGAAATAATCACTCGGTGAGAGTTTGAATCTGTGCTAATCTATCGGCGCCCGACGCTGACGCAGGACGACGCGTCTCATATTGTGCGACCAAACAAAAACAGGTCAAATGACGTCACTAAGGTTTATGGTCCATCGCCTGACAAATATAAGTCCTTTGGTGTCTTCCCCGTCCTCTTAAACTTCTGCATTAGTTTAGTGGTCAAAGCTCTGGTCGCCTGTGCTTTTTTAACCTCCTTTACAACTAGGAACCAATAAAAGATGTATAGTAGAGTAGAGTGGCTGCGTATGGAGGAAGGATGCTGGTGAGGTTCGGCTGACGCTAACAATTAAAAAAATAGATAAATAAATAAATAAAAGGAGCGGACACTGGATTAAGCTATTTTGCGTCACACAACTTGCACAATTTTGCAGTTTGATGGGATTGAAAAGTGAAGAAGAGTGGAAAAGAAGCTAAAAAATCTTTATATCAGTGATGTCGTTTTCCCTCAAAAGTGTGTCCATGTGGCGTAGTCACTGTGTAGAATACTGTGTGTGTGTGTGTATACTGTACTGTACGCATGTGTTCAGGTCCTTTCCTTGTGTGCATGTGAGTGACTATACAAAGACAGAAGAGAGAAGACAGAAGAGGACAGGAGGCAGCCAGAGTGTGTGTGTGAGTGTGTGTTTTTGTGAGTGTGTGAGTGTGTGTGAAACTGCTCTTCTGGTCAACACACGTACGCGTCTGTCACTCAAAGCGTTCATAGTTCCTCGTCTGCCTCACTCGGGGCACCATGTCCTTCAGGAGTCTGAGGAGACAAAGGTTACAGGAAAGTGAGCCTCTAATGCACATCATGTATGTTATTAAAGTTATATTAAAATAACACAGTGACAGCCATAATAATAATAACAGCTGTTTCAATTCTTTAAATGCTTATTAAAGGAGATTCATAGCCTTCTTTCAAATTCCCTTAAGAATAGGATACACATGGACATCGTGACAAAAGGATAACAACTATTGGATTAATTATCGTTTACTAAATGAATCGTCAGCTATTCATCAACAGTTTTCTGATTTCTCAGCTTCTTGAATGTGAATATTGTCTGTTTTCTCTGCTCCATGTAACAAATAAATCATAATTTTCAGGTTTGAGAAATGCTGTTTTGACATTTTTCTACATTTTCTGACATTTTCTGTTATTTTACAGACCAAACAAGTCCTTGATTAAATATAAATAAATAAATAATTGTTTGTAGCCACTCTATGATGCACATGTTCACAAATAAAAAAAGATGAAGATGAGGAGCATCAAAAAATGCAGATTTAGAATCCCACATCACTGACCAAACACTCTATATCAGTAATAATAATAAAAACTAGAAAAGCACTCGGAGAGCGCAGACCTCCACCAAGGCAGCTCAGCCCCCCACAAAATAGCGATAAAAATAGTGATACGGATCACACCCAAAATTAAATCACTTGTTCCTGGTCCCATTGTGGACATTTCCTGAATAAACAGACTAAACAGAATGTGGATCTAGAACTGCAGCTGTTCACCACTTACTTGACGCCATACGCCAAAATGATGAGTCCCATGAGAACTCCGATGGAGCCGTCCAAAAACCAGACATCAGCATGGTTCTTATAGACCTCAGCGCTGACCAGAATGGAAAATCCCATAATAGCTCCAACCAGGGAGTTGAACCCTGTAAGACACAATGTGTAAAAATGAAATGAAATATTAAATCTATATATAATATTATATATATATATCATTTCAAACTGTAAAATAGAGGCCACACACGTGCACTTATATAGACTGTACTATGTTCTTTTCTATAATTACATTTTCGACTTGCAGTGTGGGTTATTGTCTCACCTGCAGTAAGTGTTAAGTCTGGAGGGAAATAAATCCTGGCTCTAAGAAAAGCAACCTCAGGTTTACTGGATTGATGTCCTGTGCGTTATGAGACCAGGGCAGTGCAGCGTGTGTGTGTGTGTGTGTGCTTTTGTCCAAGTGTGTATGTGTCTATGAGCAGCAGTGAGTGATAACCAATTACTTCTCTGTTGAGTTGTGTAAGCAACTCACAAAAAACTGGAACACGCAGAGATAAAAACTCCGCTTTGTGGTTTTTGGTTTGAACGGTGTGCTGTGCAAAAGTCTTAGGTCATTTGCATTTGTTGTTTTAGCGACGCTACGATGACCGTACTGCGTCGTTATGTCTCAAACCCCTTCAATGGAACACTTCCGTGAAAACACGTGTATGCAGTTTTAAAATAACACATTTCTTTTAGAAATATAATCAAAAAATGTGCTTTTTCAGGTTTAAGAGTCAAATACTTAGTGTGACCTACACTAGACTTAGACCTTAAAGTCTTAGAACTTGAGTGTTTGTCCGACTATTGCATGTCCACAAATCTACACTCTTAGAAATAAAAGTGCTAAGTAGAACCATATAAGGTTCTTCAGCTTGTCCTCATAGGAGAACCCTTTTTGGCTCCAGGTGGAACCTTTCCACCAAGAACCCTTTTAAAACCCTTAATTCAGGAAAGGGGTTTTAAAGAGTTCTCTGGATCAAAATGGTTCTTACTGGAACCATTAGTGTTACCAAGAACCCTTGGTAAATGGTTCCAGGTAGAACCTCAGCCCTTGTAGAAGAACCCTTTTAGAACCCTTATTTCTAAGAGTGTAGACACGAGCTTGAGCATTACATATACATGCTTTATGAGATTAACTCAGATACCAATAATCACAGAATTTGACAGACTTTTGCACAGGAATTGTATGTATTTTCTTTTGTTTTTTTTAATTATGTACATTTATTGTGCCCTAACCCTAACTCTGCATTTTGCACCTCAGAGAAATATATTGCACCGTTTACTTCACATTTATTTCTATTATTTAGTATAAAAATTCCGACTTTGAACATTAATAGTGACCCGTCTTTACTACATCCTTGTTCCTTTTTGTTCATGTTTTTGGTCACACTTTATTTCTCCGTCTCCATAATCAACCACTCAATGTTTTATGTATTTATGCTTTTTATTTTTTTTTTTCCTCTCTCCCTCAAAATAAACTTAACACAGCTGGAGTTAAAAACTGAGCCCATATGGATGAGCCACATTCACATCTGTTGTGTGAGAGGAAGACAAACGCAGATAATAAAAATAACTCCATCTAGGGGTGAGGGGAAAAACATTGCGATTCTAATCATCCATGATTCTGAATAAATTCATAAAGTTCAAAAATCGATTAAAAATATATATATTTTTTAAAATATATATATTTTCTATTTTGAAAAACCACACAAAACCAGTGTTATTTGTGTACAGTTTATTTTTGTAACTTCTGGGAGAAAAATGCAGCCTAAGCTTTTATTTATGCAAGTTATTATTTTTTTTAGTATTTATTTGTTTTGAATGAATAAATGTTAACTTTTGTCTCAAGTTTTGCCTTTGTTTGATCAAATTATCGCATAATCTTATACAAACTGTATTGTTTTGATGCCATAATTTGCTTTAACACACTATGCATTGCATCAATTTTTGAATCAAGAATCGATGAATCGAATCGGTTGAATGGAGAATCGATTTTGAATCGAATCGTGATCCACCCAAAGATTCAAATCCCTAACTCCATCATCTCCAAAACAATAGTGAGTCATGTAACGATGTGCTGGTTGTGTCCTACCATCAGTGATGAGCGCCCGGCTGGTCAGAACTCTGCCCAACATGAACTTGACCACAGCCAGCAGGGAACACAAGAGCCCGCTCACTATGGACACGCTGAAGAGGAAGTCGTCCTGCGGAGAGACAGAGACGCGTGAATCGCATCAGTCGAAGACAAACATGGAGGCAACGCGAGTAAAGCGTGAATAAAGAGACAGTAACAGCAGGACAGAATGACCCACGGAGCCTCTTATCAGCTCCACACTTCATAAAATACAGCCTTGACTTCAGCGCGTCAAGCCAAGGTCGTAACAAACGATGCCTCTTTGTGCAGCGAGAGTCTGGAGGTTGTCAGTCTCAAACACACTCAGCAAAACCAACAGCAACACCCAGGAGGATCTCTCTTTCATATTTAATTGGCAGAAAGGGAGGGAGACAGAGAGCAGAGAGGAAGGAAAGAGAGAAACTGGAGTATTATGCTGAGTGGGAAATATGGTGGAGAAGCAGTGTCTGCTTTAAGCTCCAGTTAAGATTTGTTTTAATCTGAACTCCTTTACAGCTGAAGGAATTGACCGTATAAGAGCGCTAATATCGCCTCGCTTCTATATGTTACAATGCCGCCCCCTGTTGGATTGACAAGTGCATTCATAAACATTCATTCCTGAAAAAGAAAATGTGACCATCCCACACGTTTATTATCGTTGCCATAACGATGACGCTATAATGCCCTGGTGGCTCGTATCTGTGGGTAATTTGAGCAGCAGGAGGGATGGTGTGAAAAAAAGGGGGGGAATAGTGGGCTAAACCATCTAATCTGACTATAAAATACAATATAAATGACACACAATCCACTGTTGATTGCTTCAGCACTGGTGAGGGATTGTTTTTTGTTTTTTTTTGTTAAATCTTGGATAAAAAGAAAAGGGCATTTATTGATTTGTTTTCTACAGTATAATCTGGGGTTATTTATGGATGGATTAGTCTGCCACTCTGCAGTCGTGGAGATTGTTTTTGTGCACAAATAATTTGTTGTGCTGATCAAATAAATTAGTTCCAGCTGTGTGTTTCCCCTGTAAAACAGGTACAGTGGGTACAATTATCTATTGGTGATATTATTGCAGCTGAATATCAATCATCTCACACTTCCCTTCCCCTTGCATGTTATTTTGTGCATAAAATAGCGACATTCATTTCATGCAAATGATATTTGTTAGTTTTAGTATTATTTCTGTGCATTTATAGACGCTTAAACACAAATGCAAATCACAAAACATAAACGCAAAAACACAAATAAAAAAAACACAAACGCAAATCACAACACCCAAATGCAAATCAAAAAACACAAAACCAAAAACACAAATCACAAAAGCAAATCACAAAACAAACGCAAATCACAATAAAAATCCCCCAAAAATCCAAAAGTCTGTTCGTGCGTTTCCGTTGTGAGTTAAAGTTGTTGTGTTTTCTGCTTGATGCGGGATTCAAACCTGCAGTGAAGGGTGTAGCCTCAACATTGCGTTTGTGTTTTTTGATTTGGATTTGCGTTTTGCACCTGCAGGGCCACCGTAATTTACAAATGAACCAAACTAAATACACTGCATGGTCATTCCAAGAATGTTCTCCTTTCAATCAGATCCTGTGTCAGAAACTCTCCCTTTTATTTAATAGACTGATTTTCATTGATATTTCTAAAAAGAAATGCTCTACTATTCAATAAAAGCAATTTATGTTTTAGGCTTTAAAAAAAAAAAATCTGACAACACAGGCATCTTCCCTCCCAGTTCTTTGAAGATCGATTGAGGAAAATCTCACCGAGCTTAAAGTTCTGAGTTTCATCCGTGTGTCGCAGCATGTGTGCGACCTATTTGCGGCATCAGAACGAACGCGTTGCCCCCTCTAACTCGACGAGACACAATCTGAGCTCTCCCTGTTTAATCAGGCACCAGACGCAGACAGCCCCACCATAACAGCCGCAGCCCCGGACGTGACGTGAATCAGGAATCCCAGATTTTCTGCTCCCTTCTGTGTTCGCTCGCCGAGATATCACAGCCCTCAAAACACCTCGAAATATATACAGCAACACTTTACAGTATGCAAATTGTGCTGCAGCTCTACTCAATTGTGAAAAGTTAAGATTTTTTTCACAGCCTCTACGCGTCTCAATCTGTCACACACACACACACATAATCTGGTATGATAAATCACCGTTGACTGCTGTTTATATAAAGACCTCTGTGAACTACTCTGCTTTTGACAACCAGCGAAAAAAGAAAGAAAGAAAGAAAGAAAGAGTGGCAAAAAATCAAAGTTGAAAAATGAAGACGCGGATAAAAGATGGCTCTGTTAATGTAGAGTGACAGCGGAGGTGAGGGGAGGAGCACGTGTGGGTGACTGAGGACACAGGAAACACAGGGAGGGAATAAAAAAAATAAAGACGAAGAATGAGGTCACGAGAGGGGGAAAAAGTAGACAAATGAGACGGAGAATAAGACGAACCTGTCTTTAAAAACCTGCTGCGTCCGCAAATTCTGTTCGCCGGTGACGGCGTTTAACATAAAAAAAAAAGACAGCACCAGATGGCTGAGATCCTTCTGGAACACGGTAATAATCAATTAAACGCAGGAAGGTTACAGCGCTGTGATTATAATCCACGACGGGAGGGTTTAGATTTTGTTACCGAGACAGAAGTGTTAGCAGGAAACGAGTGAACGTTCGGAAAGTTTGGGGTCACCTATGCAATTTGTTTGTTTTCTACACTTTTATTCCTCAAAGAGTAGCAAAATGAATAGAAAATATAGTCAAGACATTGACAAGATTAGATTTTTTCAACATACTAATGTTTTCAGCTGTGCTAACGTCATTGCACAAGGGTTTTCAAGGGTTTTCTCATCATCCAATAGCCTTCTAACGCCATTAACGAAAACAATGTACCATTAGAACACTGCAAATGGGCCTCTATACACCTATGTACATATTCCATTAAAAACCAGACGTTTGCAGCTAGAATAGTCCTTTACCACATTAGCAATGTATAGAGTGTATTTTAAACGGTAGTGTATCGCTAACAAATACAAAATCAGTCCTGTAATACGCACACATTTGCTATTGTCATGAGTCATAATGTGAATTGGGTTGTCATGTTTAAAACGTGCATCGCCCAATAGACGATAAGGAAGATTAAGATGTAAAAAAAAAAAGCAGTGTTGAATATAAAAATCACCCTTTGGTTTATGGGGAAGTGAATGCATTCAGCCTCAAGTATACAGAATCATAGTGAGAGTGTTCCCAATGCTCAACTTCCCTGTCAGCTTTCTGCTGTTTTACTGTGTTTTATAGAGCGCTCTGTGTGTTGAATTTGAAAAAAAACACAGCTTGTGTTTTTGTTTGTCTCATCTGGGCTACCGTAGAAACATCCCAGAGGACGCTGCTTCCTATGCACAGACTAACCAACTCCACCGTTTTTTTAAATCATTCTACAACAAAGCACTGTACATACAGTATTTATGAATATTATATCCCACTTCAGCTCAATCGTACACTCTTCACGTTTGTATTTGGAGGACATTGTGTCCCTTGGCTCCAGAAGTGGACAGATTGTGAAGGTGAAATCATCAACACACCTAGAAAAGAAAGACGTGATGGACACGAGGATCTGGGCTGTGCCCCAGCAACAGAAGGATGAGACTATTTTCAGGCCTTATTCACAGTCTTAACACATCCAGAGAGAGAGAGATCTATGTGTGTGTGTGTGTGTGTGTGTGTGTGTGTGTCTGCTGCATGTGGAGGGAGACAAAAACTCTGACGTCTTAAAGAGCAGAGCGCTAAAAAAAGAAACCGAGCTTGTGAGACTAAACGGCACGAGTGTGTGCGTGGATTTGACGCAGACCTGCGTCTACACCTGTGTACGACACAAATAAAAACATAATAACGCAAATCTAATTAATGAATTAATGAATACAGGTTATTTTATAAACAGATGGCTGAATTTGGTTGATGAAACTCACTCTGAATCTTCGCTCTCCCAGTGCCAAGAATACAAAAAACCTCGAGATGTAAACATTTCTTTAACAGTTTGTGTTCCACTCGACTGAATAGTGCACTTATTAAAATGATAGAAAAGCTAACAAATTAACCGATGACGGCGTTTCATTACAGAAGAGCTGCGAGCTGCGCTGATACAAATCACAGATAATGAACCCACACGACCTCAATCTACTCCTCACAACAGAGTAAACGAATCAGCGTCTATTACAGTGGACGCAGTGGTCACTCCATTACTGCTGCTGACAGGAAACGATCGCACGTAGTGACCCAGTGTGAGCTATTCACTACAGTTATACAAGTATTAATACCTCACATACTCATACAGTTATTTATTTTTTACTAAATATCCAGGATTTTTGTTCCTTTTTTTCCCCAACTTTTCTATTCCTTACTTATGGGGATTTAGTCGCAATTGTGAAAAAAGGGATGAAAAGACGTGGTTAACGAATGGCTCTCATGAGTATTGTGTGATTATTGGGGGCTCTTAAATGATTTATTTTTTCCAAATCCAGTTAAGAAGAGTTAAATCGCGACAAATCTGCCAATCTGACAAATTCCATTATTTTTGCTATATTCACAACAGTTTTTACAGTAAGACCATATCACCAGTGTGTCGTGATTTGGGAATCGAACAAAGCAAAGAACGTGAATTAATGAACTTCATGACTAAAGACAGTGCAATCAGCCTGAGGTGGAACAATGCGTCTACTCCAGAGATGTTTACGGCAACAGCTCCAGTTTAACTGCCTTCTCTCTTTCATACATTGTTGTTGGACGGATAATATAATGCAAAACAGTGCAGTGAAAAACAACACAAAAATCTCTCACAATTTCACGTTCCTAAATCAGTGATCGATCCACAGTCTTGTTCCAGAAGTTGCTTTGTTATCCATTTTCTTCTTGTTCCATTTGCGACACAATGATCGTCAGGTGTTTGTTAAACTGCGACATATACATGTTTTTAAACATGTATGGTTGGCCCTTGATTGCAATTAATGGGTTAACACCGACAACCCTAGTTATTACGTGAATATCCACATTTAAAGTCCAAAAAATGTAGTCACGTAGAAAATGTCCTTATTTCTGAAGGAAAAGTACTTTTTTTCGATGAATATAACATTAAATGAATCAGAAATACACTCTATACATTGTTAATGTGGTAAACGACTATTCTAGCTGCAAACGTCTGGTTTTTAATGGAATATGTACATAGGTGTATAGAGGCCCATTTGCAGTGTTCTAATGGTACATTGTGTTTGCTAATGGCGTTATAAGGCTATTGGATGATTAGAAAAGCCTTGAAAACCCTTGTGCAATGATGTTAGCACAGCTGAAAACAGTTTTGCTGGAGAATAAAAATCATTATTTCTAATCTTGTCATTTTGCAACTCTTTTGATGAATGAAAGTGTGTATTTTAATGGAAAACACACAAAAATTGTATAGGTGACCCCAAACTTTTGAATGAATGAGTGTGTGTGTGTGTGTGTGTGTGTGTGTGTGTGTGTGTGTGTGTGTGTGTGCAGTCTTACCACTTCTGGCAGCATCCTGGTGGCCAGATTATGGATGGCCTTCCCGAGGATGCACAAGGACGAGAGCACGAACACGACCCCGAGGACGACACACGCTCTGCAGACAGACAGGCAGAGAGGAGAAGGTTGTTCGATCGTTATGTATAAAGTTCTTGCTTTTGAATAAGGATCATTTCTCATTTCTCCTGCCGCAGCGAAGAGCCCAAACAAAATGTGCTCACGGAGACCTGACAAACGCACAGAGATTATAAACGACACAGGCAGAGGCCGTCGGCAATCCAGTAAATTAGCAAAGCTTTTTGCTCTGCTTCCATGAATTATTAAAATGACAGCCGAACAACCTTAATACCTCGGCTGAGTTGCAGCCTGTGCTTCTGTAAGAACTTTTAAAATGACATTAGTGTCAGTGATATGAAAATTGCAAGCCTGATGGATCAGGTTCCCTTCAATAAACTCTAATATTGGAGTTGGCAGAGCGCTCGGTTTGTCTGGCAGAGCGCTCTGCTCACAAATATCAGTCAAATACTTGGCAAAAATAGTACAAATGTTCCCGGATCTATTTGGGGCAACACGTGCTAAAACACGCACACTTTGCCAGCTTCTGTCAGAACACATGAACTTGTTTTATTTTATGAAAAAGTACAGGAGAGAATGAAGTCACTTTCCCTGACACATCTGCTGAGGCCAGATTACAGACCCACTCTCATCTATCTCACTACACAACAGACACACACATCCTTGAGTTACCACATTATAATGAGATTATTAAGATGGAATTTAGTCTCTTCTTTGTCCCACACACATGTTCCATTTCAACTGCATCTACAGTAGATCGTGATTGCATATAGAAGCGACTTACTTCCCTATTTTAAACATTATTACCATGCTATTACTGTACCTGAATGTGAAGTGTGACTGAAACTGAGAATCACTTCTCTCCACACACACACACACACACAAGTCACAGCAGTCATGGAAAAAAACGTGAGTTTTCAGTCAATGTTAGAAAGACAAATGCAAATGTGAAGCGCTTCAGCATGCGCACATTAAAAATGTAACTGGGCCAATAACGAGGACTCCCAGTTACCTGCAGACCGACATAGAAGAAAAAGCAAACAGCAGCAACATCTCGGGCCTGTTTGCCACAAAAACCCCCAACTGTGTCTTTGCTGCTTCTGAAACGCACGCCTTCTCATGGCCCTGTGACAAAAACTCACACACGGCAGTAGCATCGCTGAAATGCTCCGGAATGCGTGCAGCAGAAAACTGACAAAAATGTTCAGCAAGCATCAGCCGATCAAATCATGTTCGCCAACATGTACCAAGGTCCAGCTAAAACACTATTTAGCCCTAAATAGAGCTCCCTGACCCTGTTTGTGCACCTCACTGTGAGGCGTTTACACTGATAATGAATGGAAAAGTATGGAATGGTATGTTCCTTTAGAGCAGAGGTGTCAAACTGACGGCACGTGGGCCACTTACTATCATGTTATGATAAAAACATTGGCCTTGATAAGATACAGACAGAATATAATACTATACTATGTTTTCTAGCAATATTCTATTTTTGGTTGTAATTATCACATTATGAAATGTATTACAGCAAAACATTAAATGATATATAAATATATACATATAAACATATATATATATGTATAAATATATATACATATACAAATATATACAGTATATATGTTTATGTATATATGTGTATATATATTTATTTGTGTGTGTATATATATATGTTTATATATATATACACATATATACATAAACGTATACATGTAAACATATATATAGATACATATACACATATACATACACACACATGCACATATATACATATACACATATGTACGTATATATATATATATATACACATACATTATGTGTATATATATATATGTTTGGTGTTTTAAAGACAGTTGTCCATGTTATTTACTAGATTTTCAGATTCATTTCTGTTATATTCATAGCTTTATTTTTGCATCATTCCAGATCAAAAACGAGCATTTTTACTCTGAAGTTTAGTAAAATATCATCACGAATATCTTTATGACGACATCATGATGAAATACTGTGTTAGAATGTTGTGTTTTAAATAAAAAATTGTATTATAAACAGACGTTTTTTTCCCCTCCCCATTTCCACCCTCTTGACCAGACTAGATGCTCATTTGGCATTTCTGACACCACTGCTTTCTCTACATGGCCTCAATCCACGTGTGCATGTATGGTGTGTGTAGTTCAGTTGTACTGTACATGCATTGTGTGCATGTTTCAGTACATCCTCTCTCTCTATGTCTCTCTGAATGCTTTGGTCTTTCATCAGCAGTAACAGGAGAAGCAGCGCTGCAGTAAGACAAACGAGACTCTGTGCAGGTCTGACAGCCTCTTGATGGACTCTGCTGAACTGATGGAATAACAGATGTGTGTTTACAGTCAAGTGCAGTGAGTTCCTTCATTAAGGGCAAACAAACAAACTAAAAATACTAACTCTTTTTGAATGTTTTGTTGGCCCTAAACTCCAGCTGGGCACGCACTCATCATCCACAGCATTAAAACAGAGAGCTAATTTTAATGTTACGGCTGATCTGTGGTTTAGTTTCGTAAATTCTAAATTTCAAATGGGGCATTTCCACGTTGTTTTAATGTCGAAGCTCATGGAAAACCTGCAAAGATCTGTCTTTGAATCCGCATAAGTGTTAAGCGTTAAAAAATAAAGAAAACTTCCCATTTGTTATTCATAGTCCAGCACATACACAACATACTTTGAGACGATGTGTTAGGTAAAACTCTTCACCATCATCATTATCAAAACACCAAATGAGGAAGACTGGTGTCCAATACTCTAGATCTGAAGCTCTGGGAGTTCACTGTGTCACAAAAACCTACAGATTTGACCTTTTTTTTTTTCTTTCTCAGATCTCTGATTTCCTCTCCTCCTTCACTTTGCATTAGATCGCGACATAATTTAATCCCCAAACTAATCAACTTCTGTTGTGCAAAAACAAACTTTTAACAGCAGCAGAAACAGAGTGCGGTTGTAAACATATTGTCTGATGATGCCTGTTCTCCTCTTTAATACCTGCCACACAAACAGTCATGTCCAGATTTGATGTCATCGTTTGCATGCCTGTCCCCTGAAGCATTATATTAAATTTTAAAACCCGTACTCACATGTACTCTCTGTGCGCAGAGTGCACTGCGGCGGCGTTGCTGTAGCGCCACAGGACGATGATCGATGACATGACGTCCAGTGTTGCATCAAACTACAGCAGAAGCAGAAACACAGAGACAGAGAAGAATGCAGCGTTAGGACGTCGTAGAGACAATGAAGAAAGTGTGTTTCAAGGAGCATCTAAGTCTGCCAATGTCACATGACTTACACCTAAAAGGTTACTGTCACTGTATATAGAAGACAATGAAATTGCTACTGCCCATGGCACACCATGAAACTAGGTAGTTAAAAGATTAGTTCAGGAGTCTGGTTATGACCTGTATCACCTTCCTGAAGGCAGAAACTCAAAAAATGGACTGGACCAGGTGGGAGGAGTTTTTTTTGTGTGTGTGTGTTGACTTTATGACCTTTATTTGCAGAGCTTTCCTGCCAGATACTGAGCAGCTCTCACACCACACCATGAGGCAGTTTGTGGACTGCCTCACACAGCAAATATAGACGCACATCTACTGTAATCAGTGGTATATGGAAGAAAAATACTTTATGTTTTTAACTGGAACTGAAAATTTAATAATTAATGTGATAAAAGATAGAATAATGTATGTTAACTGGTGCACTTGAGAATATCTTTGCTTCATGTACACAGTTTTTTTTCTCTCCCTTCCCTTGTATGCTGGCATTTTATTTTATTTTGTACAGTTTGTTTGTCGATTTATTTATTTATTTTGTCATTTATCTTGTCTTTGTGTGTGTGTGTGTGTGTGTGTGTGTGTGTGTGTGTGGGTAGGGGAGATGATGTCTATTTTGTGTCTTGAAAATGGAAAATATATATATATATATATATATATATACACACATACATATACATACATACATACATACATATATGTATATATATATATATACACATATACATACACACATATATACACATATACATTCATACACACATACATATATATACATATATATGCATATATATACATATACATTCATACATACTTATATATATATATATATATATACACATATATGGTAACAGACATGGACTCTAATCTCCCCTTAAGTGGCACCATAAAATATGTATGCTCACAATTATTTAATTTTCAGTGTCACAGTAACTGAAGATGACACCAATGAATTACTGTGTTGCAACCCTGCTTCATTGTCTTCTCCATACTTTATAAAAAACATCATAGACAGCTAAAACACTTGATAATTAAAATCTATAATTCCTCAGTCATATCACATTCCCCCCTCTGTAAACAATAACAATAAGTAGTGTGAGAAGCTTTCGTTTTGGTAAAAGCCAAAGCCCTCTTTCAAAACAGGTAGCAGTTTAACTTTCCTCCCTTGGTCTGCCCCGTTACCGTGGCGACAAAGGGACCAATAACACTTTAGCGCTGGGATACATGCATAAATAAACTCACCAGGATCCCCAAGTAATGACTAATTGATCAATGAAAAATGACGGGAAGGAAGAAAGAAAGTGGAACTCACAGCAAATCCAAAGGCTGATGCGCTGTGTCTCATGAATGATACAGCTGTGGAGACAGAGAACACAGAGAGAGAATCAGACCACGAATCACAGCGTATGTGAGTATGCAAATCCAGGCACAGAACATATTGATCATACGTTGTCAGTTGAAGGTGTATTTTTTTTAACGGATCAAAGTAGAAGCACCTGTTTTTTTTGTGTTGCCGACTGTGGCTCAATAGCACTTTTTTTCATGTATTTCCTATATAACAGCCTGGAGTATCTAATCAGAGGAACAACAAGAGCTAAAATGAACAAAAAAACAAAAACAAATAAATAAGTAAATACAAAAATAAAACAATAATTTGCATGTACAACTGTATTTGGACAGCTCTGACATGAAACGGTTGGCTCTATCACCTGTTTTTGAGCCTAAATGCAGGAATAGCCAATAGCTTTGTTGATCACAGTGTTTCTGGCTGGAGTATAAAGCTGAAAGGGCACTGTGCCATTGACACTTTTAAAAATAATACAAATTGAAAAAGTAAATTTGACTTGTCTGCTGTTTAGCGCAGGGTTTAACACCGTTTAAGTGTCGTCAGTGTTGCTTAAGGCTGTTAACAGCAGTGATTTGAGGCTTTCACGTCGGCAGTTAAACCACAAACAATAAAAGTTAGGAATAAATCGTTCAGTGGAGCTGAGAGGAACTGCAGAGACCTAACAGCATGAAGTTAGAATGTTGTCCTGCAACAGAAACATTGAATAAAAAGCCCCCTGAGAGTTAACAGTGACCCTAGGTATGAAAGCATGAATGATTCATGAATGGTCTGAATCGCCCTTATCCCTCCTGTCCTCCAACCCTTGTCATCTTCCCTCTGGTTGTCTCTCTCTCACTCTCTCTCTCTCTCTTCCTCTGCTCCCCTCGTGTTTTTTAGGACATAGTCTCGGGAGACACCGCCGTATCGGCAGTTAAATCACCATGGTAACAGGAGAATTGAGGGCAAGCTGAGACTTGATTTGGTAAGTAAGCAAACGGAGCTTTCATCATCTTCCTCTTGCTCGTCCGCCTTTGTTTACTCGTCGCGTCTTTGACACGGATCTCTTTCTCCTCGTCTTCTGAGAAGCATTTTGACTGACAGAGACAGACATGACACTACATTTTTCACTGATGAATACAGATAAGGCTTAGAGGGGCTGAAACATAAAACACGTACACCAGCAACCATCTAGTGTTCAAAATGTATGGACGAGGGGTGTGCAACCTGCGGCTCTAGAGCCTCGTGTGGATCTTCAGGACCTCTGCAGTGGCTCCTTGTAGCTTTGAATGTGTTTATTTTGATTTTATGACCATATTTTTGTATTTATGCACGATATTATCTTCATTTTAAAGGTGGAATAGGTTTTTTTGCGGCTGTATTTGGGTGCAGAAGGGACTTTATTATAAAGGTTGCAGAGCCCCGAGTATAGACTGTCAGTTGCCAAAGTTTCTGAAACAAGGAGCTGCACTTATACTCAGTGTTACACTGCGTTCTCTGTGCACATACACAGACATAGCAGACATAACTGTTGCGGCGTTTTAGTTTTGTAGACGCGGAACCTTTTTTGATTAATTTTAATTTTGAGAGCAGCAGCAGCAGCAGAGTCACAACATTGGCGAATTATGAGAGGAGATGACAAGGTGACGATAAATAGGCTGTAAAAGTTAGATATCCACTGATACATAGATGAGACAGCGAGAGTGTGGATTAGGTAAACTTGGCAGAAGCTCAATTGCTTTTATTCACCCTGGCAATCAAAGTCTTCAACCTCCTCTTCACGTTCAGCCAGGGCCGGCCCAAGCCTTCATGAGGCCCTAAGCAAAAGTTAGATTTTGGGGGCCCTTTATTAAAGCTAATAATAAAGCAGTGATTGTGTTCCTTGCATCATCCCAAAGTCAGCCTGGCATGTTTTCACCCTTAAATGGTAGCAAAAATCAGAAGAATGGTCTTGTGTTGATTTTCACTTAGTATTCAAAATGGCACAACACCGTGAATACGGTGTCAGCCCGAATAAGAAGTAACACATAAAACAGTTTATTCTAATAAAAAAAAAAAAATTGCAAGGTGCAAAAGTGCAACGTTTAGAGTCACACAAAAAAAATACAATAAAATAATTACATTTTATTATATATTATTTTAATTAAATATGAAAGTAAAAATAAAAACACAACTTTTAAAGTCCAATAACATAGTAAAACTGCACAGAAGACAGTATTGAATTAAATAAACAAATATTTAAATCAGAAATAACGCAATGGAACTTTAACAATATTACAAAGAAAAACAAAATGTGTAAACTATGTTATTAAAAATAAATTAATTATGAAATGCTCTAGGGGGCCCCCTGGTGGTCATGGGGCCCTAAGCAGGCGCTTAGCTCGCTTATGCCTTGGGCCGGCACTGCTTTCAGCTATCTACATTATAGTACATCACAGCAGGACCTCATTGTCTTCTCTACTTCTAAGGTTTTTGAGAGGGGTACTGGGGCTCTTTAAGTTCATGAATTCAGAATTTCTGACACATAGCTGCAGCTCAAAATGATGAGACGGTCCCAGATAGACACCTGACAGACAGCTGGTTCCAGTCAGGCTCTGTGTGTGTGTGTGTGTGTTGTGTAACACACAACTGCCCACAGACACATATGTTGTCTCCATGTCTCACTCGCAGACCGCCGTCACCATCCTCACACTCACTTTCTCTTGATTGTCTTCTCTCTCACGTACAGCCTCTCCCCCACACACAGACTCTCTGGGGGCCTCCAACCAATCTGGCCTTTCCAGAAACAGAGCCACACAAAAGAGCGTGCCTGCCGACTCCTGTGTGTGTGCTTTTGTTGTGATGCTTTTTGCACAAATCTCCTGTTGTCAATTGTTGTATTGTACTCTATAAAACCTACTATTTCATACTTTGTGCTTCAAGTTACCCTTGTTTCAAATCCATACGCCCCTCTGTGATATCTTGTGATTTCATGCTATGGTGTTAACATCCGATAATGTGGAAGGTCGTGACCTTTGATAATTGGTTCATGGATGGATAAAAGTCTCCATGTGTGACTGTCTACATTCCAAAGAGAGCTCAAAGCAGAAAACCTGCTCGCTGAGAAGCAGTGACCCATGAAGGGTCATAAGGTTTAGCCTCTAGGTTCATGGCTTCAGATACAATTCTAATTCCTCAGCTCCATCACCACCATAAGCTTATTTTTTAGTTTTTTACAAAGATAATATATACAAGTTTGTCAAAAGTATTTCTTTAAATGCCACACAGCAACTTCAGATTCAGGCAGGTGGCTGTGGCTCGCTGCAAATCAATGCCTTTCACAAAGACAGCAGATGCCGTCTGTAACACCCGTTTGGGTTGTTAGTTAATGGTGGAGGCAGGGAAGCATGAGCAGAGATAACAAGACTGGAGAAGCATGAGGGAAGGGAGAAGATAATGGATGAGGAGAGGGGGGAAGGAAATATGAAATTACAATTTGAAACAATGCAACAAGCAAATCGAACGAATCTTCAAGATCTCAATCTCACATTTGAGTTGGTGTAAAAACAGTGTTTGATATTTTACCAATGTCATGTGGCACTGCTCTATCTTGTTTTTGAATCTCTGACGCAGTGTGAGTGCTATCGCTAACCTGAACCAAATGATTTCGTCTGCTTTTCAATGTAGCACTGAATTCTGCTTTTGTCTATTCTTTTCTATTCTATTCTAGAGTTCCCCACAGTCCAGCAAACTCCGACATAGCTCACGTTCGGCTGTAGCGATGACTGCGACTTGGCAGCACTTAGCATAACTCACTTACTAATTAGCAGTGAGTTATGCCAGAAATAGTGTCAATGCCAACAGCTAATACTGATTCTCTCTCTCTCGCTCTGTGTGTGTGTGTGTGTGTCTCTCTCTCTGGCTCCAATAATGTTCTTCTGGCGTTGAGTATAACCAGAGCACAGATATATGGAAAAGGCAGCATTAGGAATGAAACAAATGCATGAAATTTATTGCATATGAATAAGCTTTCACATAGATTTTAAGGCAAATGCCCAAACGTGAAATAATAATAAAAAAATACTAACAGGGGAGGAAATAAACTAAATAAACAATAGAAAATAGAGTAGAAAAAACATGACTGGTAGCACAGGAAAAGGTAATCCCATGTATTGGCTCACATCAGACAGAGTGAAACGCTAACGCATCTTGACAAAAAGCCTCCTTCAGAACGCTAAAGTTCACCTAAAGGGGGCTCTGGAGGCAAGTGTTTCATTTTGTTTGATGTGGGCCATTGAACTAGAAAAGATTAAACCATATATTATAATTCTATTACCATACAAACAAGATTGTAGCAGGGACATCAGGTGAACACAGCAGACGGAAAGATCAGCTACATATTGGTGTGGTAAAAAAAAGTGTGGATGAAATGTTGGTGACTGAAAAAACAATCAGGCGAAGCAAGGCTCATTGTGTTTTTAACAAAAACATGTACATTGTGTAGTGTGAACTGTTTTGTGTACTCTGTAGGTTGTGAACGGTGAAATCTGAAGTTTGTAGTCACGAACTCTGAAGGTTGCGGAATATGACCTTTGAAGATGCAACCTTTGAAGGATGAACGATGTGACCTTTGCATAGGCTGCATAATGCAAACTTTGAAGGATACATAATGTAAACTTTGAAGGATGCACAATGTGATATTTGAAGGCTGCATAATGCAAACTTTGAAGAATGCAACCTTCCAAGGCTGCAGACTTTGAAAGCCACTTAATCTGAACTTTAAGGCGTAATTGAAGCACAAAAAACATGTACCACAAACAAACCCTATAGAGCCCGAGCATGAAAGGCAGGGGCCGAAGAGGTAAACCTATTGTTGTCCTTCAGATTATTATTATTCCGTGTCATTGTAGTCATTTTTGAGGGGGTTAATGTGCGTAAAAAAACCTCTAGCAACTTTGCACTGAGGTCAGGTCTGGCGAAAATGCCAAAATGGCATAGAGCTCTAACCCGTGCGTTGCACCAGGGCTCTATAGTGCCCCCTTAAGGCGAAACTTGGATGGAGCAAAGCCAAGATTAAGTTGCACCGAATTTCACGAAACTTTGTGGAAACTTGAAATAGGCCATCAAATATGCACTACACTGGTGCTCGAATTTTTTAGTCCTGTGATCCAGACATTTTCCTCCCTTTCCATCATCCATCAAATCACCTCTGCAGATGACTGCGTGAAAATAGTCCATATCGAATTAGTGGAATCATTTGCAGCCCGAACAGAAATGCAATTACGTCCTCCTGTTCCTCAAGGGCAAGAGCTCAACTCAGGGATTTGAAACTCAATTACATCACAAGGAGCAAAGGAATAAGGTGGCAAAGGCGAGGAAGCAAGGGGGGAGGACGATGAAGGAAGAGGCAGACAGCGAAACAGATGGACGGCAGAGACAGTGAGGAGAGCAAGACAGAGAGAGGCAGTGTGGGTGAGAGAGCAGCAGAAAGCAGTGGACTAAGCTACACTCACGCTGCCAATCAGTGACTCTCTGAGCTTCTAATCTAATCGAGGGGACTCATCTGTGCTGGTGCTTGAAAAAAAAGAAAAAAGAAAACATCTCCCAACGGACACATTTATTGAAGCTGAGGAAAACCACTTAACCATACCTTACAATACGAGAGAAGGGATTCAAAGCGTTTGAAGTTAAGCTTCATACGGTCGTGTAGATCATTAAATCTCTGCACTGTGTGCGCCGATGGGTCGAGTCGCAGAGTGACAAAAGATGAGAAGCCAGTCGTAAAACAACAAGACACACAAGTGAAAGGCCAGAGATGAGAGGAAGTGAAGAGGTTGGACAATGGCGGGCATGTGAAGGGGGGGAAACAGGCAGGGCAGAGAATCAGGAGGAACTAGGCATCATTGAACCTGGAACCAGAAAAGGCACTGGACTTTGAAATTTGAATAAATTCAATCTAGTTTTCATTCACTTTTGCAGTGCAGCTTTAAAAAGTTATGTCACTGTACAGTAAAATATCAACAGATTCAACTGAGATTAAGATACAGTACATGCATTTACATGTATCTACTGTAGTGTAACCACTGTATCTGTGTCTGTCCAGGTTCTGAACACAGACCAAATTCAACTGGAATCATCCATCTCCTACTTAAAGATTGCAATTCATTCAATCACACAAACACACATCAAGCACTGGCAGAGTTGATCTTACCAGTGTCGCTGCCTGATAATCTATAGCTGCATGAGCACTTATGTCAGGTTATAAAGATGCAGTGAATTGAGTACATCGATATGTCATGGAGGTGCTTATTTTGTAAGTAAACATCCTGTGTGTGCGCCTTTTTAGACCCACAAATGAATAAGGGTGCAACACCCTTAATGCCTTCTATTAGGACCTCCTTGCCCCTGTGGGGAGCTACGTGCACACACACACACACACACACTACAATATCATAAAATAGAAAAAATCTAGATCTAAGCACACTCACACACAACCTTTGCCTCCTCAGCAGACACATCCGACATGGCTGCTGCCGCCACTTGCTCAGCTGCAAAATACTGTATTTAATAATTCAGGACCTACTGCTCAGTTGGGCTCAGCTCTGCACTGCAGCCTCACAGTCTGACTGAGTTCACCCTGCAGAAGAAAAAAACCCCAACTGGGGTTCTTCCCCTTTTTTCTGTCCTCCTTTCCTAGTTCCTACCTCTCCCTTGTGTCTAAACCTCTCTGTCCTATACCTGTTCCAAAAAACAGAAATCATTACATTTCCCCCCCCCCCACCTCCCTCCATCCTTGTTTTCTCTCTCTCTTCTTTGGCGCAGTTATCATCTCCATCCTCCCATTTATCTCCCTCCTCCATGCCACTTCTGTTCTACTGTTAATAATCCTTCCACACCCCTCCTTCCCCTTGCTCTCTTTGCTCTTTCCTGCCACTCCCCTTTTTATGATTCCATCCCTTTTATTTGCCTCCCTCCCTCCCTCCCTCCTTACCTATTCCTTCAACCTCTTTCCACTCAGCTGCAGTCGTTGCAAAGGTGGAGAGAAGAAGGCGCCGTCTGCAAGTAATTTGGGACTAAAGAATTCACCGGGGGAGGGGGGTGCGTGAGGAGATTAAGCTTGGACGATTAATGCATCGTATACACCTGCAGGAGTTTTCTAAAAACAATCCTGTGTTTACAAGCGACTCATTGCTCATGTGCAGTGAGGTGATAAGTAACATGCACATTACACAGGGTCCGTTATTAATCACAGATCCGAACACGGCGATTAACAATTATTAACAAACAGGGTTATATAGATATCAGCGACGTTTGTGTACCGGCTATTCATTTTAATCCTAACGTCCTCGCAGCTGTGATGCAGTTTACTAAAGAGACACCCAACGTGACACCGTTATGAGGAAGGTCATCAGTGATCTATCGTCACGGTCCGCAGTTATTGCGGTCAGCCGCGTCACGGCAGCGGCAGTCGGAAGCTGTAATTTAATTGGTTTTTATTTACGGATTGCGCGAGGGGTCTGAAACGTGTTTAATGTGCAATATGCGAGTTCTTTTCTATTCGGCCAAATGTCTTGGGGGGCAGCAGGCAATTGTGGCGGTGGTTGTACAGTAACTGCATTTACAGGACATGTGGTCATGACAGGGCCAATGTTGCTTTACAAGGCTGAGGGGGACAGAGATTACAGGAATTAAGTTTTGAGGCTGAAACATCACCACTAAACTATCTATATCCAGCTACCTGGACAGTGGCCACCACGTACAAATTGTCTTCAAGGCAGAGGGGGCGGTGCTCTATCCAGATTTTATAATACATCCATGACAGTCCGTCACAGGTGTGGGCGGGTCTGTAGACGCTGACAGGCGTGGGATATTTGCATATTTTCTAAACATTTAGATATAGATTTAACATTTAGATTTAGATTTAGCATCTAGCATTTAACATTTAGCATCTAGCATTTAGCATTTAGCATTTAACATTTAGCATTTAGCATTTAACATTTAGATTTAGCATTTAAATTTAGATTTGCCAGTTAGATTCACCATTTAATGTGTACCTCAAATGTGAAGAAAATGAGCTAAATGCGAGGAAAATACGCTAAATGTGAGAAAAGTGAGGTAAAAATTTGAAATATATCAGCTAGAAAAGTGTGACTGAATTTTTACATTCGGCACCCCATATATGCTAGCTCCTTTGGGGAGGTAACAAAAGTGACTGATTTGTGATGACTTTTTGATCTCTGCAGAGCAGAGTCCACACAGAGTATATACAGTATATTCCATCTGTTAAGCATAATGTATAACAAATATTAATCATAAATCTATGATACTCTTCAACCTGCCTGATGTGCACTGGTAGCTAAAATCAAATTATCATTTTCCTAATTATAATATAACATAAACAACATCTCATTGAAACCCCCCGTGGATATTGCTCTACTTTATACTAATTAACTGTACAGTTATGGGTTTCACTTACATCCAGGACTCAAGGCTAACAAGCTGCTGCATTTTCTTTCTGTGTGTGTGTGTGTGTGTGTGTGGGAGTCATTCAGTAAAAAACCCACAGATCTAAGATAAAAAGCTGAAACTGAGACTCGTCTGACATTTCACATGACATTTCAACTCCGACAGTTACAACAAAAGAGCTCATTATGAGTGAACTGACTTGGTGAAATAAAATCACACCATTAAATAACTAATAATTCCAGCTGACTTAGATTTTTTTTATTATTATTGTGGGGGGGGTTTCGAAGGAAAATTTTATTAAAATAGCCTCAGGCAATCCTGGCTGACATCAGTAGACAGACATACAGGGCACACTGTAACTGTGAAATAGCTACGTAAGCAGTGAGGCCTGTAGGCGTCGATATGTTAGCTACTTAGTTGAATGGTTCTCAGGCCACAGACTGACACATATATTGATTATTTCTGCCTCTCAAAATCAGTTGTGACACATTGGGTTCCCTGTGGCTTCTATTTTGTTCATGGTTTTGCAAAGTTGACGTGTAGCTTATGCTACTTATAAGTATGCTAGCTTATAAGTACTGGGGAAACCCCAACACATTACAACAAACCAGCATATCACAGGACCAACAATACAGAGACAAAAAAGAACAAAAAACATTCACATTCACAACTTTGGATAATTCTCCAAGTAACTGAACAGAAATGTCTTTGGACTAAAGGGAGATCATGCCAACTCCAGTTTGACCCAGATATAAACCAGCAACCTCTTTGCTGTGGGGCACCAATGCTAACCACGCTAACAACAACACTGTGCTGCCCTAAAACAAACAAAAATGGCATTGATTACTGTCAGTTATGTCAGTTACACATATACTGACAAAGGAAACTGACTTTTACTTATTCACAGTTCTGGCTAAGAATGCTCAAAGCTACAGTCTCACACCTAAATGCACTTGTTAAAGCCCAAACCTTTTCCAAGTTCCTAACTGGCAAAATTACCACTTTTTTTTTTTTTTTTTTTACCTAGTATTTTAGTATTTCGTGCCAGAGAACCTCTTGGGGAAAGAATTGCTGACAACAAACAACATATTAAAAATAAGATAAGTAGCGACGACGTTTCAGCTACATGTTTTACAGTAGGTGAGTCTGTTGTTTGTGTTTATTTGAATTCCATTACTCCTCAGGCTTTCTTTCTTCTTACACCTCCCCAGACAAGCTCAAGTTCCATGGGTTCCTGCGAGTGTGCCTCCTTGCGTATCCACCAGTGCTCCAGCTGGCAGTAGCATACATAACCCGCCCCACTGTTTACTGTTTACCCAACTAATTGACTTGGCTTTGAGATGTTTCAAAGCCAGTGGGCCACGGCAGGAATACAGAGGGCAATAATTAGCAAAGAAATCACAAAACAAAACAGCAGCTGCGGTTAAAAGGTAGAGCATGAAAAAACAAAGTATATTATTCCTAATATAATGTAATATAATGGTAATGTACATGTATGGTGGTGTTTTTATGTACAAAGATGCTGCCCTCTGCTGGTTTTTACTGTTGTATTTACTTGTTTTTCTGGGCGGTAACATATGGGCAGTGTCTATATATACACACAATAATGGCGCTAGTTTAGGTTAAAGTTAGTTAGGCTATGCTAGTTAGCTTAAAAGCCTCTGCTTTTAGGACAGGAAGGAGAGCAACGCAAAGAGATGGCCTCTTTTCTGTATACACCCAATAATGGCACTAGCTTAGGTTAAAGTCAGTTAGGCTATGCTAGTTAGCTTAAAAGCCTCTGCTTTTAGGACAGGAAGAAAAGGAACGCAAAGAGATGGCCTCTTTTCTGTATATATACACCCAATAATGGCGCTAGTTTAGGTTAAAGTTAGTTAGGCTATGCTAGTTAGCTTAAAGGCCTCTGCTTTTAGGACAGGAAGAAAAGCAATGCAAAGAGATGGCCTCTTTTCTGTATATATACACCCAATAATAGCGCTAGTTTAGGTTAAAGTTAGTTAGGCTATGCTAGTTAGCTTAAAAGCCTCTGATTTTAGAACAGGAAAAAAAGCAACGCAAAGAGATTGCCTCTTTATACACTCAATAATGGCACTAGTTTAGGTAAAGGTTAGTTAGGCTATGCTAGTTAGCTTAAAAGCCTCTGATTTTAGGACAGAAAGAAAAGCAACACAAAGAAATTGCCTCTTTTCTGTTACATATACGGCTGCTAGAGGTAATTCTTGAAGTACAGGCGTGTAACATGTAACAAACTAACCTGGTTGGAGGTCTGTGGTGTGGTCTGAGTTTGAGCCGGGACCGTACCTATGTTCCCCGGGTCCTATGTTCCCCGGGTCCTATGTTCCCCGATTTGTATGTGACCGGGGAACATAGGACCCTTTCTCTAAACCTAACCGTAACCCTACCCATTTTCAAAAAAGGGTCCTATGTTCCCCTGTCACATACAAAGTGGGGAACATAGGACCTTTTTTGGAAAAACGGGGAACATAGGACCCGGGGAACATAGGTACGACCCCTTTGAGCCAACATGCCTAGCTAACAAGCTAACACAAACTACCAAGCCTGGGTCTGAGGCAGCGTGACCGTCCTAATCTGCTATTAAGAGTTGAAAAAGTTAACCGAAACTGAAATATCAACTTTATTTATTCATATTTTTTTTACAATAAAATGTGACTTGCCGGCAGGCATGAATAACAATGTGGAAAGAAGGTATTTCTGAATGAGAAACACTGACTTCTCATCCTTAAACCCAGCCGAGGGGTTAAATCCCTCATTAAATCTTGTTTTCTATAACCAAAGAGTGCAGTTACACCTCAACAAACACGTGAAACTACAAACACGCTCCTTTTTTTTCGATGCATTTGCGTCCTGTTGCTGCTGTGGTACAGTTATCTCCCTCCGGGATCAATAAGGTATCTATGCCGACTCGAAAAAGCCCCCTGTACTGCCTGCAAATAAAATGCTGTATATCATTGACTCAGTGAGTGGGTGTATTCCTTATACACATTCACTCACAACTGACTGAAAGTCAAGCTAATCTGAAAAAACACACGGGTCGTTTCAGTTCACTTCGTTTCAACCCAAATGGCTCATTAATTTAAATGAATTGTTCATGAAGGACTCTTTCAAAGGCCTCAAAACATTCACACACAAAAACGATTCATGATTCAGCTTTAATTACGATAGTTTATGTACTTTACCGAACAGCAACATAAAACACCCACTCGACACTGTGGCTTTTTTGTTGGTATATTCTGTGTGTGTAGGTCTGCGTAACCATGGCCTTGAGGAGATGCTGAGGCATAACTCAGATGAGGATTCAGCATGCAGAGAAGTGGAGAATGAAAAACATGGAAGTACTAGAGTGACAGAGTGATAGTGTGGGTGTCTTTTTTTGCACATATACATGAACATATACTGTACTGATTCTTTCAAGCACGGTATCAGTATGCAAATATTCTTCACAGTGGTTTTGTGTTACTACTTTATTGTAATGTTTACGATGAACAATTGTAATTTATCATACTGTGTATAGTATGTTAATATCAATATCATATCCTCAACCCTGTATCATATGTATTGCATCACCAGACTCTTATCTCTAATATAATTATATCTTAGGCCAGATTCATACTTTCCATGCCAAGTCTGCAGAGGTCCATGTGATGTAAATACTACAATTTGCCACCATCCACAGCTGTATGCTACCTACTACGAGGACGAATGCGAGCACCCAGGGCCGGCCCAAGGCATAAGCAAACTAAGCCGCTGCTTAGGGCCCCGTGACCAATAGAGGGCCCCCAACAGCAATTAACTAAAAAAAAAAGAGATATTTATTTGTTTATTTTATTTAATGCTGTGTTTTTTTACATATAAAAGTCGAATCTTTGTATTACCAGAGTGTATTTTGTACCCCACCCCCCAAAGATTGTGCACATTTTAAGATGCTCAGACCTTAATATCTTAATATTTTATTTATAAACCGTTTGGCTTTATGTATTGATTCTCTGTGTCGCCAGTAGGGGGAGTTGCTGATTTTTGCCAAATATTAATTGAAAGATTTTTCTGTAAGTTTGCAAATCTAGTGTCTGTTTCCATGCAACAAAAAGTTCTCACATTTAGTTTTACAAGTGTATCCGTATTCGTGACGGAGTAGAATACCTTTAGTATATTACGTGTGTCAATGATTAATAATCATTATTATTGGCAGTAACAGAGGGCCCGAAAATCTTGTCTTGGGCCGGCCCTCAACACACCCCATCCATTTGTGACTAGACAGGCTATATGCACTGACTGTGCATGCGTCATGCAACACTTTCCAGACCAGTCGGTGGTGCAAAAAAGTGTTTTGATCAAGTGTAGCTCAGTCGGGAGAGCATCAGTAGTAAAAAGTAGGAAGTGGCCCTTAACCTCCCCATGCTTCTATGAACACATGACATGCAACTTTACATGAGTATAAACAGAGAAGGGAGACAGGGATTTTTTTCCCCTTTATGTTAATGGAGGTGTCATTTTTAACCAAATTCACTGTGCAACTACACATTTCCACCACAGGTGAATAATGAGCTCTCTGGAGACTGTTCTGCATAAACAGATACAGACACACTTTACACAAGAACACACTTAATTGGGGAGGGAGGAGGAGGATCCAACGGCTTTTAAGTAACATGTACCGATGTGGTGAAAACATAAAACCAAACCTAATTTCTGAAACACAGAAATTTCAGCAATTATACCATGGCTGACAGTAACAGAACACTGAGCATTAAAAGGTTTACTGAACTGACCTACAAGGCACAGGTCCAGGGGACAAAGGGGACACAATGACTGCAGACACAAAAACTACAACAATAAACAACACCACAACAACTATAAAGAGTCATAAAACCAACACCCCTGGGTCGCATTCCCATTATATATCTATACTAAACTGATAAATATCATTCAACCCTGTGACTTCTGCTAATAATTGCACCATTTAATGGTCTTGTTTGTTTTCCTCAGACTTCCCGTGTCCCTGCTGCTTTCTAATGATGATGTCGTGCAACATAAACAAACCTGTAAACAAAAACAAGCCCCCGCTGCTAACTGGTGACATCCGTCACAATCACAGCAGTTCATAAACCACATGCAAGCTTTTCACGCAACCGACTTCCAGAGGAGTTAGAAAGGCGGCTGTTTGTGGAGAAAACACTTCAGTGGATCTCTCACAAGATTGTGGTGAAATCGGAATTAAATGCTTTTTTTTTGGTTTATTCTCAATCAGCGCCATTGAAGACGGTTGACAAGCAATGAATATCCGAGCGTTACATGTCATCTAAAAATCATGAATCACAGAGAGTCAGCTGATGAAGGCACAAAGCAGACCACAGACATAAGAGAGAAAAGCCATTTATACATCTCCTGCCTCATATGGTTATTTAGCCAACACAAAAAAAGAAAACAGGCAGCTCTTGCACAGCCTGTGGTTTCATCTCCATTCACCGTAGCAACAGCACAGAGGGAGCTGATTGGACCGTCCTTAAATGGAGTTAGAAAGACAACCAAACTATCAAAAACAAACATGACAATGCTGTCGCTTTGCAAAAACCTGTTTGAATTGCAAAGCACTGCGTCAGCGTGAATTAACCCACAAGCAACTCATACACCGACTGTGTCGTCATGTTTAAAAATGGATATGGTTTGATTAATGACCAGAAACCATTTCCATCTATTTAGATTCTGTACTTTCTATGAGAAAGAACTGCAAAGGACTGTCTGACTGGCTGTGTTTTGAACAGGTGATGGTTTTTGTTCAGTCAAGATGAGATCCTGCAAATCTGCTCTACATCGATCTATGAAAACAATACTTTACGGTGAAATATGGACTAGTGCCACATACATGCTGTTTAAAGTCTTCACTTTAAACAGTCAGAGTGCAACTTAATGATACACGTTACTACTCTAACAAAAATAAAATGACCACACAGAGATCTGTGTGCTTGACTCAATGTGTAATATTCCCCCTCCGGCTGTGTCGAGTGTGCTGGTTCACTTCAGTGACATAATGGGCTGACATGGGTTTGCTGTCAGCTGTTATAACCCAAACGGTCACCTCGAGACCTCCGAGCTCATATTTAGTTGTCATCCTTTCCGACATTTTCCCATGTTTGGCACATTGGCTCTACTATAAACTGTCACTCACGCAGTCAAAGTGCTCTTTTTTTTATTATTGACAAAAGCTGGATGCCGTATTTTGGCTTTTGCTTTCAGTGCGGGTCATGTCGACTTTCAGTAGGTCATGATACTGTATTATATATCTGTTAATTACATATATACACATACATATATATGCACATACATGTATAAATATAGATAAATATATATTTATGCACATACATATATACGTGTATACACACATATACATATATATACACGTGTATACACATACATACATATATACATGTATATACATACATACATATAAATATATATATATATATATATATATATGTATGTATGTACAAATATATATAGGTCATGTCATCTATGAGCTTATGATACTATATTCTATTAATTACATATACATGTACATATATAAATATAAATAAATATATATATATATGCACATACACGCACACATATATACATACATATATAGTATATATACATATATGTACACATATATATAGGTCATGTCATCTATGAGATTATGATACTATATTCTATTAATTACATATACACATACATATATAAATATATATGCACATACATGTATAAATATATAAATATATATATATATATATATATATGCACATACATATGTGCATATATATACATATATATACACATACATACATATACATATATACACATACATATATATGTGTATATATATATATGTACATACACACAAATATATAGTATAGTTTGTACCACACAAGAAGGACACACTAAATGTACAATATAAAGGAACTCTGTTCCCTCTATGAACAGTAGGACATTAACATTCGTTGGGCATCAACTGCCTTTTATTACACATGCTGTAACAACCATCTGTTGTGTTCATTTAGCAGCGATGTCACAATGAAAATGAAAAACAAACAAACACAAACAAAGTAAGGGAGGTAAAAAGGGAGGAGTACACGTGGGACAAGGGTTCATCTAAAAATACACATTTGCGTTCCAGTTTTGCAGCAGTCTCTTCTGCTATTACAAAAACACACAAACAGTATATTTAAGGAGAACGATGTGACTCCTATTTACACTTGGATGGTTAAGGACTACTATTACCTCTGTAACTACTGCTGTGATTTTAGCTAGAATCTGACCCTTTGTCTGACCCTTTTTCACAAGATGAACAAACACCTCACGGCGAAAAAAAATTAGACTCGACTCTGCTATCATTTTCCTGAATAAGGTGGCTGCTACAGTGTGTGCTTTCAGAGGAAAACTGCTGGACAAGCAGGCGGACGAGGACGAGGGACAGCTTCAAATTCATCCCAGGTCATCTTACTGCTGTCTTTGAGGTGAGCGTCGAGGTCGAGACAGCACGGAACAATCTTGTGCTGAACAAACTGATCCAGTCGGTTTCATAAGCGTGATTTGAAAACAGTCAGACAAATAGTTACGACTCTGATGAAGTAAAACATCTCGAATCGTCGTTTAACGAAAGACGACCGTGACCTATCGCGTTGTTACGCACGGACGCACCAGAGCTCTCACAAACACATGTTCGCTTGTTTGTTTTATTATGAAAAGTTGGCTGAAACTAGGGCGGAAACAATTATTCGATTATTACTATTTTTGTTTGAGTGTTTGGTTTAATAAAAAGTTCTTAGATGTGAATATTTTCTGTATTCTTTGCTCCATGTAACAGAGAAATCATCAAAACTGATTCATTTTGGTTTGGGGAGAAAACAAGACATCATGCCGAGGTTTTTTGAAACAGCGATCCACATTTTTCGACATTTTCTGCACAAAACAAGTACTTGATTAATAGAGAAAATAACCAAAAGGTTAATGGACTATGAAAGTTATTGGTAGTTGCAGCCCAAGGCTGAAACTGAGTGAAAATTGGTCTTCTATCTGTCTGTGGATTGGATTTGGATACAAAAAAACACCTTCAAATGGCTGTTTATAGGTTGAGAGTTGGTTTTAGGGTTAGAATATCATGGTAGATTAAGGCTTAGGGTTATGCATGTGTGTATTTCCATGTTGGTAACCGCTTTTTGGACATTGTCTGATATAAACACTGACCATGTCAGGACATATAGTCCTCATGGACTCCAAAACCTGAGGATCTGATTAAGTTTGAGGCAAAGATATGAGTTGTGGTTAGGTTAAGGCATGAGTTGGTTATGGTTAAGGTTTGGGAATAAGGCTTTTTTTAGGCTGCAGCATCGAAATGAATGGAAGTCAATGCAGTGCCAAATAGCTGCTAATGCAAAGGTTACATTGGTTCATTTGGAACAGGTAATCTTCACCCATCGAGCGCAGATGCTTATCTTTGTTGTCAAGTTGCTGCTCGTGCACGTCATCAGACGACCACACTCCCACTGTCTTTCATGCTGCTTATTTTGCCCATCTACAGCTGACTGGGTTCAGAGCAGAGGAGTTGCTTGTTTTCCTTTTATCCTAACCTTGCATGAGTGGGTGCTTGGTTTTTCTGTCTGCTCAGTCCTCCTCACAAGAGGATACTATGATTCAGTGGTCGAGAAAATAATAATGTATCCCAGAGTTGACAAAAGTATTATAAGAGTATAAGAGTATTTTGCCGTAGTGCAGACTGCATTTTGGGTTTTCTTCTCCACAGCTTTTGGACAGAATTGCTGTTTGAAATACATGAAATTATTATACCCTATTTCTCCAAGTTAACCTAGTTCCCTGGTGTCCTAAGGAACATGTCTGTGACGTCAAAATACCTTTAAAAAAAAAACCAGCCATGTCCAGAACGCTCTGTTTAAAAAAACAAAACATAGAAAAACTCAAGGGACAGGAAATGACATCAGCAACAGAGGCTACTGGGAGCTAACAGCAGTTCGCATTTGGAAAAGTGATCATTTGCAGGCTCTAGCAGGTACATTGCTGGTCATATATAACATGTATCCACTGGACAGATAAATCCTCTGAGGCTGGAAGTTTGTGTAGAACTCTGTGCTGCACTGTGGAGCCAAGAATAGAACTTTTCGCGGACATCCACGGGAGACAACAATTCAAGGAATTTAAGAATTTAGCAATTTAGCGTCTTGTGACGTCCCAAGGAGCGCGGAAGTCAACATTGGGTGTTTTATCTCCTGTACTTAGACTGAGGAGGACCACAAAAACATGAGTGACTGATAGGGCCTCCAGAGTCCCAAAATATAAGGATTTAAATGATTAAAAAGTTGATTTTTGCATAATATGGGACCTTTAAAACAAGCTAAAAGGCGGATTCAACTGAAGGTCGGGCTGCAGCTGTTTCTTCTCAGTAAGTAGTGAACCATTGTCTGGTTGAATATATTTTCAATAGCACAGACAAAAATATCACAATGTGTATTCCTCGTAAAATAAAACAATATAATTTTAACTGCTACCACACTTAACTGTATTTCTGGAAGCATCCATTCATCTGGTTCAGTTACTCCAAGGAGGCAAAAGATGAATGTTTGCTTTCTGCTGCCACTCATTTCTCTCCTTGTTCCCCACTTGACTCCACTGACTGGCCTTTCCTTTCCCCTCCCTCTGTTTCCTCTCTCCATCTCTTCCTTTGTATGTTCTCTTTTAGTAGAACCTTGACAGGCGTAACCCCGTGTGTGCGAACACGCGGAGACAGAAACTGCAAGGCTCACGTCGCTTTTTCCACCTCTCTTCTGTCCAAAAAGGGGATGATGGAAGAGATGGATATTATTACCTCGCGGGATTGAGACAAATGACACACCCAGCCTTTCAGTTCAGCCTCCTTCATGGCCTTTCCCAAATCCGATTTTCAGGTGTTTCATCAGCTCAAGAACACAAGGCGCCGTAAAACATTCACACGTTGAGGTGGAAAAATTGGGCTTTCCCAGTCGGTTTTTCCCCTAAGGCCACCGTGGCCAGAATATAATCTGTCCCAGAGTAACAGATTGCAGTAGGAGTAACACAGGCCTCTTGGTAATGGATCCATCGCAAGCATCGGTTTACCATTGATCACAGAAACTAGCTGTTGGCTGCTCGGGGAGCTGGTCCTTTGTGTTCTCTCAGTGCATGAGGAAAGAAAACATTCCTAGATTGTGGATATGACGCTGAAAGTGATCAGACTCTGTATGTGTCGTGCAATATCTCTTGGTTTCTTTTGCTGTGCATTAAATATGAACTCCACTGATTTCACACAGCACGAACACTCAGACAGCAAATATTCAAGTGGAGCTGTGTTGAGTTTGAGACAAAAATAATAGCGATGATGTGAGCTTAAGATTAGCAAATCTACTACTATTGAACATGTTTTTTTTGGCCTTTAAAAAGGATAATTAGCGTTACCACAATCCCAATTCAAATCACAGAAAGTGGCCACAGAGTGGAACATATAACCCATTATTACACTATGTTCATGCACATACATATACAGGCAGATAGTGAAAACAAAAGTACGTCTGCTCCATGCAGCAGCAGCAGCAGCAGCTCACATGTTGAGAGGAGAGAGAAGCGACAAAGACATGACATGCCTTAAATATCTACTGAAAACAGATCAGAGAGAGGCCTTGGTGAAAGCTATTTACTTACTAAAAATCTGTTTCAAATTCCTTTCTTCTTTGAGCTTTCAGCAGATGCTAGTATATCGTCTCTGGTTGAGATGATTTGAATGCTTCACTTCTGACGACAAATCTCTGATGTAATTGTATGACTTACTAAAATAGATTTCTTACATAAATGTACCCTTTAGTCATGGAAATATGTCCTAAAAGGTTTCTGTAGAGTTGTTGTTGACAATTCCCCACGTTCTCTTATCTTGAAAAATAGCTTAACTTAATGACTAGTTTAATGAGTCTTTATTTGATTCATCAAGTGTCTCATTTTGCCAAAAATGATTCAGTTTGAATGATTTCTTTGTGATATGAAGCAAAGAAACGAGATTAATCAAATAATCGTTTCAGTCCTACATAAAGTCAGACGCTTGTTATGTAACGCTCTCATCAGGTTAAAACTTCAAAAAGGTGTAGAACCATTGCTCTAGTAAAGCTAGTGGAACAGCTTTGGGCTGCAATGGTTGCTAGTACACTCTTAGAAATAAAAGTTGAACCATATAAGGTTATTCGGCTTGTCCTCATAGGAAAACCCCTTTTTGGCTCCAGGTAGAACCATTTTATAAAGGTTCCACCAAGAACCCTTTTAAAACCCTTTATTCAGGAAAGGGGTTTTAAATGGTTCTCTAGATCAAAAGGGTTCTTACTGGAACCATTAGTGTTACCAAGAAACCTTGAAAAACCCTTTCTTCGGGAAAGGGTTTTTCAGACGCAAATGGTTCCAGGTAGAACCTCAGCCCTTGTAGACGGACCCTTTTGGAACCCTTATTTCTAAGAGTGCAGGAATTCTGCAGCATTTGAAAAGATGTCGACGTGCACAAGACGTGGATCATCTAATGAACAGCGTAATTAAAGTTGATCATAAGACACATTTTATTTTATAAAGCTGGGCAGCTTTCAGGAGCAGTGGTGTGCTCCATCAGGGCAAGCAAGGCAAGCAGTGTGTAACTCATTAAAGCTAAAAATAGACAATTACACAATCCCTACATGGAAGCAGTATCCATACACACACACATGTACACTACTTCTGATCTGACAACAGCATTCCAGCCAGGACCTGATTTTCAGGCAGTGATAAGGCTGCACAAAATGCATATTACACTTGGTCGTATTAGTTGTGCAGCCGTATGCTCAGGTTAGATTGACTAACAAGGAAGGAAGCGTCTAATAGCTCTGCTTTCCAAATGTACAAATCACTGTAAAAAGAGTGAAAGAAAGGCCATCTCTGCCTCTGCCGCCTGTTTACTCACACCTAATCGTGATCCCGAGACCTTGACGGAGAAAAAGGTAAAATACATCAGACGCAATTGCGTGACTAACGAGGAAATAAATCTTAACACATATGCACGCACACACACACACACACACAATCGCAGGCACTCAGGCGCAGAGGAAGTCTTCTGACGCTGGTCTCTGATCACACCTCACCATCTCACTTCTGCGTCTCATCAGTGCGGAGTAAAAATAGTCAAGCGATGCTGACTGATAAAAGATGCTGTGAGGCTGCAAAGCCTGGATACACCGTCCTGTATGATATTTGTGTCATAACAACAAGGTGCTTTTGTTCAATTTAATTGCCTTCTCTTTACATTTATTCATTTGTAATGATCCTTCTTACCTTCCTTAACAAATAAAACATCTCTTATCCTGCATCAGCGCTGCAGTGTAATCAAAACACTATTTTTTTTTACCTTCTGTAGAAGATCGATAATAGTGTAGCATTACCGCACTGAGGTGCAACGACCTTATACCGGCTTCATTTTTAAAGCTATAGCAGGCTACTTTGCCTGACGGCAGCGCCATTTATGAGCTACAGTGGCCACCGTAATATCCACACACATGAACTCATTTCAAATAGGGTAAAACCTTGAGGAAAAAAAGATGTAAAATTGTCATGGAAATTGATGACATTGTTTCTTGAAAATGAATCAAAGTCGTTTAAATCTATGACGGACCTCATCGTGAGAGACTTCACAATTCACTTTGGCTATTTAACCCTTTAAGGTACGCAACAAGAAAAAAGCAAAGGTAAAATTATTTCTTTGCATTTTTTATTATTTTATTTTATTTACTTATGATAACAATAACAATCAATATATATATATATATTTTTTTTTAATTGGACCCTACAGTATTACAGATACAGGCCTCTACCAAACGGTTGAGATGTCTGTCCATAATAAACCTGGTTTGCATTATTCATAAAGTACAACATTCAAAACAGGTCACATTAAGTCTTAATTAAGAGTTCAGCTTGATGCATTTTTCAATGAGATATAGTGACTTAAAGTGTGGTCGACCAAATGGTTGAGTAGTACCTTAAAGGGCTAACTAGGTCAAAACCAGGTACTGAAAACTGAGATCCACGGTACAAAAACATTACTATGGAAGCCCATTTCCGCCAGTAAAAAAAAATCTATTATCTCAAAATAATAAGATAGTATCTCGAAATAATGAGATACTATCTTAAAATAATGAGATACTATCTCAATATATTGACTTATTAGCTCAAAATAATGACTTATATCTCATTATATTGACTTAGTAGCTGAATATATTGACTTAGTATCTCAAAACAATGAGATATAATCTCAATATATTGACTTAGTATCTCAATATATTGACTTCGTATCTCAAAATATTGACTGTAATGTAAGTATAGTTTAGTTAGGATAACTATTAACTCTCTATCTATCTCAGGACAGCAGTGACTCAGTGTGTGAAGCTCCTGCTGTTTCGCATTTACACGACCTACATGTGCTTCCTACGTGTGTCCAATTAAGCATTCACGGCGACTGAAGCTGTGTAACGAGCCTTGTACGACCACATGGTATCCATGAAATATCGTTAGGTCTTTTTTTGGCCCCCCCCCCCACACCAGGTGTGTGTGCACACATGCAACCCTGCGTCATTCTTACACCGCTTTACAGAGGAATTTCTCTTTTATTAAAGAGAAACTTGCAATTTGCATCACATAGAACATGTATAATGGACGTGACGGTGGGCTTGTGCACATGGGCATGAAGGAGGCTATTGTGGGACTGACTGGTTATTTGATTTCCTATGACGTTACCAGCTGAAACACAATGTTGGTGGTCGAAAATGGCATAAAAAAATAGAATTCAACCCTCCAAACTGTATTATTTATAAATATAAAAAAGCTTCTTTGCAGCTTTGTTCAAGCACATCCAATAAACACATAAAAATCCCCAAAAATAAGCTATGTAAATGTGTGCACACGCCATAAATACTAAATAAGAATTCATTACTTGTCGGATCCACTAATAGATGTACAGGAATGACCCGAGAGCCTAATGAGAAAGAAGAAAAATGGTCGCTCTTGTTAAAGGGAACGTTAAAGACTGTGATTTATAACTTTGACATTATTCTCTGCCTTACACAGATTTCAGAACTAAACTAGACACACACACACACACACATACAGAGACACACTCACACCCAACAGACTTCCATCACCACTGAATAAAATTAGACTGGATGCGCTGTTGTACTGTTGAATGACGAACGATGACATCCAACAACCCTACAAGCTCACGTGTCTTCTCCTATTTTGACTCTTTATATTTGCAATTTATCATACCTCATTTGCATACCTATACGTACGCCTGTGTTTCACGTGTCTGCGCGCGTGATTTTCGTCCGTGTTTCGTCTCGGTTTGGTGGGGAAGAGGGCGAATGAGACTGAAGCATCTGGTGTGAGAAAAACGAGAAAACGCCGCAGACAAACCTCACTGCTCTCAGAGACGCCGCGTCAGAGAATGTGTTTTGTGTTCAGTTTAGTGTGACAGTTTGGTACTTCCACAGAAAACCACGGCCATATATATATATATATATATATGTATATATATATTCATATATATATATATATATATATATGTATATATATTTATACACATACATATATATATATACATATATATAAACATACATACATACACATACATATATACATATATATACACACACATGTATATGTATACATACATACATACATATACATACATATACTTATATACATACATACATACATATACTTATATACATACATACATATATATATGTATGTATGTATGTACACACATACATACATATACATATATATATATACATACATACATACACACATATACATATATATATATACATACATACACATATATATACATACACATACACATGTGTGTGTGTGTATATATATATATATATATATGAATATACACATATACACACAAACACACACGTATACATATATATATATATACACGTGTATTAGGGGTGGATCAAAATATCGATTTGGTGATATATCGTCGTCCTTCCTTGTGCAATAGGATTATCAGGGCAAATATTGACATTTTAATGAACAAATGAAGGCGCACTAAAGTAAACAGTTCCTGCCAGTTTCATTCACTGGCCTTCAGTGTTGCTGCTCAAATGAATGAGGGAAACTTACCTGGCCGAAGAAGAGGGATTTTACAGCGGGATAATCCACGTTCAATACAAAGACTTTATGCACAACATGAGTAATTTATGATCAGATTACAGTTGTGGTCAAATATCACCTCAGTCTGCAGTTAATTTGTGGCCTATATCATAGAGAAAGGGAGAAAATAAGCTCTGGATCAAACGCATAGTTGAAACAAAACAAAGCTTTCACACCTGGAGTGTAGTTTTAGCAGAAAGACCAAAGGTAATAAATGTACTTTTGCATTTCAGTTATGGTCAATCTTGTTCAGAGAATATCTGCTGAAGTAATAAACACATTTTCCCATGAAATGCGGAATATAAAGAAACAATTAAAAGCATTCAAACCAGCCCAAAATAACCCTTTACTTAAACATCACTGAACCTATACATGAACCAAAAAAAACAAACAGTAAATGTGGGCAGAAAGGTATCTCACACATTGGACTTGGTGTTGATGTCATACTCCATCTGGTTACATAAATTCTAGTGACGTTTGCTGCTCTTTGTGTTTTTATGAATGTTCTCTGTTGTCACAAAGCACTTACTAAGAATTCACTGGTAATGTGCCTCTAACTGACCCACGTAGGTCAGAAATAATGATAGCAGACAAAACAGTTTTCCACATAAAATAACCACTATCAATATTCGCTTAGTTATTACAGTTTGGGGTCACAGAGAGCATCAGCTGCACTCAGCCGCTAACACAGAAGTAAACTCCCACTCTGTCCCTGAGAAGCCACCCTTGTTCCCATTCTGCCAACAGTGACATGTGACACAGTGTGGCTTCACTCAGTCCTGTATACACACACACACACTATAATCGCTATTTGTTAAATAATTGCTAGTAAATGGCAAATACAGTCTCAGCACATGCCAACAAATTGAGGGTTTTCAGACAGTAACTGTCCTCCTCACACCACACAATTCTCACAGTTGCAGGTGAAGAATGGGATGTTTAAGCAGCTGCTGGTGCGTGACCCAGTTCAGCTTCACGACACAACATTGTCTTCCATTGTTTAAGTGTAAAAGGCCTCCAGTGATCCAGACTATCTCAGGAATGATGAGCAGCACTGAGCAGGTACTGTATGTATGTATGCGTTCAATTTAAGATTGCATCCTAAGCATTATCTGTGATTTGATTCAACGTGTGTACAATTAGCGTGTGTCCGTGTGTAATTCAGGTTTGCAAAGCAGTGATTCAGGGCAAATTGTTCCCTGCAGATTCCTATGTTATCTGATAATAGTCATTGTCATTGTGAAGACGCACGCATCCTCCAACAAAATACCGGGTTCTTCTTCAGGCAGCTGGCCGAAAAGTGGAGGGGGGGGAAGGCTCATGACATTTTTCTATCTGGACATAAAAGCAGCAATTAAAGAAAATCACCACAATCATTATAATCCTTTTCCTAGAATCACGCGTGATGTAAAAATTCACCTTATGTGACATATGTAGTCCAGGCTTTATACACTGCAGTCTAAAATATCTATCTATAAAGCAAGTTGAACCTGTGTGTCTGTCTGTGACAGGCATATCTCGCTGACCGTTAGTCTTATCGCCCTAAGACTTTGGATATGGGTTGAGCATGGCCCCACGGTGTGCATCCTTGATTTTCACATTTTTTGGAGGAATTAAAATTTTCGCCGATTTATCACGCTACACCAGGCTGTCTGGAGCGGGGAGGTGGGAGTGAAGTCTCACTCAGAGGGAGTGAAGTCTCACCCACCTCACGGTAACTTGGCAAACCCTTTTCCAAAGGTAAGCTAGCGAGGCTACGATTAGCATTAGCGTAGGGCTAACTGTCAGCCACCGGAGCGGCGACACAACAGTCACAACAGCTAGCTACGCTAATGCTAATCGCAAATGAAAACATTTGCGTTGTGCCTAACGAGGTTGCACAGTGTTTGCATTACATTAGCCTTTACGTTCCTTATCATGCATTACCATAACTGAAAAATCTTATTCAGCTCCTCCAGCTATCCAACTATAGGAATACATACTTCCTACGGCCAAAAATAACAATCACGATTATTTGGGTCCAAACAGAAATCACAATTGTTTCATTGACTTGAACTTGCTACAGATGGAATGTATTGCATGTAAAAAAAGTGGCATTAAACATGAATTTTTTTTTTTAATTAACCCTTTGAATTGACCTTAAATTGTGATTTTTGCCTACTGGAAAAAGCAGTGATGTTTAGACCTAGGGCCAGGTCTAGGTCTTTCGCAAAATAAGCTGACCTTGATATTAGTCCGCACAGACTTATCATGTGTCCGTATCATGTGCATGCTTAGTGATATTTGCAAACAGACCTGAAATAAAAAAGGCTGCAGACTGCACTTCATAACAAAATGACATGTGATGACCATCTGGAACCAGGAGATTTCAGTCTAATCTGATGATTCGTACTAATCACAGAAATGCCACACATCTGGACAGTCCCACACACACACACACAAAGCAGAAATAAGCACAGACCAAATAGATAAAGCTCCACTATATATGCCACTGGGAACACAGCGGGCGGGACAAACAACAAAAAAAGACTCAGAGAAACTCAGCAGAAAGTATTGCAGGAAAAATGACACGTCTTCCACGGGCTGGCAACCTAGTATTTCAACCAGTAAAAATATACTGAACAAGGAAGGAGGGGGGGGGGGCGGAAACAAATGAATAAATGATTGTGTTTTCTACTCGGAGACAGAAGCGTGGGTGATTGAGAAGGAGGGAGGGAAGGCAGGTAAGAGTGGGGTGAGGGATTTGGTGTGAGCAAAGCAGGGAGTGAGGAAGGGGCGGGTTGACAGATATTAGTATGACTATTTTTCTGCAGCGACTGCCGAGATATGACAAATGGCCTGCAGATACCGCCCCGTACACCTGAGTGCAAATATCTCTGTTGTGTATATGCTGCCTTCTGTGGCTCGTAGTAGTTTGTTTCTTCGTTTGTTTTATTTTCCCCTCTCTCTCTCTCTCTCTTTTTCTGTGTGTTGTGTTTTTTTTTACATCCAGCAAATGAGTCGGTGAAAGCACCTCTAAACGACTGTCGATGATACATTATTCGTCGCAGTTTTGAAAGGTGGTGTGAATGCCAATCTCTCATTTCCCTTTTAGAATATCTCACATTTGATTGAAGGATAAGACTCGTTAGTAAATAATGTGAAAATGTCCAAACTTAACAAAAGCATGATGCTTTCTCAGTAGTTTCCCTCTGTGGTCGTTATTATTTGAAATACAGAATGGTTTGATCATTTAAAATGTAATTATATGAATTAACCAGACCAGATGATCCTAAAACAGAGGGAATGAACACATTTGTTGTTTTCAAACAACCCTTCATCCAAAATGATGCTCCCACATTACCAAACTGCATTCTTAATATTACATTTCATAAGGAATACATTTTGTTTGTTGTACACTGGTGCGGTACAAGGACAGTGTGTGTGTTTTTTATGCTGTGTTGAAAGACCGAGATCTGTTGCTAGCCCTAACCGGGTCGATCTTTTGTATCCAACAAATCAAAATTCCTAAGCAGGAATTTGTAAACACCACCACCCCAATTTCCTCAAAATGTTGAAAGCGGCATAAAAGACTACCGCACTGAAGTGTACGAGTTGTCTAATACATTTTGTAGCCTTTGTGTAATTGTTGCTTGACACACTGCTGCTTACTTAAAAGCCAGTAGAGCAGAACAACGACCTGCGTGTCTAATAGAACTTCTTAGACTTGTACCACTTTGACGGGTGAATAGATCGCCAAGAGAGCACAGATTCTCAAGAAAGGTCGTGAACAAAACACAGAGCAGCCATTCATGAACAAGATCGTCAAATTGAGCCTGTTCAATTGAAAACGAAAGCGCAGCGGACAAACAGCCATTAACATCTCAGGTCTCAAGAGAGGCAGGATCTCTGAAGAAGGAAGCAGACGAAAGGACAGAAGGTCCATGAGAATGCAATATCAGAAAGTTTTTGAGGAGTTTTTAGTTCTACTCGGCTGACATGAGACTCTGAGCGGTCACAGTGATTTGTGGAACAAGTTTGTGCTTCGTCATGACGGCTAAGACAAAAAAAAGGGTCTGGATGACGTTGCAACTTCACACTGATGCAGAACCTGGGACATGAAAATAACCCACATCCCTTTTTTTGTACTTCCAACTGTACGACGCATGACAGAACTTATCTGTACATCACGATACAACAAGTGTAGTCACATGCCAATGCTTTTGCAGCATCAGAGGTCGGGTTGTTCACTTTGAACGGAGGGCAGGGGGTTTTGTTGGTCAGAGGGCACCAAACAGCATCGTCATCATGACAATAGCAACAAATTCAAAGTCATTAAAGTCATAGTCTCCCATTATACACCACAAACGCCACCGTTTTCATTACTTTAATAGTTTTAATAATAAAGAATATTCATAACATACAGCACTGAGTAGAGTAGGATGGAATAAAAACACAATGAATGGGAAATGACAACAGGAGGCAGCTCTGACAGCTTGTGTGGTACAAACATAGAACCAATGCAGAACCAACAGTATTACCCATGCACACAGATGTTTCTGGCACACACAGATGTTTATGAGACAGCTTACAGTATTAGGCTAGGTTATTAGCAATTATTGGGTGCACATCGTGTCTCTTTATCAAAGCTGTTTGGTATCTGCAGAGAGAGGAAACTCCCTCGTGCACTGTGGACTTGTCCTATGATATGGTAGGAAACCTTACATGCACGCACATTGTGCCGGATTCTAATGGGCACTACTAAAAATAGGCTCATACGAGATGGCAGCATATTCAAGCAAGTTATCAAAGTAAGTTCGAATGTGAAGTGTCAACCCCACTGGACAAGACGTTGGAGGGATAAGGTTGGTAGAAATGGTGAGAGAGAAGAAGTACAGAAAGTTGTGGGTAAAAAAAAAACAAGCTGATGAGACTCTAAAGATGAAAGATGGAGGACAGGGGGGAAAGTGGGGCACCGGCTGAGGGAAAAAACAGCATGCTGGTGTTCTTTAAAGTTGGGGCATCACAAAAACTAAATTCTCAACGCTGCCTACCACGGCTCATCCTGACTAGTCCACTGGTACCACAGCACCTTTCAGAGCTCCACTCCTCTATAGTCTCACACTATTATCACTGCACAGCTTTTGTTTTGTTGTTAGCGTCCATGCCGTGTGCCAAAAAAACATAGAGAAGTAATCATGTATTCACTTCCTAACCCAATGCCCCGACCAATTCTAATGAGGCTGAAGTAACGTCTGGTGAGGCCCGAGAGGAGCTCATCTGTACGTCTCCTGCATCTATCCCTCCTTTCTCTTGTTCATCCCTATTCATCTCCCAGTAGGATTTTTTTTTGTGGGTCATCGTGTTCTTGTGTTTAAGTCTCTCCGTCTCTCTCTCTCTTGCACACTGTACACACACACACACACACTGCAGCAGATTTCCTTGTCATATTAAAGTGATTGAATAACAGGAATGGCATTCACTCGTCCTCCTCCTGAGAGGTGATTTTTGCGACAGCATTTCTATAACGGTATCAGCGCAGTTTCATATGATAGAAAGTGAGAATAACTAAAACACTTGAGGCACTCCCCAGAAAACATATCCATTCTGCATCATGGTCTCCGCCTTTAGCTCAGACACTGAGAGAGTGCAGTAAAAAAAATCAAAAAGTTTTATTAAACACTTTGAACAAACTTGATGCATTTCAGCATCAAGCCTTTGAAGACTTGATTCCCAATGCTTCCACGAAGAGTACCGAAAATAAACAAAATTTGAATTAAAGCTCCCATAGAGTGGTCCTATTGCACATATATGCTAGTTATGGAGGTCTGCTTACATACATTAACTTGTTTTTATGGTCAAAAACCTCCTAGTTGCTGTAAATGAGCCAATAGAAATCTCTCCTTACTGAAGCTCTCGTCAGCCGCACTGTTTCATACTGAAATCTCACCGCCAGAAGACAGACTGTGTTGTGATTGGCCAGCCAGCGTAGAGCCTTCACAACTGTTTTGTGATTGGCCAATACCTGGAAGTGACGTAATTACCACACCAGCTCTCAGAAGCACAGCTCCCCCTTCTGGAACGGTGGATGCACTGCTGCACGGTGTTTCAAAATAGTTTTGTCACGACTCCCCGTCCTTTTACGCCTTTGACACGGTCTGACCCAGAGAAAGAATACACTGTCGCTCGTGAAACCCCTCCACAACGGACGTTCTTCTTCTGCGGTTCAGTGTACGCAACCGGATGTGCCCGGACTAGTGCCCGGAGCAGGAGGATCCGCTGTTCAGGAGAAATGCTGTTTTTTACGTACCCGGAACAGGTTTTTTTTCAGAGATCTCGCAGAGCCCGAGATTACAATACAACATAGTGTTCTCAGCAGTAGCTGAACTGTTTGTTTCGTACCTTCAGGGATTCATAAGCGAGGTAATGGTGCAGATACACGTCAAAAACAGCATTAATTGGTACTTCCGTTCTATGGGAGCTTTAAAGAAGCACTCTCGCTGCTTAACCAGCAGATACATCTATAAAACTCCACCATTCACTTGCAAGTAATCATGTGACCCACGCCATGACATGTTGTTTATTTTGCCTGAGTGTGATTTCACAGTATACAGAAAGTCGCTGAAAATCTCACACAGTCACAGTGATTTGTGAGTTTGTGCTTCATCATGACACATAAGACTAAAAAAAGGTCTGGGTGACGTTGTGATGTTGAGACTGATGCATAAGCAGGCATGGAAAAAAACACTTCCCCTTTTTGTACTTCCAACAGTCAGTACTGTGCATGACGGACCCTCCATGTACATCATGAGACAACACAGCAGCATCGGAGGTATGGAGGGGCACCACGCAAACCGCAAAAACAATGTTTCTGTTGGTCACGGGGCACCAAAAAGCATCATCATCATGACAACAGCAACAAAGTCAGCCAAGACTGACACTTCTCTGATGGATACTGTGATCGGTTATTGACATTATAACGACTGTGTGACACCTGGTGTCTTCATATAAACACAAGCGACATGACACTGACATTAAAAGTAAAAATAAAGATACTAGTGTCTATGTGGATAAGGTTTCTTCAATTCTATTGTGAACGGGAGCTTAAATAATGTCAGTTTGGCTTCTGTTGCCAAAACAAAAGAGAAGAAAGAATGCACAGTCAGACTCCAAATATTCCTAATTATATCAAAGTTCATAAACATGGGGAATATTAACCAGTGTTTGGATCACTTCAGAACATCACAGGCTTCACTATTTATGCTTCTTTGTGTTGTTCTGAGCTGCACTGGATGCACTGAAGAGCCAAAGCATCAACAGTGCCAGCTTGTTTCACTTCAAATACATTTTATGTTAATTTATTTTGATGTAATAAAGTCACCCTGTATAGGTTCGGAAACTCAATTCGAAGTGAACACAAGCAAAGCCGAGAACAGCAAAAGCAATGCAGTAAAATAATACTGCATTGTGTGTCTGTATAAGTTATAATCCGTGGACACTTCACAAACACCGCAATTTATCATTTTGAAACAATTAAAGGTGCCATATGTAAGAATGTGGCCAAAAAAACCAAAATGGTTACTAATTCAGAGATACCGTGGTCTTTAAGGTTTCGTTTTCTGATGTAACTGGCAACCCGTGGTTGCTCGGCAGCTGAGACTCTACTGACTGCAATGATTGGTAGACGGTGGTAGGTGGCGCTACATGCCAAAACATAAACATGATTTGCAGTCTGCAAAATATTTTTTTTAATGCAAATATTTTGTCTGTACTGTTGTTGTTGGTGAGTTCAGTTTGTTATATGAACATTATTCCTGAGTCTCTGTGACATATTAGGAGGATTTTATGGCCAGTTGCTTTAGATTTATTACATAATGCACCTTTAAACTAGCAACAATAAAATATTGTGTTTTTTATTTTTCTATCATTTATACCAATAAAAAAATGCAGGACATGTAGGTTAGAAACAATTCACTTTTAAAATATTTTAAGTATTTTTTATTTGGATCTTAACCCATTTGTGACATTTTACCTCAGCATCATAAATAATATAAATATAAACTAAATCAGCTGCTTTTTATCCGTTAAGAACAAACTCCAACCTTGTGCGTGCTTCTTCTTAGTCACACATTATAAACCATTGGTTTAGTGAAACAACTTGCGACATGTCTGCACAAAACGATTATCTGCAAAGATGCTGAGATGACAACACTTCCTCTTAATCAACCAGGAAGTGAGAAATACGCTCACAGTTTCTCTTGCTCAGCACAACATTTCAACAGTGCACATGCATTTGTTGAGAAAAGTGTGTTCTGAAATACTCACTGAATGCTGTCACGGCCAGTATGAGTGTGACCACGATGGAGATCCATGACACCCAGAGGGCCTTCTTCCTGTAGCTCTGGGCCTCGTGGGGCTTCAGGCGCATGCTGCTCTCCAGGAGACCTGCGATATAAGCCCAAGTAAATAACTGTGTTACAGAAACAGTTCCTCCTTTGTTCGCAGTGTCTCTAGCAATCATGTCGTTAAGTCGCTACACACGTCAGAAAAGCTGGGGTAACATAAAAGCAGTGGAATAAACACGCCGCCCCTCTTGTTAGCGCGCTAATTTTCACGTCGCTGTGAAGTGATAAAAATATCTCTTTTAACTGACTGTCACCCCACAGGAAAAATGTGTGTTCTGGTCTGCCCACTCCAACGTCACGGTTTGTCAGTTTTATACAGAACATTAAAAGGTAACATTTTCACCATTTTGTTGGCAGTTTAACAACATATTGAGCTAGTTTAGCAGCAGTCCTCCCGCCCTCTTCCTCTTTATCAGCAGCACCTGCAGCCTCACAGCAGGAGAGAAGAGAAGCAGAACTCTTTCTGTTCTTCTTCTCGACTTCATTTCCCCATCTGTAGGAAACTTATATAAAGTGACAGAGCTTTGCTGTGTAGTTTCACATCGAGGTAAGTCACCTGTTCAGGACAGAGACGTCTTAGCTAGCAAGCAAACCAAAGGCAGTAGCTGCAGTGACTCACAGCAAACTGTTGATAAAATGTGCCGAGGGTTTTTACATCATTACAGTGTTTAGAGAGGAGTTAAGGTTTGTCCCCTGCTTGGTTCACAATGATGGACTAAATTAACGCAAAGTAAGGGTGCTTTCACAACTACAGCAATTGGTGCGCAACAACACCAAATGATGTGGTTCGGTTCGTTTGCGTACGTGTGAATGTTATCTCGGTCATTTGGTGCGCACCAAATCAACCAAATCAACTTCAGCCAGGTCTCGGGTCGGCTTTATCCGCCCTACTTTGGTACGGTTCCTCTGGTGTGAAAATAACCAAACCAAATGGGACGAAACGGTCTAGTTAATGCATTATGGGCATGAGATAACCCCGGATTTCTACCCCCGGCGCGTCAGCTCCTCTGAACCCCAGCGGCACGGTTTTGTGCCGTTTTCTGCCCATCATCAATCCCCACCGGGCGCGTTTAGGCCGAATACGGCCTTGCGAGCCAGCTGTATTCGCACAAGAAGCCACGGGGGTGCCCGGTGGAAATGCTCACATTGATTAGAGTGGCAGCTCCAGTGACCACTAACGTTCCGCGGCGGGGGTTAGTACGGTTCCGGTGCCGATGGTTTTCGCGGTCTATTTTGGTTAGTTTAGAACCATGCATATGTGAAAGCAAACCGTACACACGTCTGTTTGCTACATTGTAACATTTTTCTGACTGGTGCAAACCAAAGGAATCGAACTATAGGTGTGAAACCCTAAGGTTGTACGTCAATGTCTTTTGCGTACAAATGGGCTTTTATGCTAGCTAGGACTATGCCTTTTCTAAAGTTGTAAAGGATGCGGAAATAACTTATGTATCATTCCACTTTTTGGCAACAATCTGTTGGGGTGTCTAGCACAGTGGTCCCCCCCCCCCCCAAAGTTGGAGCTGGACACAATACAGTCTGTAGACCAGTCAACAAACCATCATTTACCATTCCAAACTGTACTTTAGCTAGCTAGCTGCGCTCTAATGCTTTAGAAATGAGCATGGGTGAGAACAGTTCATGGGAATGTTTGATAAACCTAGAAAAGAAGACACATTAGCTACCATGTAAATACCATGAAGCACAACACTTTCCATTTCCGCACTCCTGTTTGGGGTCAAAGAACACGACGGAGATGACGGTCGCCATTGGAAACTCAGCACTCAAAGAAGACATGGGTATACAAATGAGGCTGATACTCATCACCACTATACTGGAAAGGAATGTGAGATGCGAGTATGTAGGCGTAGAATGCAGGAGTCAGTCGGGGATTTATACTGACGGACACTAAACACTGTGTAATGCCTGAGCTCCCATGTTGTGCTGAAGATTATAGATCATGGGTGAAGCATTGTGCAGGGCCAGAATAGGGATGTCACCACAATCGATACTGTCCATAACATTTGACAGCAACATTCTGAAGATGCTACAGACCAACAGAAGCATATTTTAATCATTATTTTTTTTTAAAGTATACAAAAGACATAGATCTCAGAACCCAGGAGTGATGGAGACATCTATGGGCTGAATGAAGAGAGCTACAGCACCAAACCTGGTAGTAATTATATCACAAAATCAAGCTACTGGTCCTTTCTGTTTGGCTTCATCCCACAGTCCAAAACATGCAAAATTAGGGGATTAGGGATTAGGTAAACTGGACACTCAGATGTGAGGGTGAGAGGGAATGGTGTTGGATTTGTTATTTTACAATGGTTTGGGAATCAAGATTATTGTAGCTCTACTGGTACGAAATGTCTGATATGACATCCCTACCTCTGACGTAAACAATGAAAAAAAGAAAATACATGGAAGAAAAGCATAATTTATGCCAAAGAAGTCTTAGCCTGAGGTCACAGACAAAAACAGCCCAGACTCTGAACTACCAGGAGCTGTTTCTGTGAGGCTGGCTCTGCAGATCCATGTTTGTTTGTGTTTTTATAAGCCTCAACTTTTACATCCAATAGAGCTTTTCATGCAATCGGTCTTCTTTATTCTTTTTTTTTTTTTACAGCAGTTCTGCGAAATCATACTTGGAAATGACTTGGCTCAGGCTTTTAAACTATAAAACAGAGGCATATTTACATATATTTTGTTTTTAGTTGAAGCACGATGTCAGGAAGGAAAAACAAGTTGCTGCTTTGGTCATTTTTGGCGTGTAAAAGTCCTATTTTTGGGGGAAATGTCCCGTCACTGCATGTGCGTCATGGAGTGGGAATCCTTCCAAAAATAACTGCTGATAGTGAACTGATGAAGTCCCATGATTGCCCTCATTTTAGACCAACAAGTTGAGCAAAGCAATGAGTTAAAAGAAAACTATGATGTTTTACTATTGAACTTCTTTGAATTTGGAGGACCCACAGGGGAAGATATTATGAGTATTATAAAAATCTTAGTCTCATATCTGGGTCAAATTCCAAAAATGTAGTTGATTATACAAATACTATGATGTAACCTGGGACATTTACTTATTTAGAACTGACTGGTAAATGCACTCATCGCTCTACTGAAGATTGAAGACCACAGGCAGAGAAAGTCAGGAGGAGAGCAGATGTGGCCAATTAGATTTTTTGCTTTTTATAAATGGGGGGGGGGGGGAGAGAAATTAAGAGAAAATGGAGCGTGCTATGATAATAATGTGTGTTCTGGTAGTTTGTCTTGTTGTTCCCTCTTTTGTTTGCTGGGTTCAGAGTTGCAGTTGTTGGTTGATTACACCGTTCAGTTGGACGCCTCTCCATTAACTGTAACATAATCCATTGTTGAAGATGACAGATCTCTTTGTCAGTCTGGATATCTTGGATTTCTTCTATTATTTCTGTGGTGGGAACTTTGGCGCGTACACACGAGAAAGAACAGACTGCGACACATTTTTGCAGCGCAAAAACCGATTAAATTTTGCTTCGACTTTCACAGTCCGAATGCCATAGAATGAGTTATTATGATAGTAATTGATTTTCAAGGCATCACACTGTACAACTTAAGGGGATCCATACATGTAAAGCATGCTGACCTACAACTTCCATTAACTGAACTGGGTTCTAATGACCTGCATTGGAATAAGACACTGAAAAAGCCAAAGTTCAACTTCGACCCTATCCTAATACAGAAATATGTGTGTGTGTGTGTGTGTGTGTGTGTGTGTGTGTGTGTGTGTGTGTGTGTGTGTGTGTGTTTTGCAGAGAAAGGAAGTAAGGTAGCGTGGTTAAATCACTTTGCTCACATGATCCCAGGCTGAGGTATCAGACAAAAGGCATGTGCTCAATGTGTCTTACTTAACGCAGCTCATGGTGACAAATGCACAGGTTTCTTTGTGTGAATGTGTGAATGTGTGTGTGTGTCTCCTGTCTCCCTCCGTCACACATCCTAGAAACCGATAACCATCGGGCATCTCGCTCGAAAGAACGATGTCAACGCCTCCTGTATAAACTTGCAAAAGGAAGCACATGCAATACCCATGTGAGCACTGGAGTGTGAGCTAAAATGTCAAACATCTCAAAGCCTGCTATGAGCCATTAACGCCACCAGACATTGATATATATGCTATATCTTATTAAATGAGAAGGCGGAGAGGAAAATATAACTGGTGTACACTCTTAGAAATAAAAGTGCTAAGTAGAACCATATACGGTTCTTCTAACCCTTTTTGGCTCCACGTAGAACCTTTTTATAAAAGGTTCAAAATGGTTCTTACTGGAACCATTAGTGTCACCAAGAACCCTTGAAAAACCCTTTCTTCGGGAGAGGGTTTTTCAGAAGCAAATGGTTCCAGGTAGAACCTCAGCACTTGTAGAAGGACCCTTTTGGACCGTCTACAAAAACCCTCCAAAAGGTTATTGAAGAACCCTCCAAGAACCTTTTGGAGGGTTCTTGGTGGAACCTTTATAAACAGGTTCTACCTGGAGCCAAAAAGGGTTCTCCTATGAGGACAAGCAGAAGAACGGTATATGGCTCTACATCAATCAGAATCACAATCAGCTTTATTGATCATACAAGGAACCTGATGACAGTTTTTGGTGCCTGAAGCAAGAAAACGACTGATGAAGGTCATGAAGCAGATGGAGCCACACGCTGTATAAAGCAAAAATAAAGAAATAAAATACTAGCTGTACTTTCTACTGATGTTTCACTACTGTATTTTGCTCAGTTTATGCGTCCACACACAGTGTGTCCTCGCTGATCTTTTCCTTCTTTCAATACTCAAGACTGCTTTATTTGTCCTGAAGGAAATTTGTCATGGACACAAAGACCCTGGACCCTTATTTCTAAGAGTGTACATAACCATGATCAGAAGAATGAAGAAGGTCTCTTGCAGCTTCCACATGGAACAAACCATTCAGACGTGTATTAACATCCTTGAGTAATCCGATCACATACAGATCAGGCTAAGAACAGTTTTTAAGAACCCCAAGTCCATCCTGAAAGTGTCATCAGATCTGATGACAAAAAGAGGCCATATCCTTGCCCTGCAAAAACACCATCCTCACAAAACTTATTTTTTCCAATGATTAATATGGTTAATGAAACATTGCGATGTCATTTGGAGTTTGAGACGATGGGCTCTAGTTGGAAGTACATTTATGGCACTGAACAGGAAAACGACAACTGCGTCAGTCTGAAAAGCAAAAGGTACTCATGTCACGCCTGCTGCCAATGGTAAAACGGGCCCATAAAACTCAGAAATATGTACGCCGGCTTCGAAGGAAACTAATCAGACGAGCAGCTGTAAAAAGAACTTCCAGAAGGACAAGCCGAGCCAATTTTGGATTTATTGATACATAGCCTCAGAACCTGACAGTGAGACGTCACAAAGTCAATCACGAGGCAGAGAGAGTCTAATGAAAGTTGCTCCTGGATCCATTTGTTTTGAAAGTCTCTACTCTGCACCTTGAAGTTGTTATATCTTGCTATCTCTCGCTGCTTTATTTCAACCATCTATCTCTTAAAAGCTCTCCTTTAAAAGGATCAATAATGTGTTTCAACTGGCCATTGTCTTAGGAGCCATTAAAAGGAAGAAGGAGAAATATGTAACACATTAGCAGACACTTTCTAAAATGCCTTATCATATTTGTAATTTCTTGGGTGGGCCCCCGGGAAGTTACCCTGGTTCACTTTAGCTTTAAAGGCCTAGGACACACCATCACAAGTAGTTCCAGCCGATCAGAAGATAAAGCATGCAAATGACTACAGCAAGAGTAAAGTTGACGTTACTGTGCTTTTATGAGTTCATCCATGTGTGTGAAGACAATGACAAATACAGACTACCAGCAGCTGCTGCTAATGACAGTCATTTCCCTTCACGCAGGCACAGAACATGCCAGTTGCTCATTGGTTGTTATCACTCAGTATGTTTGCATGCACAGTTTAATCAAGCTAAGGCCGTAGTCCGACTAAGACAAGCAATCGATTTATTGGCCGTGTATGTCATGACTCTTGTTGTCCATCAACGATGCCAATGATGCCAAAAGCAACAGTACTGCAGTTTAAATGTCAACTCCTACTTCCGAAATCTTGGTGCATACACCAAGTCTGACTCTAGTCCGGCTAAGCGTATACATGCAGGAGTAATCGGACTATGAATTGCATTATCCAGGTTTCTTAGCCCAATTTAAGACTTGCTCGATTTTTGTCAGACCAACTGGTTTACATGACATGAAGAAAACCAAATTATTGTCTTAGTCCGACTAAAATGGGACTTTTACCTTGCTGGTAAACACGCTAAATGATGATTGATATGCTAATCTGAGGCAGCATTGCAGTTGGTCATTGTTCTTTGCCGTTGGCCGATCATCTGAGTTGCAGGATGCAATTTATTCACAGTTAATTTCCCATGTCATTCCGATTAAAACACTTTAGCTAACAGTTACTGTGCAATAAGAGTTATCCCTCTGAATCAGATCCAGTTTATATTGCATTCAGGGACCTGACTGGATTATATGGCCTATAATTGGCTTAGGATAAGTGAGACCCTGTTATTATCCAGTGAGGAATGTTTTGTGTGATAGGTTTTATGGAAATTAGATGATGGATGCGTATATATTATTAGCAGAACACATTAGCGAGGTGTATAGCCAACATATGATTAGCAGGAAAATGTATCTTTAAAGCGGACTCGGACCAAAATTCTTTGATATGTGGAGCAAAGAAACCAGAAAATATTCACAATTTAGAAGTTAAAAAAATCAGATAATCAGATTTAATTCTGATTAAAAAAACACTCAAACTGATCGATTATCAAAATAGTTGAAGATTAATTTAGTAATGGATTTGACTCTCAACTGCATTATGTGTTAGTCTGACTTTGAGGAATGTAATTTACTGCAGTTTCAGTCTGGTATATTGTTAAAAGTCCAGTTTTAGTCAGACTAACGCAATAATAGTGATTTTATTTCCTTATATGTTGGCAACATATTCCCATAGATAACTTGTAGTGTAATGCCTAAAAGTGAATGAATGGATGAATGGATGGATGAATGAATGCCATAGGGGACAAACTGAACAATCTCTGAAATCTAAATTAAGCTTTTGCTTTGCACTCATCTGAATAAGACTGATGTAGGACTACCATTAATTATTCAAGTCTGGTGGGCCTAAAATAGGATACCCCCTCCCTCCCTCCCTCCCTCTCTCGCTCACACGTCCACATCCATAAGTTTTTTTTTTTTTTGAAAGAAACCATATTCCAAACATGACAGTGATGGATGAAGTTACCTTCTCCCTCCACAGTCTCCGTCATTTTCATCTCCTGGCCCGTGTTGAGCGCCTCGGGCTGGCTGGGGCTCTTGGCCGGCTGCTGCTGCTGCTGCTGCTGCTGGTGGTGGTTGTTAGTGAAGCCATCCGGGGCGCACTGGCCGTTCCGCACCGTCGCATCCACAATAGTCGGGTCCGGGACAGGGTAGGACTCTTGAGTCGCCGGGTCTGTCATTGTTGCTGCAGCTGTTGTTGTTGTTTTTGTAGTTTTTTTTTTTGTTCAGTCTCAGGTGGAGAAAGATTGTGACAAAACAAATTTAAAATAAAAAAAAGAGGGAGGGATTCACGCCGCTTCGTTAAGTGCAGCAGCCATCCAGCGCTCTGTCCGCTCTGCCACCGGTGTCGACTCTCAGTTGCGCAGGAGAGGAAGATAAGAGATGGCGATAAGGGAAGATGAGGAGGGGGTGAAGGGGTGGTGGTGGTGGTGGTGAGGGTGGTGAAGGGGGGGGGGGAGTTTATCGCACCGACATCAGCAAACTCAACAGTGTTGGAGCAGAGGAGCAGCTGTGCAGCCTGGATGTAAACACACAGCGCGCCAACATAAGCCAGTTACCGATACTTAAAGGTTTTCGAGATGCGGCGGCGCGATAAATTGCTGGGATCTGCTGTGAATGAGGCAGGCGGTGCCAGCAAGTTTTTCCTCCTCCTTCTCTCCCTCCATCTCTCCTCCTCTGTCACTCTCTCCCCTCCTCTCTCTCACACACACACACACATACACACATACACCCCCCCCCCCCCCCCCACACACACACACACAGGAACATCTGTCATCAAGTTTCAAATGAACTTTTATTATTGTTATTTACCTTTTAACATATTTATTTATCTTAATTGTAATGGTTTGATTACCTTTTATAAATGACCCAAATAGTTTATTTACCTTTTATTCTTTTTCATTTTGAAATTTGCGTGTATTTACTACTTCTATTTATTGTCAACTACCTGTAACTTGTATCTTTAGTTAAAAAAAAAAGGGTAGAAGTTGAACTTTTTATAACCACTTTTTATAATATTACTTCATTAAAAGGATATGGCATTTACGGAATTTACTACATTACTACAAAAGTAAATAGTCTGAAAAATAAAAATGTACTTTTAGAAGTATTTTAAAAAGTGGAAAAGGTGAGGAGTAAGGATTGAGCCATGTGGTGGGGGGATCCATACATTGATATATCACCTTTTAAACTCCAAGTATCGTTTTATCGCATTATTTTTTTTTTTTTTTTAACTGATGTTACAAACTTTTTGTGGATGAGCATAACAAAAAAATCAACTGGCATTTCAGTCCACTAGATGGCGCCAAGTGCTCACTCTCACTAGCGATGTGTGGGTATATCGCAATATCTTGATAATAGTGCAATGCCGAATCGTGGCTTAAATATCCTGATAATAACTTATCGTGGTGTCTCTAGAGATTCCCACCCCGATCTTACACTTACACAGGGTTCCAAAAGGGTTCCTTCTACAAGGGCTGAGGTTCTACCTGGAACCATTTGCTTCTGAAAAACCCTTTCTGGAATAGGGTTCTTGGTGGAACCCTCCAAATGAGGACAAGCTGAAGAACCTTATATGGTTCTACTAAGCACTTTTATTTCTAAGAGAGTACTAATAAGAATCACAATCAGCTTTATTGACCATACAAGGAACCTGATGACAGTTTTTGGTGCCTGAAGCAAGAAAGCAACCGATGAAGGTCATGAAGCAGATGGAGCCACACGCTGTATAAAGCAAAAATAAAGAAATAAAATACTAGCTGTACTTTCTACTGATGTTTCACTACTGTATTTTGCTCAGTTTATGCGTCCACACACAGTGTCCTCGCTGAGCTTATTCTTCTTTCAATACTCAAGACTGCTTTATTTGTCCTGAAGGAAATTTGTCATGGACACAAAGGCTGCCACATACAGTACCGCCGAGCCAATGTGGTCCGGATGGGAGCAGCTGGTAGTGGGAGTGAAAGACATGTTGGAAGAAAGCTGCCTGCATCCTGCCTTTACGCTCACTGACTTCATTGCACCAGGGGGCGCCAGGTTACAGGACTGTGGACAGTCGAGAGGAGATAACCATTTCACTGATATATCAGACATGTTGGAAACCTATTGGAGGTCATTGATCTTCAGCATTGGCCACCATACTATAACTACACTTTCAAAAGTATCTAAGACGAAACAAACCGAGATTAGCTTTTTATGGCAAAGCAGGAAATGCAGCAGAGCGAGTCACAAGTATTTAAAGGTGCATTATGTAATAAATCTAAAGCAACTGGCCGTAAAATCCTCCTAATATGTCACAGAGACTCAGGAATAATGTTCATATAACAAACTGAACTCACCAACAACAACAGTACAGCCAAAATATTTGCATAAAAAAAAAAAATTATTTTATGTTTTGAAATCATGTTTTGGCATGTGGCGCCACCTACCGCCGTCTACCAATCATTGCAGTCTGTAGAGTCTCAGCTGCCGAGCAACCACAGGTTGCCAGTTACGTCAGAAAACGAAACCTAAAAGACCTCGATATTTTGAATTTGAATGTAGTAACCGTTTTTGGCCACATTCTTACATATGGCACCTTTAATACTTGAACCAACATACACATCCTGTTTGAGTTACAATAACCAGTGATCACTACTGTGTAATTATGCAGACTAAATGAAAACATCACGCTAAAAAGGGGGAAACCGCAGTGAATATCGCTCCATCTGTAAATCCATTTATTAAAAATGCAAATTATGACAGCACAAAGTCACTACCCAGTCAGACTGTTGACAACTCACTGCTTGTTTAATAGAGTAGGTAATAAATGACAAGGCTGTCCCCACAGTCATTCACCTGCCAGCTATTGGCCACAAGCTGAAGGCGACACAGGGATTTAGTTGTTTCGCGTTCATTCATTGCAAGACGTCTCCTGCAGCACAAGCTGGGAAGTTTTCCCCGAGTTTTATCGCAAGGATGAAGGTTGATATCCATAATCACATTTTACCAAAGGAGTGGCCCGATCTGAAGCAGGTAGGCACTCTTTTTTTTTTTACAGCCCTAATGTTGAGCCTTGAGTACACACAATTTATGGGCTGGATCTAATTTTGTGCAGTTCAGTGGGTTGGAAAAAACCCACCTTTGCTTGCTGCTTTCCTGTCTTGTGCAGAGGTCTTTTTTTTAATTCAGCACTAAAATAAAATAGACATTTCCCACTGCGCTGCCAGCGAGGAGTCCGCGAGCACACATAAGTCACTGTTCTCTATGGCTGGTTAAACTTTAATCAATAGGTGGCACTGGCCTTACCTTATCAGATCCTGCTCTTATGTCTCTGTCACAGTGGAGGCTTGGCTTTAGCTAATGATTTCCCAGATTTAGAGCTGGACAGGACACATGGCTGCATCTATTTCTTTTACCCGTCCTTCTAGTTTTAGATAACATGTGTAACACAGCCAATAGTATAGTATAATTCACAGCAAATACAGTATAGAGCGTTTACATACACCCACTATTCTTTAAGGGTCAATAATGACACGTTATCTGGTAAAAATCATGTCGTATGAAGTTCTAATAAAACTTGGTAGGAAGTCATATCTTGTGTTTTTGTGAGAGCATAAAGTTAAACTTCTGATTAACTTATTTCACTCTAACCCTGCACTTAAAGGGTGCAACACCAACTTTTGCATTCTGTAAAGCTGAAGTATCTCTATAGCTGTCCATCCATTTCGTTAAGTACACAACATGATCTGATCTGCAGGAATATGAAATGGGCCTTTACTGGCTGTATTGCTCAAGTCGATCATTCGTGGCTTCGTCTGTATGCAGAAGAGTCTGGAACTTCAGATTGGATTCACTCTTGAGTTATTTGCGGGCAGTGCATTGGTGTGGGTACATTAAACCCTTGTAGAAAGAATAACACGTGTTGTTTAGATAAGGATTTCACATTAAAAATTAAATATGTGCAATGTTGCATGCGTTTCAGAGATATGGATACGACGGGTTTGTCCAACTTCAACATCACTGCAAGGTGAGTCAGTGTGCAAATATGCAGATATACCGTGTTGTTTCTGTGCATGTGTACAAAGGGCACTGGTAGAGTGTACTGTGTACTATACGCAGTGAGTGCACACAGCAGCTTCTTCCCTCGCCGCACAACCCCACCCTCTGGACCCGTCACGCTGCTCCGTACGAGCAGCTGCAGAACTCAGCGTGGTGCCACCGCATCAGCAAAGAGATTCACTTCAAACACAGCAGCCACACACCAGCACACTAAGCACTCTGATAGATGTGAGACTGGATGCAACTCTTGCCGATACAAGCTAAATCTGCCGTCTGCTGCCATCATGTGGTTGAATTTGGAACGGTTACCAAATCCAAAAAAAAACACACACTCAAAAGCCATAAACGCTCTCTACGTTTGTGTTCCAGGGTGAAGCAAACATGATGAAGGATGGGAATCTGTTCCGGGTGATTCAAGAAAACTGCTGGGACGCAAACGCACGCATACAAGACATGGACCAACACGGTAGACTGAAGAAAAACACAAACAAACAAACAAGTGCCATGACTTTTCATCCGATTTGTGGCTAAAATTAAGTTTCCCTTGCTCATATTCAGGTGTGACAGTTCAAGCGCTTTCTACCGTTCCTGTGATGTTCAGTTACTGGGTGAGTCGAAGCATATTAGGTCAAAAACGTAGCAGCTATGGTGTTATGAATAAGTAATGTGTGCTTAAAGTTGCTTTTAAGTAAATACTTAAAGGTGCATTATGTAACAAATCTAAAGCAACTGGCCATAAAATCCTCCTAATATGTCACAGAGACTCAGGAATAATGTTCATATAACAAACTGAACTCACCAACAACAACAGTACAGACAAAATATTTGCATTAAAAATATATATTTTGCAGTCTGCAAATCATGTTTATGTTTTGAAATCATATTTTGGCATGTGGCGCCACCTACCGCCGTCTACCAATCATTGCAGTCAGTAGAGTCTCAGCTGCCGAGCGACCACGGGTTGCCAGTTACGTCAGAAAACGAAACCTAAAAGACCTCGGTATTTTGAATGTAGTAACCGTTTTTGGATAAAATAGGTGGTAAATGACTCTATAATCCAACAGTTATATGTTGGTGGTTCATGAAGTGACATAGGGAGGGGAATGTTAAAGTGGATTCTAGGAAATGCAGTACTAAGAAGAAGAATGGCAGCAAAGGAGGTTAATTAAGTCAAAAGCTGACATCATTGATAGCAGCTTTAAAGCTCTAGCATGCAACTACCTTGTAGGAAGGTTTATTGGCAGATATCACATGGAGTAAAATGCATTTCAACCGCCACGGCTACATTTCCCAGGAATAATGTCATTCCTTTGGTTGCAGGCCAAACCTCACGACACACTGGATCTCAGCATCATTTTAAACGACAATTTGGCCGAGACGGTGCGCAGCCACCCCAAAAGGTTTGTGGGCCTTGGAACGCTGCCCATGCAAGCTCCTGACTTGGCTGTGCTGGAGATGAGGCGCTGTGTAAAAGAGCTGGGCTTCCCTGGGGTGCAGATCGGCTCTCATATCAACAACTGGGACCTCAATGCCTCCGAACTCTACCCTTTCTATGCTGTGAGACAATCCGTACTGTAATATATGGTTGCATTTAGCGACATGCTTAAAGCTGATTACAGACAACAGCCGCTTTCTGTAGCGTTTCTCCGTCCTGGAGAAATTCTAATCTTGCACTGTGTACTGTTCTCTCTACAGGAAGCTGAGGAGCTGGGCTGCTCCATATTTGTTCACCCATGGGACATGCAGACAGATGGGAGGATGGCTAAGTATTGGCTGCCCTGGCTGGTGGGTAAGGAAGATGGAGGAGCAGCACAAGTGGAAAATCTATACTCTATATTACCTGTAGTGTAAGATTGTCTTGCAATGAGTGAGAAACCACTGAAATAGAGCCATGCCTTGTTAGAGTATTTCTGTCCTGCAGCAATAACATCATATCTATGTTAAATGATGCCATATAACAATGACAAGACATTTAACTATAATGTGCAAAGAAGACATGTATTTTTTTTTGGTCTTTCCCATCACAAAGGCATGCCCTCTGAGACAACCATGGCTATTTGCTCGATGATATTTGGAGGCATCTTCGAGAGATTCCCTAAACTGAAAGTCTGCTTTGCTCATGGAGGTACAGAGGAGACCTGCCGTACATTAAAGCTGTAATAGAAGAATATAAGCTCTTGGATTTTGTTTGATAACGAAAAAAATTTTTTTGTGTTCATTGTGATTACAGGTGGCTCTTTCCCATTCACCGTTGGCAGAATTGAACACGGACACGCGGTCCGCCCCGACCTGTGCGCGGTTGACAACGCGATCAGTCCGCGGAAATACCTTGGGTCTTTCTACACAGATTCGCTAGTCCACGATCCCACTTCCCTCAAGCTGCTTGTAGATGTTATTGGCAAAGTGAGCTTTATTACTTCACTTGTGGTCAGAGTTCTACAAAATAGACCGACTACCAGATAAATAAAAGTCTTAAAAATGCCCTAAAGGTGCACGCTGAATCTCAGCAGAGATTGTCTGAAGGTGCAGTTTATATATATATATATATGAATACAAATTTTCTCTAGAGATTCTCCTAACTGTAGTCAAATCTGCAGATGTCAGAGTGAAGCCTGTGTGAGAACACAGCTCTGAACGATCCATAGGGAGTGAATGGGTACATCATACCAGAGTCAGATGTTAAAGTCAGACTCCATCCCCTCTCTCACATAGATCCTCTAGAGATGTTCTTCCTAGTGTGAATTTGTCTCACCCAACATTTAATCGGCACACACTGGAGAATGTCCACACCCAATTCCCCAGACAACTTGGTATTCTTTACAGTGATTCTACTCGTGACAGTTACTATTCCTGGCAGAAAAAAAAATGTATGCGTTTCATACGGTAATCATATTTTAAGTTCACATGTTATAGCCTATGCATTCCTCTTTCAGAATAAAGTAATGCTGGGAACAGATTATCCGTTCCCACTGGGAGAGCTTCAGCCTGGATCACTGATTCAATCCATGGATGAGTTTGATGAAACGTTAAAGGTAATAATAGTTTGTATTAAGTCTCCTTCACAAAGACATAATCCTGCTAGTGTTCAATTGTACATTGTTCAATATAAACTAATGTGTATTGCTTTCTTTCTTTTGCAGGACAAATTGCTTGCTGAAAACGCACTGGAATTCTTGGGACTGAAACGGGAACAATTTGAGCATAAAATAAAGATCTAAAATACACCCAGTGATTTTGTGCAATGTCTTCATTTATAGATATGCATATGGCACAGAGACATACAATATAAGTGGCAATGTTTTGTTTTTAAAAGCAACACTACTTCTTCTAATAATAATTTCCAGCAGCTTGTTCACTGAGGTGTAGGTGTAATGCTGCCCTCCACAGTTCAAAGTTCTTAATTACAATTTGTCTCATCCTCTAATTTTTAAAAACTGCTGTACACCAAGAGGAGCGATGGTGTCCTCCATCCTCAGCAACAGCATCATTTAATTATTGGTAAACGTGGTTTCACTGTAGAAAATATGCCTCAATGAAAGCAGATTTTTAATGACTTATTTTAAGTTGTTTTTTTAACTGAACTCAGCCATTATTTTACAGGTCCAATAGCCTTTTAATAAATTCTTACTAATTCTTACATACTGGCCTATTTTATACCCTCATGAATACACAATAGTGACATTTCTCTGTCACTTATATTGTTGTGTGGTTCCATCACACACTTCATGTAAATTACTTTCTCTTCTGTTCATTCTTACCACAGTGATTGACTGAACAATGTTGGTCAAATGTAAAAATTAATGATTCGTTAACCACAGTGAAGTGTATAACTGTACAAAATGTGGTTACGATAATAACAAACGTGAACATTATGCACAGAGTAGATTAGCACGAAGGCCCCTACCGTCGACAAAGCGGCGGTTTCCTGTGCCACCGTGACGTCACACCCGCTTTGCAGATGCCCATCGTAGGGGAGCAATGGCGGCCTGCCGGGGATCCTCGTCCAAGTGGTTCTTCACCCGGGAGCAGCTCGAAAGCACGCCGTCTCGCCGATGCGGAGTCGAGCCAGACCGGGAGCTCTCCTACAGACAGCAGGCGGCGAATCTGATCCAAGACATGGGCCAGAGACTCAATGTGTATCCTTTGTAAACAAACTTGGTCCTCGGCTAGGCTTGGAAGTTGACATGGCGCTAACGGTTGAAGCGGGCCCGCTAATGTGAGCTCGTTTTAAACACACCGCTGCGGTTTTTCCACTTGTTGGTTGTGATACTGTTTAGTGTCAATGCGGAACCTCTGTGTCGTAATTTGACGTTTTGCTCTGGGCAAGTGCACCACGTTAGCTAGCTAGCTGGCTAGAAAGGCCATTAGCCGTTTGCAGCTGTTGCTAACCACGTTTCAGCTAAAGCAGCTCCAGGCTTTTCAACCCAACCCAACACGGCACCAGTCACCAAATAGTAACGCTCCCAATTAAGCCACATAAAGTAGCGTTTTCTTGTGTTTACTATTTTTATATTCCTGTAGCGCCAATACAGTTAGCACAACGCTAAGACCGCCTCATTGCCGTGGCTCTGGTTCAGTTGCTAACTTTGCTCTGACCGTCATTGCCCCTGTGGCAGGGGGCTCTTATATAGCCAAAGTGATTAGCGTCTTCGTGCAGGAAAATCGCAAATATTCACTGATTAAATCAAGTATTGACCACAATTGTCCTTAACTCACCTTCTAGCTCCCAACTAACAATAAACACAGCCATTGTTTACATGCATAGGTTTTATATGCACCACTCTTTCACCAAATTCCATAGAAATGTAAGTATGCAGTTATGTAACCTGCGACCTGCTATCAGTTTAAGGCATCAGTGGTGTCGTTCTTCTGCTAGTTTGGCTATGGATTATAATGACGTGATGCTTTGTGCACAGATAATATCTCCAACCACGTTATTCCTGGCTGCTAAAGTGGAAGAGCAACCCCGGAAACTCGAGCATGTGATCAAAGTGGCACATGCTTGCTTAAATCCTCAAGAACCACCTCTAGACACTAAGAGTAACGTAAGTTTGGGAACTTTGGGAACATTTTTGTATGGTATATCTATCTTTCCAGTTCTCAGTGGTCAAGGTTTGTGTGTGTACCGTGTAACTGGCTGTGATACATCCTCTTGCTCTGCATAAAGAGCCTTATTTCTTTTGGTCCTATGGCCTGTTGTTGGTGTGTAACAAACACCTCCACATACACAAAAGCCTCTCTGCTTGGAGTTGTGTCCACCTGACATCAGATGTTAGAGGGATAGATTAATAGACTCATTACAATTGTGTTGTAATGACTGTCTATCAAACTTCAGGCATACCTCCAGCAAGCTCAAGAGCTGGTGATACTTGAATCCATAGTGCTGCAGACCCTGGGTAAGTAGTGGTGACTGGAGTGGATGACGTGTGAGAGAGAGAGCTCTTTTGTTTTTCATGGTCATTATCATCTTTGGCTTTATTATTATTATCGATAAGAGAGTAGTGCTCTTGATAAGTCTTGATTTTTTTTTTTAAATCTATCACAGCCTGTTCAGATTTACCAGTTACTGTAATATGTATTTTGTCGAAATGTGTATTTCCAGTAAGGTGACATGTCATTCTTTTGGTGTTAACGTTCGTCACGGGCGGTGGTATGGATTGGAATCACACTTTATTGGCCACAAATCTTAAATTTTTCAAATTTAACACACAGATCCCTTACAGGAATCTGAGTTGACGTTTTCAATTTCCAAATGAACGCCAGTTGTCAAAATGACATGTCACCTCCCAACAGTGTTTGTGTTAATCTCACCTGTCATGTATTTTGTTCCAGGCTTTGAAATTACTATTGATCACCCACACACTGATGTGGTGAAATGTTCCCAGCTAGTGAGAGGTAGAGGCTTCCTTCTTTGCTCTTTGTGCCCTCTGGTCTTGTTTGTCCCACCTCAAATAAGGGTGGGGAGGGGGGAGACTTGGTTACATGACCACAAGCCTTGCTCTGTTTGATGACCCCCCCTTTTTTTTTTTTAAACACATAATTGATAACAACAATCGACACTTATTGGGCGAAGTCCGAGACTGAATTTTTGAATATTTTCGTTTAGTTTAGCCATTTCTGTTCCAAGGATGGACAGCAGGTAATTCATTCTTAACAAATAACAATAATTACATGAATGAATTACATTACTGCTTTGAACGCCACTATTCAGTCATTTGTCTTCCATTTTTTGCTTGGTGCGATTTGTCAAAGTGAATATTTGTGAATTGATTGAATGCTTTCAAAATGTTGTTTCAGTCTTGGTCTTTGCGTAAAAAGTGCAATGAAAATGTATTAAAAATTGTCCTAATGATAAGAAAGAAATGCTCATTCTTTTTTTTATCTGTCTGTTTTTCTCTTTGTCTCTCACAGCAAGCAAGGATCTGGCACAGACTTCCTATTTCATGGCTACCAACAGGTTGTTATCCTGCCCCTCCTTTGTTGCACTTTGACTGCACACCATAGCTTCCTGTAATGCAGGGTACCCTTTCGGTGTCCAACGGGCCCTACTTGCGCTGGCGGTTGTTGGGACGCTTGCCCCCACCACCTAAGCTCCACTCCTTCATTTAAAGGACACAGGACAGGTGGTTTGGGTGGCTCGTAGTGTTACCGGCCCCAGTCGCAGTGCGGTGTATTGTACAAGGGACCACGTGTTGGCACAGATGGGTTGAATGCAAGATGTGAAGTGTAGTGGTGCGCTTGAACCCCACATGTTTGTTCGGTTGCGAAAAAGTGCATAATTCTAAAAGAGAAAGACACTTTGGTAGCCTGAATAGCAGCTAAAGATTTCACGATGTAAACATTTCTCATAGAGGTCCTTCCGGTAAGTACCACAAATGAATTTTATACATTTTTTTTATCTTTGCAATTATTTATTTGAAAATGTATAATCAGATATTTTTTAACTTTTGCAGGATACACTTGTCTTACTTCTTGATCTAGAACACACTTTTCTACATGTAGTAAATGTTTAAGATGTGTTGAGTACCATATGTTTTAGTGGAAAAAGGGGGTACTTTAAGTATTTGCATTAATGTTTTTAACATAGCACTTTCATTTGAAGAGTGAAACCTGTTTGAAAACATACAGATTGTTCTCAATTAAGACTTTGCTCTTAAAGAAAATGATGAATACAATCATGAAGATTGATATCTTTTAATGTCTGAACTGCAACTCGAGTCTCATTGCACAAGGTTGCATTCAGCTTCTACCAAATTGATTTAAAATGCTGCCCTGTGATTTTGATGCTCATACTATTGAAGCTATCTATAACACGAAGCAGTTGAAAGTCTTTTATGACACTGTCAGTTTAACCATAAAACACAAGTTAAATAACTGATCTTTTCTTTATTTTGTGAGATTAAAATGTTTAGCAGCTAGTCTATATTTTAGAACTCAGTATTTTAATGGTAACTCCTAACCTGTTCTATTATGCTCTATATGCCTTATTTTTTATTTTTGTTTTTTCCATTGCTGTTGAACTGTGCCACTCAATTTTGATTATTTTTATGCCCCCAAATCAGAGCTCAGTTCTTCCTTTTTTTTTATTTTTCCAGAATATACTTGTGTATCCCCTAACTTAGCCAAACTGATGTAGTTGCTGCAGTAAATTGTAGTTGCTTGTAGATGGAGCAACCCTTTTTTATCCTTCTTTAACACAGTCAAAAGAAATAAATGTTAGTTAACTGTAAAATTATATGCAACTGTCACATGGGCGGCCTCAAGGCTCAGTCCACTTCACAATGGGCAGACTACATCTAGCTACATTTGGCCATCCACTCACTTCCCTCATGATTAACACTTTTAAACCAGTTTAGTTCCTTGAAACAAGTTGATGTCTTGCGATAAAGTCCAGAATTATGTCCTGCTATATTACATGAACTTGTATTGTTATGCCTATAGTGATGTTACATTATAGGACCAAGTCTAATGTAACACAATCAAATGATGGCCTTTTGCATCCAGTGCCACCAGTAAATTAAACCTGTCTGCTCCCTCTTGTCTTTTTGTCTCTTTTCTCCACATATGGGACCAATTGTGACCACACCTGGCCTGAACCAATTCACTTCCATTCATATACTCTAAATTACACACACTCATCACTCACACACACACACACACTACACAGTCTACACCTGACAACCTTCTGCCTCCAGCACAAGCCCACGGTCATCTCTTGTGTTTGCATCCACCTGGCATGCAAATGGTCCAACTGGGAGATCCCAGTTTCCACTGATGGGAAACACTGGTGGGAATATGTGGACACCTCGGTCACTCTTGAACTGCTGGATGGTGAGATGGGTTACATGTTTTCTCTCCCTGATGTATTAAAATTAGATTAAGTGTGTAAATATGATGAGGCAGCAGCATTTTGTCACTTTATCTGCAGTTTTTGAAAGTGTTCAATAACAATGTTTATATCTTGTATTTACAGAGTTGACCCACGAGTTTCTGCAGATTTTGGAGAAGACCCCCAGCCGATTAAAGAGGATACGTAACTGGAGGGTACAACATATTTTTGTATATTTAATGCGCTCTTTTATAGCACCCTTGATCCAAAATGCACTTCTGAAAATGGTTAAAACACATCGAAACAATCAAATCTCTCTCACTGCCCTCCTAGGCAACGCAAGCTGCCAAAAAGCCGAAGGGTGACGGCAGCCAGTTGATGGACAACTCTTTTCCTGGGCCTTCCATTCTCCAAGACCTTGATCCCACTCTCCCTGGGGTCTCCTCCAACTCAAGTTTTTCCAAAACCGGCACCACCTTCACCATGTCCATGCCTGGCCAGTCCAGAGATGCAACCCTGAATCTGGACACCATGGCTGGCATATACAATCCTGCTAGCCACAGTGAATGGCCCCTGGGCAAACAGAGCCAATCAGGCTACATTTCCACCTGTATAAAACAGGAACCCCTCAGCATCCTGCAAGATCACGCACTGTCTTTGCAGACCTCCGCCTCCTCTTTGCTTCAAAACCCACCCACATTCAGGACTGAGAAAATGGCAGACTTCCACCCTATCAAACAGGAACAGAAGGGAGCTGTTGCGGGTGGAATGAATAAGCATCAACCACCACCTCAGTCTGCATACGCCCCATCAGCTCAGCCTTCTCCTGCTCAGAGGCTGTCACTGGACAAATACAGAGAGAAACATGCTGTTGAAATGTCTGCCTCAGGGCCGAAGCGCCGTCAGGAGCAGCATGGAGGAGCAGTGGACTGTGATGTGAGGGGAGAAATGTCTTCCTCTTCTACCTATGCACCATCCTCAGTGAGCCAAGTAGACCATAGAAAACATTTGCAGCCCAACCAACTGTCCTTTGGTGGGGCTGGCACCACTACTGTTTCCCCAGTGAAAATCAAAGTCCCTTCTTCCTCAAGTTCACTGCAAGACAGAAGTCATCACAGCGACAAACGGGACAAAAGCATGCCTAAACTTCGCCTGGCTCTACCCGGGGGCTCACAGCTGGACAGAGGTGGTCAACTCGGCAAAGACGAGCTTAAGATGAAGATAAAAGTTTCATCATCAGAGTGCCACAGCTCTTCAGATGAAGGCATGGCGACCAACAACAACAACAAGAGTAAAAGTTCAAGCGTGCTTGTCGGTAAAGAGAAACACAGAGGAGCCGAACACCACCTCCATCGCCACCACAAGCACACTCATCCTCACACGCACAGTGGCAATGGGCGAGGTGGCCCTGAGAGCCAAGGTGGAGGGGGAGGCCTTCTACGGGGCACCCCAGGATTGGTCAACATGGAGGGTATGATGCATGCACATCCCGGATCCACTGCTTTGTCTTCATCCACGTCGCGCAAGAGGCCATACCCAGAGGTCGGCCACAACCACCACCACCCTCCCTCATCCTCAACCACCTGCTCCAAAGTGAGCAAAACCTCCAAGGGTGGCACTGGTGCTGCAGGTATTTCATCTTTTTCTTCCTCCTCGTTTCCCCCTTGCTCCTCTCCTGTTCTGCAGTGTATCTCATCTGGCTTGCAGCTCTTTGGCTAATCTCCCTCCCCTCTGTCCTCTTTTTTTTCTTTTTCTTTTTTCCCCTCCTGTCACACCCAGGTGGGCTGCGGACCTCTCAGCAGTACCCTCCTAGTGAATCGCCACATGAAGTGGGTGAGCAGAGACACTGAGTCCACCACTCTGCGGCTATGGCCGGCACATGGATATGGCTTCAAACTACCCACAGTTGAGACTCTGAGAACTACACCCACCCCTTCTTTTCAAGTGCCCTAGGAAAACGACGTAATCTAATGATGAAGCGTTTGTTGCAAGGCAGAGAACATCTCTCCAAAAACAGCATTTATGAGAGAGGAGAATGGGAAAAAAAAAGAATTATGCTTCCCGACTGACACATCTCTGAGCTGTGATGCTCAGTCCTGTTTTTCTGTTAGTGTGTTAAATTGCTGCTCGGTTCTCTTTCCTCCTCAAATGGGTCTAGGAATGTGCAATGTGTGAATGTGAGGGTTTCCATCAGGAGAACCCCCTATGGGCAAACAAAAGTATTGCAAGTACTGTAAGTAATTTAAATGAATCACTTTTCTGCAGTTGTATCAGAATGGGAGGAAGCCAGCGGCCAACTGGAGATGATTTCAAGTTTTGTTTGCTGGCATTCCATTTAGTACTATTGATGGATGCATATTTTTTTTAGGTGTAAAATTCATCTCCTTAATTACTTTCTTGTCTTGATTTCTTTTTCTAGTTAAGGACTGTGCGTATGATTTGCATGTTTCAATCTTCAAAGGGATTAAAAAGGAGAGCACTTACTGTTTACAGGAAGTGAGAGATAAATGTACATACGTTTTTTGTATGTTTAATGAAAAAAAAAAAAATCTATACCGTGACTACTCAGGTTTGGAGCTGCTTGTAAGTATAACAAGAATAGTATGATACCTATAAAAGACTTATTTTGTTGATCTACTGTTTGGGCATCATCGTGTGAAAGATTCCAGCATTCCAGTAGTGTGTGTACTTCTTATAGCCTTCCTGCAGGGGGTGCTGCACTGTGCTTTTCCCATCACAGGAAATATCAGTTGCACTCGCCAACACGGGCACATTCAAACACACTGCTACATCACATTTGAGTGATGCTATTTGTACCAAAAATTATTTTTTTGGACCTTTTAATTAGACCGCAAGATGGATGCCAAAGGTTTTGCCTAAAAAAAAAAAAAAAAAAGGAACAACAGTAGTTTTGCCATTAAAGTTTACATAATCTTTTTATTTTGAAGTGCACCAGACTTAATTTCATGATGTGAAGCTGTAGCCCTTTAGATGTCATCCCATATGAGGGATACATGTATTATTCAGTCAGCCTTTTTGCGACTATTGAGGAGGAGGAAAAAACAAACACTTGTTGATTATTTCCATTCCAGCAACAGCTATGAATACAGTGACTATTTGGCCACGTGCAAGAACACCAAAACTCAAGCACCTTTTATAGTGTGGATGGTGCTTTTTTTTGCAGGTGTCTTCAGCCAATCATTTAGGCTTATATTTACAGCAATGTATCTGTTAGGACAGGTCTGAAAATCTTGTTTTATACATTATTATATTACATATACAAGTGTTGACCCAGTTACCTCCATTTCTGACTCGGACACTCCTCTATCTCAACATAATAATGCAAGTATAGATCGACATACATACTACGACTGAGGCTGGAGTGTTTGTACCTTTATTAGGAATTGTACAGTTGTACACTCTTTACATTCTTTTTGGTTTTTTTTCCTTTCAGTGTTGCAAATAAAAGTTGCTGTCATCCTGACACAGTATAAAATATGGTTGATGCTGTTATTTTGTTACACAGACGATCAGAAACTATTTTGTTGATTTGAATATGAAGACATGTAGTAGCTTATAGTAAATGCAGGTTCCTTTAAGCAGTTTTATACAGATTGCTCATTAACTTTTCAAAGGAAAGCTAACGGGAAGTGGTCGTAAACGAGATTAAATGAGAATCTAAACATTTTTGAACAGAAACTTGGACTGACGTAAGATTGGCACATTTCTTATTGTTGCTGTATAAAAATCTATCAAAAGCATGAGATCTATCTTACATTTCACAGATTTTATTAATATACTAAGTGCTGCTTGTGTTACAATTCAGTGAGTATAATGTACAAATACATGTTTTCCTCAGCATGGAGGTTTGGTACATAGTGATCCATGGTGTAGGCACTTAAAGGGTCACAAAAGAATACTTTTCTACAATCTATATTAAATCATTCAATGTCCCCATCAACTGAAAAAATAATAATTTAGTGTTGGTACATGTTAACCACAATGTCCCTTTTGGTGACCACAGCATTTCTTTGTCTGTGTTGTGCGAGCATTCACTGCAGTCTTACTTATGGGGATGAACAAATGCTTGAGGAGCTGATCTGCAGACGGCCGTAGTCTCTGGTCACTGGAGTTGAGAGAAAACAAGCGAATATAAGGGTGTTAAAGGTTAAGTGATCTCAAAAACATATATATCCCCTTCCATTAATCAACAAATAGGCTCATTGTCTCACCTTGTGAAGCAGATTTGTACAAAATCTTTGGCGTTATCCGAGAATCCGTCTGGTAAGAAGGGCATCGACCCCCGCTGAGCGCCAATGTAGAACAAGGCCGCCATCTTGTCCATGTGTGCCAGTGGTGGTTTCCCTGTGGCCATCTCAAACACTGTGCAACCTATACTCCATATATCAGACTTACTTCCATATCCTGTATCATTGATGACCTTGGGGATGAAGAGAAGAAGGTTGAAATGGTTTTAAAACAGAATCATCCTGAGAGACAAAGAGGCACCCAAAAGAGCGCTATATCTACCTCTGGTGCCATCCAGTAAGGTGTGCCATGGACAGACTTCAGCAGGTCTCCGCTGTTGCTTGCCGTGTGGTTCAGGCAGCTGAGACGCCGTGCGCACCCAAAGTCTATGAGCTTGATGACACCAGTGGGCATCAGCATGACGTTGTTCCCCTTCAAGTCACGATGGATGACTCTGTTCAGGTGAAGGTAGGCCACGCCTTCCAGGATCTGCTGCGTGTACAGAGCCAGGACTCGCTCTGGCAAAGGACCAAACCTGAGGAGCAGCGGAGAAGAGTGATATTTACAGAAGATGTCAACGATGAAGAAGATGAGTGGTATTGAATCTTACCTGTGAAGGATGCTGGCGATGGACCCCCCCGGAATGTACTCCATGAGGATGGAAACCACATGCTGGTATAGAGAGGTTCCCAGGAAGCCCACGATGTTGATGTGTCTCAGTGTTTTCAGCAGCTCCACTTCCCCCTGCAGGCGACCATACTCCCTCTTTGCAGCTTCATGGTCGGACGCGTCCAGACTGACCTGCTTCACGGCGACCAGCTGGCCCTGGCTGGTCAGACCACAGTAGACCTGATAACAAATCAGCAGCGTTAGCTAGTGTTGAGTAAATATCTGGCCATTCGTCTATGATTCATTCATAATCCTGGACTAAATAAAACAGATATAAGCACCACACACTCACGGTTCCATAGGCTCCCCTGCCGAGAACTTCACCCTTTGTCCATGTGATGGTGTCCTCTAAAGACACTGCAGAGCCAGGCAGAGCTACACTGTCTGGAATCACCTGGAATCCAGAAATGTTGGCAAAAAGTAATGAGTACACAAGCAGGGTACACATGGTATCTGCTATTTTATGTACTTATATTGGGTTAAAAGTGCTTTGTATGCATTGTTAAAGGCGCCATATGTAAGAATGTGGCCAGAAACGGTTACTACACTCAAATTCGAAATACCAAGGTCTTTTAGGTTTGTTTTTCTCCGCCGTTGTAGCTCAGATGTATTGTAACTGGCAACCCGTGGTTGCTCGGCAACTGAGACTCTACTGACTGCAGTGATTGGTGGACGGCAGTAGGTGGCGCCACATGCCAAAACATGATTTCAAAACATAAACATGTTTTTTAATGCAAATATTTTGTCTGTACTGTTGTTGTTGGTGAGTTCAGTTTGTTATATGAACATTATTCCTCTGTCTCTGCGACATATTAGGAGGATTTTACGACCAGTTGCTTTAGATTTAATACATAATGCACCTTTAAAGAAAGATACATGAACCACATTAAATACACATCAAATTATCACATTAAACAAAAGGTTTACCTCAGGAAATGTATTTTTCCCACTTCCAGTATTGTCCCTCTTGGACTCCTCCTTGCTTACTTCCTGGTTTTCTGGACTGGATCCAACAGACGCCTCCCTCTCTTCCAGTGAGATCAGCTCCTCAGCCAGACATTGCAGCAGGTCGTCTGTGAGTGGACCGTCTCCCGCTTCATCGAGAAACCTTTGGTATATTGGCGACATGGTGCTGTGGCTGCTGCTGCCGTCGCTCTCGAACGACCACGTGCTGGTCCTCAGCTGGGAGCTCCGAGGTAACACGGGCTCAGGAAGGGGTCTGCTTTGGCTTCCTGGGGTTGAAATAATTCCTTGACGTGAAGCCGTTTGCGTCGTCAGTGTTTTATCTTTAGATGAATATCTTGAAAGAGCCTCTGCTATGATAGACAGATTATCATCATCTGCAGCCTTTTCTTGAGCACGTTTGTGACAAATCTCATTCTTAGAGAAAACTAACTCAGCCTCCAGCTTGTGTGCATGGTTCTTCTTTGATAAAGATGTGAGCTGAGTTTTGGCTCTGGCAGATGCAAGTCTTGTTTTGCTTTTAGTTGAGACCACCATAATCTCTCCTGGGGTTCTCCTCAACTTACTCTGCGGTTGCTTCAACGGTCTATGTTTGGTTTTGTAGAAGCGAGACGGCGCAGACTGCACTTGTCGGTCCTTCGTTTTGTCACAGGAGCTGGAAACCCGGAGGTTCTCGTAGACGGGACCAGCAAACATCTCATAAATGGCCGGCCCTCCGTCCCCGCTCTGTATCTGCTGAAACATGTCGCTGTAGGTGAGGAAGTCCACGGCAGACTTGGACCTTTGTGTCCCTGCAGAACAGAGTCTCTTCAGCTGCTGAGCGCTCTTCATGTCCCTCACGAGGAGCTGAGCTTTGCTGTTGTTTGACTTGTCTGGATTCGCTCGTTTGCTTTGCGGATGATCGCCCGTCTTTCGTAGCGAATAGGTGTCACTGCTACGATGAGCACCCTTTCCAGACTTGGATTTGACTTTGACTGTGGCCTCTCCTTTAACAATTAGCTCAGGGCTTTTCTTTGAGAGAAAGGAGCACTTCAGATTGCTTTTAGACTTAGTTCGACTTACAACGCTTTGTCCTTCATGAGCTCGAACGTTGAGGTTAGTGTGATCATTTGACCTGAGTTGACTCTGGTTCACTCTGGCTGTTGTCTCCCTGTTCTGATTGGGGCGTGAGACTTTTAACATTCTCTTATCTTCCATCAGATCCCCATTTAGCAGTCGAAGATTGACCTTCGCAGTCAGGAGCTGAGTTCTCCCTGCATTCAACTCCGTCATTTCATTGGTAAAATCACTCTTAGGGTCTATATTGGAGCCTACGTGGTTCCTTTCCCCCTTCGATTCTGACCAAACAGGAATTTCATCGTCACATTGTTTTGCATAGTTAGATTTTGTAAAAGAAGGCACCTTTGTGGTGGTTTTGCTTTCACAGTGAGAGGTTAGAATTCTTTCAGTGCAGAAAAAGTCCCCCGTGTGACTGAAGGGCTCTTTGTCCAGGTCGTATGTTGATTTGTGGATGGGCGGGATGTGACTGATCCTGGACTGAACATTAAAATGCTGCCTCGTCTCCTCCACCAGATCAGCCTGAGCGGAGCTCATGTCCTTCAGTCCGTCTTCCACAATCTCCTGCAGTTCTCGCTCCTCCTCGTCCTCCAGATCGATCGAGCTCTGGCTGCTGCTGGAGCCGCTCTCCTCGCTGCCGCCCTTAGCCGTCGTCAGAGGGCCGCTTCGCTGGCTGCCGCGGGACAGCCTCGCTCTCCTCAACCAGGACCTGGAGCAAAGGGGGCTCCGGCTGATGGGCTTCAGGGGAACGTGATGCGTTAGCGCCGGGTGAGCTGCAGTGTCTCTGGGCCTGCTGTTCAGTGGGGCCAACTGCTTTGGTGTTCGGGGAGGCAGAACCAGCATGGGCCCCTGTGAGAGTAAAGAAGGACATTGATTTAATGGATATAAATGGTGAGATATGACATTATTTCATCGTAAAACAAAGAGGCGAAACCTTCATTTTACTTTATCTCACCTTTTGTTCATGATCTTGAGAACCCAATCCTGCAAAATAGATTTTTTATACATTCATACATAATACAAAACACACATCTAACATGAAGTAAAATGAAATTTGTAATACATACGGCTCTGAATATGCGCCCTGGCCTGCATCATGGTGTTGGAACACAGCAGTGGTTCCATGATGCTGGGGGCTGACTGGCTCAGCTGACTGGACTCAGCCACAGACAGCATCATGCAGGTGGAAGAAGGCGATGCCACAACCACGCTTCTCGTCCTCGGCCTGTGTGGAATTAGTATCAGAGAGGTTTTCATGCGCATCACAGTTGTATTGTGTTACAGGAGGACATTAAATACAAACGTCACTATATCACTATGTGCATATGATTGCTGTTGTTTTCATGCAATCATTTAACACTTGGATTAAAACCAAGGTAGACAGGATTGTGTGACAATAGTGGATTGAATTGAGACTTTTTTTTGTCACTTAGAGCGAGGTTTCCTTCCTTTCTTAAAGCTTCAGTGTGTAACTTCTGTTGCACTGATACTTCCTGAAAGGACTACTCTAGGCCCATATTCTCTTTCAACATTTGTTGCTCATGTTTCAGAGAACCAGGGGTAATTCCTTAACCTAAGGTTTGCTTTACTAACATTGCTAGCCTGAGAAACATGGAGAGCATTGTGTGGAGCTGATGGTCTTAGATGATGGTTTGAACAGACACTTATCTTCATTGAAATGTTATCCAACAGCGTAAATAAGGTAGAATGAGGGGGGGGGGGGGGGTGTTATAATAGAGTGGTCCATACTGTAGGTCCATATTCTGTTTTTCAGTGTCACTTGAGACTGACAGTATGTTTGGCTGCTCCACTCCTTTTATGAAATGGTGAAAATCAGGGGGTAATGAATGGTTCAACTGACGAGTCTTTCTTAGTACATGCAACATTTACAACCATTAATAACGTGTCCAGCTCCGGCGTGTACCTGCGTATAGGTGGTACTGGGACACAGGGAGTCCTGGTGTTGAGCAGACCACACGAGGACACAGGATCCATGCGGCTCCAGCCTCTGCTGCTGCTGTTCAGGCTCGGCAGAGACAATTCTGCTCTGCTGAAGACAAGAGAAGAGAGGAAAGTTACAACAGGTTACCTGTGTCATTGAGATGCTAATAATTAATAAACTAATAGGGACTTTTTTTTTCCTCCTTGCTGAGCTGATCATTATGGAAACACTTTCATTTTCCCCTTTCGTCTTTCACCTCACCTCTGGACATTGCGACTGTGAAATTAGAAACCAACTGAAGGTCCTTTATTCGTCCTGGAGGAGCTTGAACTTGTTTTCTGTGGTGAAATCGGACAATGGACTGATTCACCAGACACCCCCTGCCCTCCTCCTCCTTGCTAACCTGTTTGGGTAGAACAGGTTGTTCCTCTGGACACAGCGACAGGTGCCTGTGTGCAGCTCTGTGAGTGTAACCGGAGAGGACTCTGTTCTTCTGTCGCTGTTAGAGGCTCAAGGAGTGTGTGTGTGTGTGTGTGTGTGTTGGGCACGATGGAGTGTTAACTGCACACGTATACGTCAACTGGTTTGTGTTTACGTATGAACAGATGTCGATGTTGATCCTGTCAGCTCACTGTCATCAGCGAACACATTACAGTTTGTATACATTTAAAAAGAGTAGAGAGATTGCATCTGGCCCACCTGCTCTCCCTCTTTGAGTCGTGGTAGGCTTGCCTGATGTCGCTCAGTGTTTCCATGGCGTTTTGGAAACAGAGTGGGATTCCCTTATCTGTAAACACAGGACCAACACAGTTACACCCAGCAGCCCTGAGTCCATTGCATCGTCAGCGTCGGCGTCGTTTACATACTAACCTGAAACTCTGTAATGTTATGTATACTACATAAGTGGGGAGGTCAGTTATTACTTGATACATAGACATTTATTTTTACATGTATAAAAAACAGATTTACATGTCTAAAGTTATGAGGTGCATTTATTTTCCCACATTTACACCAATATTTGTTAACATGTACATAATATTAAATAGATGCATCTAAATATTAAAAGTGAAATATCTAAATGTTAAATGCTATTTTTCAGCTTGATCCACTTGACAAATGGCACCTCGTATGAAATGATGTCAAATATTAAGCATCCAGTTTGTGGGGATGCTCACAGTCTCACACTTATTTATTTATTTATCTTTAAAACCCTGATATTATAACACATATTTGCTCTTCCCTGTCATAGTCTCTGAAGAATATTACTCTTCATTTAGCAGCTGTTTCAGGCTCTATACACAAGTTATTCCTAGATTTCAAAGCCACTTCCTGACACTAGAATGAACCTTAATTACAGCAAACCTGACAGGAAAAACAGTATCAAATGCATAACCATTGTAGAGAAAACAATGCCTTTACCTGTCTGTGGTCTCCTGTGCTCTCATTCTGAATAAGCTGTCCCTGTTTTATAACCTACTATGAATTCAGCCTCTCGGACACGTTTTATCCTCTCTATGTCTCGGCCACGCTGTTTGTGGCTGATGTAAGAGACAGACAGGAGCTCAGCTGAGAGGTCGTATTGTATGTGAGACCCCTCCCATCCTGTCACGCCTCCCTCTCTGCTCTCTCCCTGTACAGCATATTTGACATTTGATGCTGACCTTAGCTGGTATCAAATATAATGCCTTTATTATCATGTTGTAATAAACCGTCCTCCTCTCACAAGCAGACAAAGAAAAAAAGGTCAGTGACAGTGAGTTCTTACCATGGCTGAGGTCTTTGTGATGGTCAGACAGAGGAGGAGGAGGAGGACACCCTGCAGACTGCAGCACTTCCTGGAAGAAACAAAGGTGAGTTATTTGTTAATGACATGTGTCCAAGTTTGATTGATCCCAGTTTTTTTAGATTTTAATAGTTTTTGGTTCAGTGAATCCTTGGAATAAAGTGATTTATTTGTTACACATATACAAACACAGATGAGAACCACAAGCTGCTTCAATCTGTTTATTTACTCCTTCTGTCAGAACAGCTTCAGTTTGTGAGCATGGCATCTAAGTGTTACACACACACACACACATCACCCCTCCTCCACACACACACAAATAGCCAATTACTGCAGCCATATTTGTTTTTTGGTGACCACTCACAGTCTGTGGTCACCTGACAGCTACTTGTCAGACTCTGTGGAGCATTCATATATTTGTGTGCGTGTGTGTGTGTGTGTGTGTGTGTGTGTGTGTGTGTGTGTGTATCTTATATAATAATTCCAATGAATTGTTCAGTTTTATAATTGTTTAAGTGAATTAGACTAAATTAAAGGCCCAGTGTGTAACATTTAGGACAGCTTGTTGTCAGGAATTTAATGCACTATCTATAAATATGTTTGAATGAGTGTACGATCACTCTTTTATGCAGCTTTAGAATAAAAAAAAAAAAAATTAAGCTGATGCATAAACTAAAGAAGGAGGAGGAGAAAGTCTGCTCTCAGCATTACGTCATTAAATCTAGAGTTTTGTTGCTCACGTTTTGTTATTGTACAATGTAAAATTATCTAATCCAACTTTATTTATAAAGCACTTTAAGACAAAGTGCTGTACACCAGAGATAAATAAATAAAACATACAAACATGTGACCTAATAGACCTAAGAACAAACAACAAAACAATAAAATACTGTACAAATATAATAAAACAACGTCTCATACTGGGTTGAAAGCCAAAGAGTAAAAATGGGTTTTTAGATTCAAAATCTGAATACACTCTCCTTTGTTTAAAAGAGGAATATCATATGAATATATTCTGCTGTTCATCACTTACCCCTGTGTCACAGTGCAGTAGGAATGGTTGATGATGTGTGTGTGTGTGTGCAGGAGAACCAGCTGTCGACCTGTCAGGGTGAAGGCTCTCCATGTCCAGCTCTATGTCAGAGTCGTCAAAGTCTGAAGCCAAATCCTGACACGAGTTTACCGGTGACACAGAGTCAGCATCTGAACAGGAATAGAAGTACATTAGTACTATTGTAGTAGTGATGAAGGAGAAATCAAAACAGTCAGAGAAGAGGAAAAACCCTCATAAAAAAGTCTCAAAACAACCACTTTGCCACACAGAATTAGGGATGATACCAACACTATGTTAAGGGTAAGTTATAGGTGCTATAGGTGTGTGTGTGTGTGTACCTGTGTGACTCAGGTCCTCTAACATCAAATGAATGATCTCCTCCTTCACAGCACTGTTGATACTCGCAGCGTAGTGAAGTGCAGAACAGCCGCTGTGGTCTCGCATCTGCAGATCACTGTTCAAGAAGTTTAAAGACACGTTATTCTCTCAAAGATACATTTCTTTTTCCATACCGTACCTAACATATAATATATGTATATTATACTAGTATTTATATTTCCTTTTGCTTGTTTGCTTACACAGAGAGTCCTAGCAGAGCCTTGACCACCTGAACAGGTCTGTGAGCCCAGGGCAAAGACGTCACCATGCTCTGAAACAGGTCAATGTCCCTGACAGCGAGCATCACAGCAGTCACACCATCACTGTTTGGAGCGTTCACATCTAAATCCTCTTCCTGGGCCTGAAACGTGAAGATGGATGCACAAAATTAAGTATTATTGAAGTCTGGAAACCGGTACACTTTGGTTTTCATGTCAAAATCTAAGAAAACTCTCAGACAAAATGCTTAAATAGACTAAATGCAATGCAGCATAATCAAAATATATGATATTATTTCTTAGAATGGTTTAAAATGTTAAATATAATTTTGATTTAGAGAGAAAAAAAACCCAATTGTTTGTCAATATGAAGATTGAAGACATTCAAACTGTGCTGGATAATTAGACTAAAAAAAAAATCAGGTTTTCACTTACACAAAGTCACACAAGGACACAAATGGATCAGTCCAGGTATGACTCTATGACACAGGAATGCATGTCCAGGTTATCGTCTACCTGTTATGACATCAATTTCTTGTTTTTGAGCGTTGTTAATATTTATTTCTGCCGTCTATACAGAAAAACAAGCTCCTCCATTCATGTATTCATGAGCTGCTGAGCTATTAATAAACCCAATCAACATAGACGCAAACACAATATATACCCTGTAGTGTATTTCTAACAGGAAAACTGTTGTTGCTCTTTTGCTCATGTGGGAAATACCCCAAACACAGGAGTGTGTGTGTGTGTGTGTATGTGTGTGTGTGTGTGTGTGTGTGTGTGTGTGTGTGTGTGTGTGTGTGTGTGTGTGTATGCGTGTGCTCTACCAGCAGGTGATGTAAGGTGTGCACGTCTCCCTGCCAGCAGGCCTGCAGCAGCCGGGCCTGAGCAGGCAGCTGAGGCCTCCACATCCACCCGAGCATTTTTCCCTGGAGCTCAGGCTGGCTGACGTGCAGCGCCGTCTCCTGGCTGCGGTCGCACAGAGTCGCGTCGGCCCCGGAGCTCAGCAGCCGCTGCACCACCTTTTGGAAAACACCACAGAGTCAAAGACTGTCTTTTTAACCATGTGAATTTGTGGGAATAATACACAACTCCTTATATGGACATCCTGGGTGTGTGTGTGTGTGTTTATAAGTCACATATTCAGGCTTGTTGTTGAGTTAGGATTCACATTTTTAGTAGCAATAATTACAAAATAGATTATTTTTCTTTTCTTTTTGTTCAAAAAAGTGAACTTTGAAGTGTGTCATATTTCCATGTGCCATATGTAAGAATGTGGCCAAAAACGGTTACTACATTCAAATTCAAAATACCGAGGTCTTTTAGGTTTCGTTTTCTGACGTAACTGGCAACCCGTGGTTGCTCGGCAGCTGAGACTCTACTGACTGCAATGATTGGTAGACGCCGGTAGGTGGCGCCACATGTCAAAACATGATTTCAAAACATAAACATGATTTGCAGTCTGCAAATTTTTTTTTATTACATTATGAACATTATTCCTGAGTCTCTGTGAAATATTAGGAGGATTTTATGGCCAGTTGCTTTAGATTTATTACATAATGCACCTTTAAACATGGTGTTTTTATATAGTTGGTGAAAATGAATATTTTTTTCATCACTATAATGGACATTCTTATACCTTCTGTATATATACTGTATGATTAAACATAATTACAGAATAAATCTGCCAAAATTCTCTGTGTTCTAAGCGTTAATATTTACCTCTCCACAAAAGTTAGGCCTCTACATTGACTGTTTCTTAAATGTCTTTTATCTTTATATGGTTCATTATCTTATGTTCATGTGCAGCACTATTGTGTGTATTTTTTAAAATAAATAAAATAAAGAAAGTTCTGTTGGACATCGCCTTGAGCGGTTGATGACGTCACATCACGTCCTCCCCGTCTTCCCGTCATGGTTGTTTTGAACACCGTTCCCCCCCAAGAGAACGTGCCGACGCCCACTTACTCCGGGTCACATGACCCTCACGTGTACATCAACGTGTCTCTCATTGTTAGACAATGGAAAAATCCAAATCACGTGTGCCACCACCACCACCTCCACCACCACCACCACCAACACCAGCCTTTCACCCAAAGTGCTCAACCTCACTGAACGTATATATATATATATATATATATATATATATATATAACACGATATGCTTTGTAATAGAACAGCAACAGCTTAACCATGATTGCACACCATTGTCTCCGCCACGCAAACACACACACACACACACATTACCTCAGTCAGGCCTTTACAACAAGCAGTCACAAGGGGAGGACATCCATGCTCCTCCTCGTCCTCGGCATCCGAGACCACGAGATCCACCTGGTCGTCCACAAGACTCACAACCAAGTCCTCATCCTTCTGCATCCCAACACCAGCAGCCCTCCACCTCTTCTCCGTCCTCTCACTTCTCTTCATTCTCCACAGGCTTCACGCTTCGGCCTTCCTTGTTATTTATTATAGGAAAAAACTGTATAGACTGCGAGGAGTGGAAAAAAAAAAAAGAGTCCTTCAGCTGTGCGTCTCGACAGTCAACTGTGTGCCTGTGTGATCATCGCTGTGATGTTTTTGTTGTGATGTAATCCTCTGATGATCCGGCAGGTCCCTGCAGAGACGACGCAGGACGAGGATTGAACAGGATTCACTGCTGCCTCACATCATACAAACACATTGTTGTTTCTTTAAGGAGTCTTTTACATGAGAGGGAACACGTGCTGCACTCTGATGTCTGTGCATGTGATTGTGTTTATTTGAAATGGTGTAAAAATGTCACTTTGTTTTGTCTGCAAACCAAAGATGTTCAATTTCATCTCATATAAGATTAAAAGAAACCACTAAAAATATTCAAATTTATCAGGCGAGTTCTTCAGGTCATTGTGTGCAGTGGAGCTGAACTCCCTCTGGTTTAATGTTTGACAACACAGCAACACTCAAGATGGCTGACGGGTCTAAAACTATCACCACACACAGTATAAATACATGATAAAAGTGCATTTTAGACGACTTAGCTGACCATTCAGGACATTCAGGAGTTATGGTTACTTTCTCTGAGACCAACAATCACAAATCACAGTAAAAACTCTGAACTGAGCTCATCTTTGCTTACCTCTTCCTCACGTTCATCCATCCGTGCGTCTCTCTTGACCTTCTGAGGACATTTGAGCAGAAAACCTTTGGTCCTTTACCAACAGACTCTCCACTCTATAGTGTTTTCTTTGCTGCACGCCTCCTGCTGTACGTTTACACTCGGTTGCCGTGGAGATGGTCAGTCAGACAGGCAGACAGACAGGCAGACAGGCAGGCAGGGGGTTTAAATGCCTGTCTGACATGTTAAGACAAAGTGAGAGTATTTAAGTTCTGCCAACCGCTGAAGAAGTGGGGCGAAGAGTTTTAAAAACATCATTAAACACACAGCTTTTTCATGCTTTCAGCAGCTCAGAGGGAGGTTTTCACCATGTGGCCATTTCAGGCAGGTGTTTTAATGTTTGGACACTATTAGATTTGGTTTTTAGTGATGCTATAATGCCAATGTTTCAAGTTTGATGTTTATTCAAGACCTGCATGAGCATTACATACACATTTTGTTTCTCTGTGTGAGTAAGTTCTTCACCCTGGATTCTGCAGTGGTCTGACTTACATACTTCCTTTATCCCTTTCAGACAGAGATAATGAAATCTTCTGTCTGAAATGTTTGCTCTAATCTCTGTGCTGTTTTTTTTATCCTTCACATTTGTTTTTGTTTTAAAGTTGTGCTGAGAAGACGACTAAATAAGGACAATGTGTTTGGTGTTTGTAGCCGATCACTGTTATTCCACCTGGTGCTTGGAGTGAAGAGTCATTTTTGTGTGACACAGAAGCGATCAGTCTTCGAGTCTGTTGTTTTCATTGTTCAATCTTACACTATCAACTGACTCACGATATCTGGAGGTGGAAAATTGCTTTTTTCCCCCCCTCAACTCCTGACAGTTTTCCATTCATCCAGTTTATTTTCTGAGTAGTCTGAGAGTATCTCTGCAAGAGAAAAGCATAACACAGCAAAGGTTTAGCCGCCACAACAGCCCAACATACGTTCCCAAATCATAGGCCATTTAATATGAATAAATGTGGCTGGTGCCAATCCAAGCTAACAGGTTAATTTGGAGTGTCCAGTTAACCCGAGTTGCATGTTTTTGAACTGCACACCCAGAGAGAACCGGGATTCGAACCAGTGACCTGTTACTACTGTTAACCACTGAACTGCCATATAATTACAAATGTATTAAAATACATACCCAAGGCATGATCGCATTCAGATGCTTCGCTGCAGTGAAATATAGTGAAAATACATGTTTTCCCTGTCATCATAACCACAATCCAATAATGTAATTTTTAGTAAATTAAAAATGATCTAGATTACAACCAACACATTACTTCATTTCCTCTCCAAGAAGGGAAACATTATTGGTTTAACCTAACATAGAGGCTGGATGGCAGTGTGTGGTGAAGTGTCCCCACTTCATTGTGTAACTGGACTCATTTGAATGAACGCGCAGTAAAAGCTCATCACCACCACTAGATGTCAGTGTTGTACAACTATGATTCCTCAAGTCCTTAACCGCGGAGCACAGACCCCCCCCCCCCAGCCCCCCCACCCATCACTAGTTCTGTCCCAATCCAGTGGCTTGGTCCTCTGTCACAGACCGCGTCCTTCAGAGGATCCAGACCCTGGATCACATCCATCCTGCACCTGTCTCCATCTCCATCTCCATACGCACACACCACAGCTGGGGCCCACACTAAACCTTACTCTACACACAGGATATTAAGTTTAAGTTCAGGCTTTCATCTTCCAGACCATGATAATAAAAATGCATATACAATTATATATAATATAACAAAGAATGTGAATCCAATTTAAAGCCAGATTTAAAAAAAAAAAGCAACCACAGCCTTCTTTATCCAAATCATCCTCACACACTTCCTGCACTATAATCTCTACGCGGGTCTGTCCCGCGTCCACAGAGCTCACCCACAGCCCGTGAGAAAGACGTCAGTCACTGTGTCTCCCGCAGGTCCCAGGCCGGCGCCTCCCCGTTGCGCACAGCACAGCAGAGCAGAGCGCAGCGCAACACTTCGCCAAAGCGCACTGAACATTTCCACCACGGCACAGATCATCATCATCATCATCATCATCATCATCATCCGCGTGGACAAACCCAGCTCCAGTCTCACGGATGACGGTGTTTCAGGACAGTTGAGGTTACAGCACGAGGAAGAGGGGGGGGACGAGTCTCGATACTCCAGCGCTGCGCAGTTTTACGCAAGGTGTGAAGTGAAGCAGCTGCGGATGATTTGACAGTGACTAACATCCGGTAACAGCTGCATTAACGTGGTGGAGATTTTGCTCAGCGGCTGTCAACACTCATGGTGTTCTTACCGAGCAGAGACTTTGAGCTGCGGTAAGTTTCTCTCCAGCTTCACGGTCCTCTCCAAACTTCGGTCAGCGGTGGATCGTTGTTTTTTTTTTTTTTTTGGACAGGATGGGATCTCAGCCCGAGGCATCTGTGTGCAAACAGACGCTTCTGTGGATCTTTGTAGGTGAGTCCTCTCACACACTGGTTACAACTGTTATCTGTGAGAAATGGAAGATAAACCCCTGCAAAGTCAGTTAAATGTAAAATAATGTAAAAAATATGTGTTCATGGTGGTTTAATGAAGCACTTATAAGTGGATTATTGCTCCAGAGACGGATTAAAATGATGTACATACACTTAAACATGTCTCAGTTTATCATTACAACTTAAATTTATAGATTTACTGTGGGATTAGTGTTGGTTGTCAGTGGAATTGAACAGATTATTCGTTTTTTTCAGACACATTTTTTGGAAAGTGATGTAAAGCAACTGTTGACACAGGTGTTCTGCCCCAATCTGTGGAGATTAGAAGAAGCTTTGACACTAGATGTTCTCCTCTTCTTCTCTTTTATCTCTGTTTTTATCATCATCTCCTTAACTGTCTTGTCCTCAGATTGCATCCTCTCTGTCAGGGAAATATCAAAATTAAACGTTTTACCCTTAAATTACCTGGATTATGAACAATGAGCACCAAACTAAGCATTTGCAATCAAGTTCTGTGTATTTATACAAAGTTGAACAGCTGAAATACACATTATACAAACAACAAACTGCAGTGTATATATATATACACAGTACACGCACAGATATATGACGTGATGCTCGAGTGCTTCCTCTGCTCGTGTACTGTAGGTGTTTTCTGTTCACAGAGAGAAAGTTATGACTCATCACAGCAGCAACAGGTCGCCTCATTACTGTTTTGCCTCTCATTATAACACAGAGGCGCTTCATTTATCCGTCTAGGACACTTTTCGGGGTAGAATAACATCTGAGCTGTTTTTTGAATGGATGAAGTCGACTTTATAAGGAGATTGGCACAGAGAGAGAGACTGTAATCCTCCTCGTCTTTCATTTTACAGCCTGGTATTCAATTTGGAGTATTTCAGGCATGTAAGAAGAAGAACTTACTCCACGGTGATGAAATGACAAAATTGAAAAGGAGACAAAAAAAAAAAAGAAGATGTTGAGGAATGAATCAGGGGGGAAAACATCTGGCAGCAATGACACTTTGACTGGATGACTGAGTATCCCATAAACAATCAAAATGGCTGATGCACAGTGCACTCCAGCTAAAATGTGAGGCTCAGAGTGGGTGGGCTGGTGCTATGATATAGGCCTTTTATATCATCAAGTCTTCACAAACGTTATTGAAAGCAAAGCTCGAGTTAATTAACTTTGGTTGGAAGACTTCATTCAGAGTCAAAACAGGGGCTTTTTCCTCAAAGCCTTCTGATTTAAAGGGTCATTTCAGAGTCTTTCAAGTTTGGCTTAGCGACTTAATCACATCATGGTTTATGCAGATGGAGAGTTACCGGGTCATTCCTCCTGTAGATGAAGCTGAAATGGGACTGCAGGCTTCATGAGCGGTGTGAAAAATGTACTTGACAATCTACATGCTTTAAATTTGCAGGTTAGAATCCTCCTAAATGTTTGGTTCAAGAACCTTTATGGATGTCCCTTGAAACATTGCAGAACACTGAGGTGTATCCCTCTCCCTGGTTAAAACAGCAGGAAAAAAAAAGTCCAGGGAACGACAACAATTTGTACAATAATGTTCTGAACATACAGAGGATATGATCTGGATTTGACTTCACTCCTCAGGCTAAAAAATAAGTGGGGCAAAACGAATATAGTGGGGGGGGATTCTGTTCAATCACATGTCTTTGAGACTTTGAGACGTTCAATTCCGGTACAATTTTAGTTGTATAGCGGCAAATCACGACATACATTAACCTCAAGGCACTAGAGCATAAACCTTTATGATATTATAGAGAGCAGAGAAACAACAATTCATTCAATGAGCAAGAGAAAAAATCACTTTTAAAGGGAAGAAAGCCCTGACAGAACCAGACTCAATGATGTGCCTCACCCGGTTGTGGTGAAAGGATAAATGGGGGGACAGAAAGGACAATAACAAACGACCAGTTTAGAGTGTCCAATTTGCCTAAAAGGCAAGATACTTCCTTAATTTCCTTTCTTTCTTGCTTTGACTTATACCAGTTTCCGCCCTATCTCCGTTCTGCTCCGTTTCCATAAATGAGTGTAGGGAAAAGAGACAACGAGGAAGAGACGGACACAATAAGAGGCAGAGAAAGTCATTCTAACAAGCGAGAGAGAGAGAGATAATTAAGCTAGGTGAGGCAGAATAGTGAAAGTTTGAATAAAGGCTTCTATATCTGTGTCTGTATTGTCCATGTGACAGACTCACTGGCTAATGAGAGAGATGAGAAATAAGGGATGAAACGACTTCCTTCGACCACTTCCTCTCCCCCGGCGACTCTTCCTTCCTCTTTTCCTGCTGTGAGAGTTCCTCGAGGGGGAGCAGTGAATATTGTGATAACGCTGTTATCGCGTAAATGAGGTACTTTCCACAAGCCAGAGCCACTAAATACAGGGAATTGAGCTAATGACCTGTGTGTTATTGAAATCTGCCCGTCGTGCAGTTGGCTGCAACAAAAGAAGCATTGGCTACTGCAGTCCAATCAATGTGTGCTCGCCAGTGGAGAAGAATCACTTCCAACTTTGCTTTAAAGATCATATTTCATGCTCCTTTGAAAGCATTAGTGGAGCCGATGGGAGGAGAGAGGCGTTTATAAGTAAAGGTCTGCTGAGTGTCTGCCGTCGTCCGTTCTAATCCAGACTGGGAGCAAGTCTTTCAAATTAGTCGTAGGTCGTCGGCGAAGCTCGGGGACATCGTCCTCTCGTCCGTCTCGATTACTTTCTCAATGAACAAACCCACCCATCGTGTCTGAGCGTGTGTTTGGCGACAGGCAGAGAGTTAACGCTGCATAAAGCTCAATTTCTGCAATCGTCTCGCCACAGAATACTGATACGGAATCTCTAGATTCACTCTCCATTAGCAGCATATCATATAACTGTCCAAAAAAACATGAAGATAAGGTTAAGACTGAGCAATTGAAACATGTGATTAAGGAAATTAACTTTTATTAATCATTATGTCATTATGAGAGTGGAATTATAGTCATTGCTTTTTTTGTCCTCTTGGGGCACAACGTTGATAAATACAGTAGATTACTGTTTGTTTGTGCTATGTCTAATATTTATTAAAGGTGCTATATGTAAGAATGTGGCCATAAACCATTACCACATTCATATTCAAAATACCGAGGTCTTTAAGGTTTCGTTTTCTGACGTAACTGGCAACCCGTGGTTGCGCGGCAGCTGAGACTCTACTTACTGCAATGATTGGTAGAGGGTGATAGGTGGCGCCACATGCCAAAATATGATTTCAAAACATCAACATTATTTGCAGTCTGCAAAATATTTTTTTTAATGCAAATATTTTGTCTGTACTGTTGTTGTTGGTGAGTTCAGTTTGTTATATGAACATTATTCCTGACTCTCTGTGATATATTAGGAGGATTTTATGGCCAGTTGCTTTAGATTTATTACATAATGCACCTTTAACTCAGAAATCCCTGCATTAACTCAAACTTTGCATAAAGTCTTTGAAGAGTCTTGGAGATACATGTGTGATATTTGTCAGTGATGAGTTAAGTCGAGTCAGATCAGAGGAGAACTGAGACAACGCCTGACATCTGATCAGCGAGGCATCATCGCAGATTCTCAGTGAGCAGCGTTGCCAGGTCTGATACGTACAGTTTGTAAGCCTCGAGATATAAGAATAAGAATATAATAAGAGCAATTAAACTTAAAGTTGGTAAAAGATTGGAATTTTCTCTCACAATATTTCGCCTAATTTCTCTTTCTAATTTAAATCTTCCATAGAGTGGTCCTGTCGAGGTCTGCTTACATACAGTAACTTGTTTTTATGGTCAAAAACCTCCTAGTGGCTGCAAATGAGCCGATAGAAATCTCTCCTCACTGAAGCTCTCCTCAGCCGCGCTGTTTCAGACTGAAATCTCAGCCCCAGAAGACAGAACTGTGTTGTGATTGGCCAGCCAGCGTAGAGCCTTCCCAACTGTCTTGTGATTGGCCAATACTTGGAAGTGCAGCGCCCCCTCTGGAACGGTGGGTGCACTGCTACTCATCATCAAAACATTGTTTTAACAATGTCTAAAAGTAGCTTTGTCACGTTTTAGAACGAGAGTTAACCGGTGTCCGAGGGTGATTTTGGCAACTTTTTATGTGGAACTATTGACCAAGTTATTTTCAGTAAGCGTGTCAAGAGACCTCTTGATCGTCCATATCCTTGTGTGAAGTCTCAGGGATGTAAGAAGCATCAAAACTGTTTTTTTATTTATATATATATATATATATATATATATATATATTAAAAATAGCCTCAGAAACTGTACATACATACACTCCTGCTGCTGCAAATCCAAGACATGAGCTCATTCTCTGATTTGCAGTCCATTTATCTGGGCTGCTGCTCTCATACGTTACGTTTAACCTTACATAATGAGCCTGTTGCAGTGGATTTTCCCGTTTCTGCCTCACGGAACATACATGACATGTCTAAGAGGTTGTGTGTGTGGGATCAAAGCCCACAACATCAAGAGCTCAGGGTATTAAGCTATATCCAAATGCCTAAAAGGCTTTTCCTTTTTTTTTTCCAAACATTTATCTAACCAGACTGGTTAAAATAGTAACACACTGACATTTATAGCAGTGACCTGCAGCGATGAGCGACTGAGGCACAGAAACATACAGTATATGTCTTCGCCTCCCACCGTCAGCACTGAATATAGGATTATAAGGCTAAGGATAATTGATAGAAATGAGGTCTGTTGTGGCAAAGTTTAAAGGAAAATCATTAAAAAAAAAGAAGCCACAACCATGATACATCATCAGAGATTAAGAATGTTGAATTAAAATACTGGCTTTACTGAGAGCAATGTTACAGCCAGTTTATTCGCAATTTAAAATGTAATTTACAGGCAGCAGATTATGTTTTTTTATGGTGGGAAAAGAAGTATAATTGCAGCTTCATAGATTTGTCCTTTGGGTCGAGCACAGTGGTGATTGCTGCTCTTTGAGACAGGGGAAGCTCATTTCAGACCCTGTTATTTTGACATAAATTCTACAATCGGGCAGCTAGAACAAGCAAAGGCTAGAATTATGCAACAGTGAAATGCTATAATAGTGTTTTTATTTACATATATATGGACAAATGACACATGACGATCACCAACAGACAGGACTGAGGCAGAAAAGGCTGTCGATCAAAAACTGGTTCATCCTTTCAAGACAGTTCCTCCAATCATGCGCAGAGGCCATTCTAGAGTCTATAGGGGCCCTAAGCAAAAATTCCCAGGGGGCCCTTCCAACGTGTTCATCACCATTATGTTATAAATAATCTGACAACAACGAAAAATGTATGAATTCAAAATATAATTTTTTTCCAAAATGGATGAAATAACATTGTAATTAAAAACTATGTGAAAATATAAATGTAAAGAACAATAAAATACTGTATAAACTATATAAACAAAAAAATACTTTACACTGTAAAGAACCCACATTATAAAACAATATAAATATATAGAACAATAAAATACTGTAAATAACTGAAAAAAAAACATAAATTAAGTAAAAAAAAGATATGCATTACACTGTAAATAATCCTCCTCATTTTCCAACTTGCAGAACGATAACTTCACACAGGTTAACGTGAGGTGGGGCCCCTTTAGGGAGGTTTCCTATTGAGATGTTATTGCAAATCGCCCATTGTTTTTTAAGGGGGACGGGGAGGCGGCTGCTCACTGCACATTTCAGTAAAAACAGCCCTCAGGCTCCGAGTGTCGGGGGCCCCCCTATCGGCTCGGGGCCCCAAGCAGTTGCCTGCCTTGCCTGTTCACAAGCTGTGCCTCTGATCACACAGAAGCCCGGCATCCATTGACTCCAAGAGAAGCTGAGCTTCCGCGGAAGTGACGTTTTAGCCGTATTTAGCGGTCGAAGCTGAACTTCGAGTGGTTTTAATGCAGTTGCTGCTACGGGAATACGAAAACCACGGAAGACGATGAGTCACCAGTGATCAACAGCTTTCGCAAATTTAGTATTAAAATGTAAAAAACAACACAGCACCTAGCTAATGACATTTTAGAGGAAGCTGAACGTGGTAAACACATCTGCATCGTGAGAGTTTAGCATGTAACTCAAACAGCTGCTACGCTTGAGTTAATTTCAGCCTCACAGACATTTAATCATCATCTCAGACCACAATCTCGTTTCCAATCAATCTTGCAGCTCCTAGCATGTCACGCCCTCATCACCAGTCAACCAGAAAGTGTGCGTTCACAACCACAAGACTCCAGATCACGAGACATCACAGGATTTTATCTATTATGCTATGTGTTGCACGTGTACAGGATAAGACGTATAAAACTCTAGGTTTGTGCTTAAACAGCTCTTTCAAATTCCCTCCAGCTTAATACGTGTTAAATAATAAATATGGCATTTTAAGCGAAGGGTTTCCTCTCCTTCTGCACAGATCATTCCAGGTCACGGCTTTGAACTCCTGACCTTTTATTCCTCCGCTTCGTTTGTGACATTTTGCTTCAGATTCCCAAGACTCGGCACCACTTTGCACCGCGAGTGGATTTCCTGTTTCCAACCTGTTTATTTGAAATAATCCTCTCTCTTATAAGTTGCATTTTAAAGCAGCCTCACGGAGGAAATGTATATCTGCTCGTTTGTATAGGTTTGCATCAGCGTTTTTGTGTTTATTTACTCATTTATGCTGTTGCTCTTCTCTGCCGTGCTCGCCGTGTGGGAGAAATACTGCAGAAAATAACCACAAATTAATGCATGGATTCATACATAAAAATCCGCCGCTGAGCAGAGAAAACCATAACAAAGTGGTGTTAAGATGAAGGGCGATCACACACGGTGTCATCGTGGCTCATTTGTCTGCCTCACACTGTGCGTGTTTGACAGTTTAAATCCACTTTTCAAAGGGAGGACAGATCTGAGCGGCAGTTTCCAGGAACAATTTCACATTTCTCTTCATAATGAGAAGGCACCTTCATTCTCTAACCCCCCCCCTCCTCCCTGTTATTATTATTATTATTATTATTATTATTATTATTATTCTACAGTATCCCCTGTTTTTTATAGCCGGTCATGACCAGTGTGCATGTTTTTGTTTTTGCTTGTACATGCATGTGCGAAGCCGTAACCCAGTTTTTTTTTTCCACTGTCACGCCTCAGCAGCTAATGAGCAGCAGTGGGGGCACTGCTAGTTAGTGAAGCATGTGTGAATATGCATGTGTGTATATTGTGATTGTGTGTTATGTGCCGACCGCGGCCATGGCCATTAGCAATTATCCAGGCGCCATTCAGACAAACGAGGATTTTTCAGGACCTGGGTTTTCGTGGTTCGTCACACTATGTGACACACAAACACACACATTATCGTAGTGCTGTCATACTTGGCACCCACTCTCAGACAATTGCGGTCTCTCACACACACACACATAGATACACACAGTACAAAAGGAGCCTCACACATTGCAGGCCTGTATGTGTGAACACAATTATGAGGAGCGTCACTGTGAGTCACACATGCTCTCCTGTGTCGCAGCAGCGTCCTCGAGGCATAAAGACACACCAGGGCTCGTCCGGTCCATGTCAAGGGTGTCGAAAGAGGCTGTAGTCGTGTATCAGCACACACTGTAGTGTAATTAAAGGCGGTAACCTGAGTGACATGTATACAAGTCTAATATATGAACTCATCCTGTGGCTGTGTAGCAGATCAGTGTAACTATGCTTTTCTGACTTTTTCTGAGATTAAAGAAAAAGTCAGAATTCCGAGATTAGAGGAAAAAGTCTGAATTCTGAGATTAAAAGTCTGAATTCTGAGAAAAAAGTCAGAATTCTGGGGAGAAAGTCAGAAGATTGACGAATTCTCTGAGATTAAAGGTGCATTATGTAATAAATCTAAAGCAACTGGCCATAAAATCCTCCTAATATGTCACAGAGACTCAGGAATAATGTTCATATAACAAACTGAACTCACCAACAACAACAGTACAGACAAAATATTTGCATTAAAATATATTTTGCAGACTGCAAATCATGTTTATGTTTTAAAATAATTTTTTGGCATGTGGCGCCACCTACCGCCGTCTACCAATCATTGCAGTCAGTAGAGTCTCAGCTGCCGCGCAACCACGGGTTGCCAGTTACGTCAGAAAACGAAACCTAAAAGACCTCGGTATTTTGAATTTGAATGTAGTAACCGTTTTTGGCCACATTCTTACATATGGCACCTTTAAAAAAAAAAAAAAAAAAGTCTGAATTCGGAGATTAAAGTTAGAATTCTGAGATTAATGAAAAAATTGGAATTCTGAGATTAAAAAGTCAGAATTCATGCCAATTTGTTTTGTTTTTCTTTATTTTGATGTTTTGGCTTAATAGAGCTGAAATACTGCAGAAACTGCAGCTCCCAGCGCCCTGGACACTGAATGCTAAACGACGCGGTATCGTAAAAAAACATATAAGTTCATATATTTTTCAACATGTCCAATCCCAGTTGGAGTCTGCGTCTATTATTGTCTATAAACACTAACGAGCCCCAGAGGAAACGATGTGAAAGTCGCTCAAATAAAACTTTAAACTGACCATAAATGGACATTTACTTACTCAACTATTCATGTGTCCAACTAGTGCCGACACCCAAACACACATGGTGTGACGCAAGGTGCATGAATGTATTCATGAGTGCGCATTTAAATAAGATAAGTGTTAGAAAAAAAAATCCACTTTTTACAACTACCAAATTCACATCTGGTTTAAACATTTGTCCATAATCTATACGACTTAATCTTGTGTCATGGGGGGGAAGCTGCAGTTAATCCCTGCTGACACTGGGTGAGAGACGCGTTCCCTAGACGACACAGAGACAAACAACTGTTTGTATCTCTAAGTCTGCATGTGTTTGGACTGAGAGCATCAACAGGAAACCAAGCACACATGTGGGACAACATGCACCCACAGTTTATTTTTCCTTCATTTCATTTTCTGTGTAATCTGTTCCCGTAACAACACAACACTCCTGACTAAAGCAGCAGGATTAGCATCACAGCAGCCTGGATAGTGTTCAAAGTCACTGAAGAAAGACGAGAGTTTTCATTTTTCTTTCCCGTTGTTATGTTTATGTAAAGGCATCATGACTCACTCGCATGAATGTGACGTCATGCCAGGAAAACTGCGAGGGAATGTCTTCAAATTGGGTGAAATGATTCACTTGAACTCAGGGGTTTGTATAGTAGTAAAAACTCAAAGATCAATAAAGCTTTGATTTCACAAATTGGAGGGAATTCTGATTCATTTGACACCAATATTGTGACCTCATGATACCAGTTATGGACCAAATCAATAAATTGGAATACCATCTACAAATATGGTGTTTTATAGTCTAGGGATGTGAATCTTTGGGTGGCTCACGATTCGATTCCGATTCTTAGGGTCACGATTCAATTCAAAATCGATTCGCGATTCAACCGATACGATTCATACGATTCTCGATTCTAAAATTGATACAATGCATAGTGTGTTCTGGCAAGTTATGGCATCAAAACAATACAGTTTGTATAAGAAAAAGTTAACATTTATTCATTCAAAACAAAAAAAAACTTACTTACTGCACAAAAAAAATACTTGCATAAATAAAAGCTTAGGCTAGCTGCCTTTTTCTCAAAGAAGTTACAAAAATAAACTGTACACAAATAACACAAACGGGAGTTTTTTTCAAAATAGAAACTTAAAAAAAAAGATTTTTGAAGTCTATGAATCAATTCAGAATCGTGGATGATTAGAATCGCGGTTCATATGTGAATCAATTTTTTTCCCCACCCCTATTATAGTCTATTGTTCAGGTTTGACTGCAGTGTACAGACATGGAAAACACATTATATCACACATGGAGTCAAGTTTCCTGTTAAAAGGCAGAGACACCGTGTGGGATCAGTCATATTAATCTGTTCAGTGAGTCTCGTCAGTCAAACTGAAACTCCTAAAAATTTAAACGACCATTTTGCGAGCATGTAATCTGAAGCGTGTCAGTCCTGTATGAACAGATTACAGACGGAAACCTGATCATCTGATTAAAATTTTAAGCCTTGACCTTTGCAGAGGACGATTGATTGGAGGACCTCTTGAGTGTGGGTCGAGACAGAGAGAGAGACAGAGACTAAGAAAGGCCACAAATAGGAAAAGCAGCGTCATGTGACATCGCTTTCAAACACACACACAGTGTGAGGTTATACATGACAGGTCTTTATTTCTGTAATTATGCTTTATGCATTTATTACCATGACAGCACACAACAGCATCATGGTAATTAATAACGTGTCATGCTATCTTCTTTCAAGCTCTATTCACACTGTGGTGTTCAATTAAATTAGACTTTCTAATCATTTAATACCACCACCGTCTGCTTTGCTCTCTCTCCTATTTCTCTGCTTCATTTTCTGACAAACAGTATCACGCTGGTTTTGTACAGAAGAATATTAGGGCTAAATGTAAAAAATTTTTGTAACAAAAAAACCCAGAATGTATTCTGAGAAAAAAGTCAGAAATCGGAGAATAAAGTCAGAATTCTGACTTTGATCTCAGAATTCTGAGAAAAAAGTCGTAATTCTGTGATTTAAGTCTGAATTCTTAGAAAAAAGTCTGAATTCTGAGATTAAAGTCTGAATTTTGAGATTGAAGAAATATTAGAATTCTGAGATTAAAAGGTCTGAATTCTGAGAAAAAAGTTAGAATGCTAAGATTAATCAAAAAGTCTGAATTCTGAGATTAAAAGGTCTGAATTCTGAGAAAAAAGTTAGAATGCTAAGATTAATCAAAAAGTCTGAATTCTGAGATTAAAAAGTCTGAATTCTGAGGAAATACTCTGAATTCTGAGATTAAAGAAAAAGTCTGAATTCTGAGAAAAAAAAGTCAGGATTCTGGGGAAAAAGTCAGAATGCTGAGATTAAAGAAACATTTGGAATTCTTGCCAATTTGTTTTTTTCTTTCATTTTTTTTAATTTTTTTAAACGTGGCTAATTCCTGTGGCTACTGAATCAATGCCATATTAAGCCATTGTCCATGAAGAGTCAAGACGGACAGACAGTCAGACAGACTTGAGCTCGTTTGTGGCAGTGGCTTTGCTGGCTATAAAGACCCACTGGCAGAGCAGCAGAGCAGCAGAGCAGCAGAGCAGCAGAGCTTGCTCAGTATCATTGCTCTGATGGATAACGAGACAAAGACGGAGCAACAAGCAGCTTTTGTGTTTCCACTGTGGAATTAAAAGATTGGAGTCTGAGGATCTTTGCTCACATTAAAACCAAACCAATCTGAAAAACTATTCTTAGTGCCACTGTGATGTAATCGTTCTGTTGGTTGTGAGTAAACTTAATTCAAAGAGGCTGAAGCTGAGGCTTCTTTGTAGGAATGTGACTCTTACAGAACCCCCTTCATGTCCTCGGGGTCTCAGCTTTTCAACCAGATACTTTGACACAGCAACAATGGGCAGAGGAGGATTTATGGCGTCCGTTTTGGTTTTAAGGCAGAACACAAGAGCACTGGATTCATCTGAGCTGCTTCTCTGGAGTTGACGTAACGTGTAATTGTATTTTTACGGCCTGTGTAGACTCCTCAGGTGCACAGCAGGGAGGTTACACGGGGATCAGTACAGAGGTTTGCTATTTAATCTGCTCTTTAAAAACACAATTAAACATAATTAGCAATAAAAATGGCCTTGTTGGGGAACGTTAGGACTAATATTAGATTTGTTGCCGCGTGGAATCTTTTCAAACAATGAGTTAAAATGATGTGAGGAATTAATTCAAACACATTAGTCAGAAGAAGATAAAAATAATGAAGTGATATACACACACATACACACAGCAGCAGCAGCTCTGTGGATCCACTCGTACTTTGGCCACTTAATAAGTCCTCCACTGCACCACTGGAGTGGATGAGTGGTTCAGTTATAGCAGCTGCAGGCTGTGCTGTGACATGGGCCGAGACGAGCATCAGGCCCTTCGGACTCACTCCCACCCAAAAACATCTTTAATCAGCCCGTGAACTGAGCGAACGTGGCAGTTTTCCATCAGCAAAAGTAAAGCTCTCTAATCCCCCAAAACTAAAGCCCAGATCATGTTGTATTGTCCCAGAGGACGGCGTCGACAGGGATACGCTCACTGACCTTGAGCGTCCGGGTAGATTTTCTTACTAAATTGCAATTTCTTTTACGGGAAAATGTTGATGTGGGAGTGATCCTGCTTGTGGTGTGTCCTCCAGGTGTCCTCTGACGGTTAACTTGACCAGTTATAGACACAAAATGACGTAATTGAACGCGGCATAACAGGCTACAAAGGATGACGTCCAGCAGCTTTTTTTCCCTGCTCAGTTTGCGCCTGACATCGAGCTTCGTATGAGACAGCGGGCATTCGCCTCAAGCCAGTGATACCAAAGAATGGGATGTTTATGGAAACACAGCATTTAGACTCGGTATTGATGGCTCTGTCGCTCCCTGGATTAGCCGCTAGCCAACATTTTAAACTTTTGGAGCCCTGTAGGACTCTAATCTAGAAAGGTGGAGGTAAAGCTTTGCAAGAGGCAGTGGTGTGGTGAGGCAAAAAATTGAGTGAGGTATTGTTGTTTAAACGAAACTGTGTTTGCAGCGCGACTAACAGATTGCGATCGGCTGGTTGTCAGTCTATCATGTCCTGCATGAGCTAACGCAAAGCTCCTTCAAACTGATTTTTGTTCCAACTATTTTACGGGGGTTCTGTCACTTTGCGGTTTTGTGATCTGTACCTTGTCCAGCTGTGGCTCTGTTGCTAGGCGACCGTGGTAATGGGGTATAGGGTAATCCCCCCCGAGGAGCCCGAGCGTCGGTACATCTGCCTTCACATGCCAGGTCGACTGTGTCCTCTGAAGGATGCAGCCCATAAATTGGGATGCGGCCAAGTTGAACTGTTTGACAGGTATATGGTGTGGAGAGGAAATGTGGATTTTTGACGGATGAAGAGATTGTGGATAGAAAGTCACTTTTTTTTTAGCTTATTTAGGGAGTGAGGCAGTGTTTATGAACAGGAGATTGCAGGTTTTTCTGGTCGTATTTGGCAACTTTCTGAGGTTCAGCTGAATCCTCCGGCTCTCATCTCTCCTCCCTATAATAATAATAATAATAATAATAATAATAAACCTGCTTATCATCTGCTGCATTCAGGTTAAGAAGCAGAACAACTGGCTAAGTAAGCACATTCTCACTTTCTGAGAAATGTCGAATAGGAATCAGACGGTACATTTGTTTGCATGGGCATCCGGTGAAAACGCGACGATTTGGCCTCTTAGAGCCACTTTGGACACAAGCGTCTTTCAAAATGAATGAAAATCCAAATCGTCACATTATTATAGGGCTGGGAGAAGCAACACACACACACACACACACACACACACACACACACACACACACTGCAGAGCGCTCGCTCCGTTACAGTCCTTCTACTCACTTTCATCGGGACATAATGTGCTTCTAATGACTGTCAAAGCTCAAACAGACTCCTCGTCCTCCACCGGCACAGTGAAAGAAAGTCAGACAGCAGCTTTTTCATGGCTGGTTAACTGCGACTCTATACCTGTGACCTAAATCCCCCCCCGACTGTCACCCTATAACAACCCTAACCCGATTCATGAAAAATGGACTTGAATCCAGATTCTGAGCAGACTAATGCCACCAAAAAATAGGGTCATTAAAGTCTGCGGCGTCACCTTGACATTACAGGGGAGGAAGTGCAGCATGTAATTCAAGTCTCTGTTGACAGTTGACCAAGAAGGAAGCTATACTCTCCCCTCTCCTCTCTTCCCCATCCCTCTCACAGTCCCTCTGTCTAAATTACCCTGACAGGTCTGCAGCCATTTGCCTCGCCTCAGTGGCTTCACCAGCCTCTGTGCTCACCTCTAATCAAACCTCCCTTGATACTCACTCACAGCATTCATGGACGCAAGTGTGCTGTGCATTCCCTGAGATTGTGTGTGTGTGTTTGTGTGTGTGTGTGTGTGTGTGTGTGTGTGCTAATTGACTCAGCTGCCTCGTGTCTCCTCTGCTGGCTGTTACACATTCTCTGCCTTTGTCCGTCTGTTCTCTCAGGGACCAAAGTGGACACACACACACATCCTTTAGACCAGGGGTTCTCAAAGTTTTGATACCTGAGGGCCACCAAAGGAAAAAACCAGAAAAAAAAAACCAGGAAGATATCCCATTTGTAATAATTTTAATGACCAGATTGCAGTTCTACAGTTTAGCGTTAAGTAATATAAGCGTTAATATAATGTAATTTAAGCGTTAATATAATAACGCTTTATAACGCTTTTTTAAAATTAACTGGGTAATTACCCAGTATTTTGGCCATTGTTCTTACCTTCTAATTACAGGTTAATACCAAGTTACAAATTTCTGTTACCATATATTTACTGGGTAAATAGCTAGTATTTGGGGGCTGTAGCTACATGCTTATTACCAGCTTATAACCCAATAATACACTAAAATTCACCATATAGAAACCAGGTAAATACCCAGTATTTTTGTTTACACTTATTGGTCTGTATCCAGTAATGTCCAATAAACATTTAACAAGCTTAGTAGCTCCTGGATTAAAAGTATCAACTGTAATTCATTGCGGGGCCACCAGAAATGTTTCTGCGGGCCGCCATTGGCCCTCGGGCCGCACTTTGAGAACCAATGCTTTAGACTGTATATGACGCAGGTGTTGTTGCTGAACTACACCCACACACACACACACACACACACACACACACACACACACACACACACACACACACACACACACACACACACACGTGGAATCTGTAACTCACACGGACACATTTAAAGTTCTAATCTTTTCATTTGCGTCCGCTCTCGCCGCTTTCTCACACTGGTCAAATTCAGCGATGCCGTTCCTCTCGAGGTTCCAAACATCAATATACACTCACGACTCTCCCCTCCCTCCCTCCCTCTGAGACCTTGTCCAGAGTTTATAAATCAGTCCCTGTGTGCCTTTCACACGCTGCCTATGCTGACTGATCGTCCAGCGCTTGTCCCCCATGTGTGTGTGTGTGTCCTAATTTACAGTTTAGAGACATCTTCAGCATTCACTATCATCACGAGGACTTTTACCAGCTTTGGTTTGCTCCGTCCAACAGTGACCACGTCACACAGCTGCCATTTTGACCGGACACAGTCGGGGAAAGACGGCAGGTGAAAATAATCTGCTGTCTGACGTCGTCGTTCTAGTGATATCGAGCGTCTTTTCAGGCTGATTTTATTGACAGCAGTTGGTAAAACCATCTCCAAACACAAGAGTACGATGATGACAATGACGAGGAGGGAGATGGGACTATGACATTGTCGCTTTCCTAAAGTAGTGTATTCTTTGTCGACGCGAAAACGCAAGGGTGGCATTTTGAGATTTCCCCTCTTTGTTCTTTCCCCATTATTTTTTAGGTCGGTATGGAAAAATATTGGAGAGCACAGAGACTTGAGGTTACTGAAGGAGTTTGAGGAATCGATTCTGCACAAAACAATAGACAAATCTATGAGGAGCTACACGTATACTTCTCGAAACACAATTTGCACGCTGAAAATTGACTGTTGTTATCAGTGAAGCCAGTATTTCAGTTTATTCCTTAATCTTGCATGACGTATCATGGCCATTTTTGACCCAGATAAAATACTTAATTTCTTATATACAGTTCGTTACCGCCACCAAGGAGGTTGTTTTCGCCGGAGTTTGTTTGTCTGTCGGTCTGTTAGCAACATAACTCGAAAAGTCACAAACGGATTTGGATGAAATTTTAAGGAAATGTCCGCAATGGGACAAGGAACAAGTGATTTTTGGGTTTGATCCGTAGATGCTATCACTGGTTACAACACTCACTGTCTGACCCAGGCGTGCCGGCAGGGTGTATTCTGTAGGCACTGAGCAGCCTTGGTGGAGGTCTGCGCTCTCCGAGTGCTTTTCCAGTTCCTTTATGTATAGACAACTAGATCCATTGTTTAATTTGCCTGTGTGTATGTGATCTAACTAATTTAAAAGTATTATTGTGGTCAAATAAAAGTTTTCTCAAACTAGTAAATTGCCTATAAATCAGTGGTCGATTTCAGCTTTTTCAGCCGATTGTTTCCTCGGACTTAACAGAACTATTTAACTATACGATATATTCCTCGAGGCTAATTGATTGGCTGTAAACACAGGTTGTGTAATATAATCACATTTAACCGAGGCAACTGAAGAGAACGTCTTTGTCATGGAGACATCGGCGGGAAAAAGAGATATGTTTCACAGCGTAATGTTAACGCTGCTTATCTGGCTCCCTCTGGTCTTTGGAGATAACAGTGAGGTTGCAGCTCGTGCTATTGTTGTTGTGTGGCTTTTTTTTTTTTTTATCTCCATTAATTGTATGCTATTATTACCACAGAGAGGCAGTCAGGGCAGACCTGGAGCTTCACTGAAAGCACTGGCTGCTCTAATGATTAGCTGCTGATGGATGGGGCTCAAGTTGTCAGAGATGGATGTCGCCTGCACACAACACCTATTCAGTAATTGTCACAATGCACAGTGTGTGTGTGTGTGTGTGTGTTTGCAGTCCACAAAGGGAGCGAACCGTCTGTCAGAGATGAGTCATTATTCTATCAAGAAGGAGTTGTGGGACACATGTTTTGACCTTTCTTGCAAATCTGTTGCAACAATCAAACATTAAGATGATTGATAAAATAAAACATAGACACCATGGGGGGGCAATGCTTCTGAAACCTTTAACCCTTAAAAGCAGAGCGTATCGTCTATGACACTCTGCATTGCTGTAATTATGCGACGGTTCGTGTTATCGGAAAAGGCGCTGAAAAACGGTTTCTGAAATCTGAGAAGTTGCACGTCAAAGGCAACATGTGGTTATTATGGTAATTTAATTCGTGCTGTTGCAGGAAGCCGGCCAATCAGTGCCGTTGTCACCAGAAAGGGGAAACACGCTCGTATCTAGTTTCCATTTTTGACGAAAAATTTATGTTTTTGGACAAAAACATAAATATTTAAAAAAGATGTAAAAATATTTTAAATATGTTAATACTGTTCAATTTTCAAATTTAAATCTAACTTTTTGTTTTTCTTCATTTTAAATTGTTTATACACTATTTTAGCATGCAGCAAATTGTAATTAACTGCCAGATATTGAAAAATGGGCAAAAGCACTTACTCAGATAATTTCTGACACTTTTATGGTTAAAAAAAAAAAAAAAAAAATTTGAGGCTAAGGTGTTAAATATGGAGCCCCCGAAGTGACATGAGAAAAAAAAAAAGACAATTTTTTTTTTTCAAGTTTCAAAGTCGAGATATCGAGTTTCCCAAAAAATTTTGAGTGTGTAAAAAAATGTTCGAAAAAAATAATGGAATTTTTTTTTTTCAAATTTTTTTGTAAACTCAAGATCTTGACCTTGAAACTAGAGATATCGAGATTTCAATTTCAATTTTTTTTTTTTCATCTTTTTTTTTTTTTTTCTCATGTCACTTCGGGGGTCCGTAGTCAAAGGGTTATTTTGTATGCTATTTCTTTTTTTGAAAAGTGCGATTTCTGCCCCAGATTTCTGCCCCACAGTATATTTTAATCAGCTGCACAGAAAAAGGTAAACATGGAGTGGATGCCATGTTTCTGCTTTGGAGCCTGAAGCTACAGCTTCAGATGAACCATAACAAGACAAGAAACACCTGCAGCAGGTGGTCCAATAAATTCATTTTCTGGAATAAGAGAGACATCGACTGAGGGAGAACGAGGTGTTCCACCTCCACCACCTTCTTCCTCTAGATGTCCAACAGGCTGAAAAAACAACCTTTACCCCGAGCTATGGACAAACTGCTGAAGCAATAAATAAGTCAGTGCCGCCACCTATACTGTCACAACAGCTGCAGGGGAAGTTGATATACTCTGTACGTGACTACATTTTCAGACTTCTGAACTCACACAACATTATAAGTTTGTCCTGGATCTGGATGCAGGGGATTCACATACCCTGCTGTTTCATGTAAGAAGAAACAAAACATATGCCTTCCTGTGTAAAGTGTGAGTTTCTTCTCACTTTCCCTCTGTGTGTTAAAGTGACGTGTGCATGGACGTCATTATACGCGTCTTAATGCCTTGTTATGAGTTTTGTGCCGAGCTTAATGTACCGTGTTTCTTCTTAGAGAGCAGCGATGTTATCTACGTTACACCAGAGACGAGTCCATCATGTGCTCCACTGAGCTCTCCATGAAAAAGTTCACTTCTGGTCAACATTTTAGGAAAATCTGTTCTCGTAGAATGATCCTTAGATTTAATCACAAATTATATTACATTCAAAGACATTTGTTTATCATTTTATCTGAAGAAATATTCAGGCATTTAAAAAAAAAAAAAAAAAAGCTAAGACAGTTCCACTTTAGTCATATAACATTAAATTGATGAAGTCTTTGTAATTCCATGTCTGTCACAATAATAGTCATCTCCCCCCAATTTATTATTTATGTTTAAATTGATCTGGATTTCCACCCCAGTCACGTTTTCAAACCACAATGACATGAATTATTTAAACAGTCTATTGACATGAATATCAACATGATGCTGTGTGTTTAACGTGCTCGTGGCACATACAGTTAATGAGGAATCGATGGTGTTTTCCTTGGTTTTAAAACCTCAGAGTCTTTTAAGTTTAGGGAACAAACATATAGGGAAAATATTTATGTATCGTATAACGTCATATATGTATAAATATCAAATGTACTTTTTTATAACTGATTACTGTATGTTCTTAAAGAAATAGAACTAAACTGAAGCGACCACTTCTCGTGGCCTTGCTCTGAGTGAATCTCTTTGTATCTCCTCTCATGTTGAGCACACTGAGCGACAGACTTTATTCAAACTCCACGGCTTTACGTTGTTGCCTTTTAAGTCACACATTATACTGAGGCACGATCTGAGCTTTAGTAACAACAACAACAGCATGTGTCCACAGAGGGAAGGTTAAGCTTCAAGGTCATTTCAGGTCACAATGTTTGTTTGACACAAATACTTTTACCACTCTGTGTCTCTTTTTGTGATTAATGGAAGGCTGTAAGGTCTAAGGTCTAAAAGAAATCACCAGAAAAAAACCCAGAAGGAATTATGACAAACAAGTTTAATCTCAGATATCTGACTTTTTTCTTCAGTCTCAGAATTCTGACTTCAATTTCACACTTTGACTTTTTCCTTAATCTCAGAATTCTGACTTTTTTCTTTAATATCAGCATTCTGACTTTCTTCAATTTCAAAATTCTGACTTTAATTTCACACTGACTTTTTCTTAATCTCAGAATTCTGACTTAAATTTAAGAATTCAGATCTTTCTTTAATCTCAGAATTCTGATTTTTTTTTCTTTAATCTCAGAATTCTAATTTCACACTTTGACTTTTTCTTTAATCGAAGAATTGATGCCGTTTTATTTAATTTTTCTTTCTTTCAATTCCTTAATTACATGTCCACCATGTCCCATATCAACAGGGATGCTTTTATTTTGAAATTCTGTGAAAACCACCACTCCTAAACGGTTGCTTTTCCCCCAAAGAACTTGCCACACTCGATACTCACTGGCCCACAGGTCATCAGATTATTAGAGATCGCTGCTATAAGGCACATTGTTGGCTCTGATCTGCACAAACACAGAGGTGGAGGATGAAATCATTCATTAGTGTTTGTGCGTGATTGTGAGCGACAGCGCTGGAGGTAAAGCTGTAATTCGGGGGCAACGCGACTGTCGTCCCTCTCGTCTGATTCATCACACATACAGCACTCGCTCAGCAGAGAGCGACGATGACTCATTTCAGTCTGACTCAATCTATTCACGTGATGAACAGCGATTTCTGACAGATGAGGTATCTTTTGTCTCACTGTAGGTAATCGCCTGTTTGTAAAATTGGTGGCTATAATCATTGGTGAGTGAAGCAGCAGCCTCTTTTTGGAGCTGGCATTATTAATTTCCACATCGCTGATCCTCGTGAAATGCAAAAATAAAAAAAGGAGTGTGACATTTCAGTGTTTTGCTCGTTGTCACAGGATTATAGTCCAACAAGTTCTCCTGACATCAGCTTTTCTGAGAGAGAGCCAGAGCTGCAGCTATCGATTTAAATTCTGTGCGAGTCTCATCCCATGTTAACATTCATTCCACAAAGGTGAGGGAGCAATAACTCTTCAGATCAGGGGTCAGTTATCAGGCGGTGGCAGTCTGTAATCATCACGGCGGGGGGAAAAAAAAGAGAAAGGAAATTGCCAAACAGCCTGCCCTGGTGATTTGTGCCATTTTCTGTGCTGGAATAATAAATGAAGAGGAGCTGATGCATCTGAATGCAAAGGAGCGAGGGAGACGAGGGCAGTATAGAACAGTCTGTTCGATGTCTCTCTTTAACTGAAATTCAAAATCTACTCAAAAACCGAGTTAAAAATCCAAGTTAGAGAGCAATTCCTGAGAATTCCAAGAGAAAGCTGCTATTTCAGTTTATGGTCTACAGCATAAACACACAGTACTGTGGTTGACCACACACGACTGTATCATAAAGTTATGACATTCCCTAATTTTCTTTGTGTACTGTAAAAGCTGAAAATTATAGGGAATTCGATTTGTGGCAATATTTTCAAACGACACTTTTTAAGATACACAAATAAAATATGGATTTAATCATTCAAAAATCTTGCCTGCTGTTCCAGACGGACAGCGGCTCCAAGCCCGTGACTACTCCCGGTCCATTGAGCTGACGCTCCAAAACTCAGCTTCCTAATACAATATTTTCAAAATGATTAAATCCATATTTTATCTGCTTCTTAAAAAGTGTTGTTTAAAAAATATTGACACAAATTTAACTCCATAGAAAATACAATGAATGATGGTAGAGCTGTCCAAGGTGCTGGAGAGGCTTTCTAAAATATTCATTAAAGGATTTAAACTGTGTAGCAAGAGACAGAGAGAGAGAGACGAGAAGAGGCTCATCTCTCTATTTCAAACAACCGCTCCAGGAATTAAGATGATTCATGGTAAAAAAGAAAAATCAAAGAAGTGGGTGTTTTGATGTTAGATTGGGTGTTTGGTTTGCGTCAGGTCAAAAATACTCAAAAGATCAAAAGCCAAACACGGCGAAGATTTCCTTCTCTGTGAATCAGCGGTGAGAGAATGATGTCAGTGAGACGGAACAGTGGCAGAGAGCAGGATGCAGGTTTTCATTTAGCAAATATCAGATATCTGATCGCTTAATGAGTCTTAACCTCTGACAGTAAACAGCTGCCTGCAGCCTCTGCACGGCTGCACGGCTGTCACTTTCAAAGTCAGAGGCTGCAGAGTGGTGTGAATGAGACGAGTCAACACCGACTCTGACTGAATCTGAGGCCAGAAAAGCACAAAGCACAGCACAGATATTCAATATTTGTGAGTTTGAAACTGTCTTTTGTTTAATGTTTGGGTTAATTAACGCGTCGGGTGTGATTTTAACGTCTTATCTGAGCAGTCGATTAAAAACCGGTACGACAGTCGTCTCCATGTGTTACACTGTAACTGTAAGGTTTTCAAACTCTTGAGTCAGCGTCACATTTTGAATTCGATTCAATAATTAATCCAAACGCTCAAAGGAGCTCAGCTGATCATGAAAAAACATCTGTATTTGACTAAAATTAAACATCCAAACAGAAAACCTAGGAAGAAAATGGAGTGTTATTATTTTGTTTGTTTAAATCAGAGCTACTTTATCTTCTATATAAAGTCTTTCTCACGAGTTTTGCCTAAGTTCTGGGCTTTGAAGTCAAAGTGTCAGGATTGACGATTATTCATTATTATCCCAGACTTTTTGTTATCATGTCCTACTTTGTCGCACAAAACCCTCACAATCTGCTTCATCACGGCGTCCTCAAACAGAACTCTGTGCATTTGCATTTCTCTCTGAGGAGAGACGTTATAGTCGTCGACCGCCTGCTGAGTTTCTGCATTACTGCGAGATTCTGACTGAAGACCGAACACAAATCTATTTTCACTCCTAATTCTCTGTCTTTGTTGTCGCAGCGGATTCTGGTTTGAATTTTCCACCTAAAATCTGACCACGTGTCGTGTCCTAATTTGATTTTTCCCAGCTGAGCCCAGAGCTCAAGGTTTTTACATAATAATTAATCATCGCTGAATTATTCACATCGTTTCTCTGACGGTGGTCATCGTTTTTCTGTCTTTTATTTTTTGCAGAGCCCCAAGTAATCTGTTCTGCTGAAAGAAAATCTCATTTAATTTCATAAGAAGGGCGAAAACTAAGAATTTATTTCAAAAAAAGACGAGTGTTAAATTAAGTCGCGCAACTCATGAATCGTCACCGAGTTTCAGAAAGGAGTCAAAAGATGCTGTGAAGTCTCATTGGTTTCCCTCGCTTCATCCATATTCAGACCTTGATTTTATCCAAACTTGAATCTCGTTATATCTGCATCATGCTCTCAATCATCACTTCACATTTACACGTGGTTTATAAAACTTTCATTTGTGTCTCATCTTAACCTGTTTGCTTTTATACTGTACTGATGCCCCCTCCCCCTGTGTGTAAACGGAAAAGCTTTTAAAAGGACGACTGTGAGGGATTCAGTGGCATCTACGAGTCAGGTTTAACTAGCTTTAACATGTTTAACGTGGTTAACGCTCAATCATGGAGAGTTTGGTTTGTTCGAGTTCCCAAACAACACATGAAGACATCACAAAACAAACTTCTGCTTCAAACGCAAGTGAGGAAAATGAAATATCTTCATCGGCTTCCATTTACTACATTTTGTTTTTGTTTTTTTCAATTGAGACTGACTCTCAGTTTCCCATTTTTGATGATCAATTGAATATTGAAAGAATGAACAAAACAATAAACTAAAGTTATTTGCCCTTCCCACGTCCAATTTTCGACCCACACTCACCAAATCACTCTAGACGTAAATTTACACCAGGTCTGATGTCACAAAAATGATCAAAAATGCCATTCATTTGATGAAAAAATAAGAATAAAAACACCTGGATGTGGAAACATTGGAAAGAAGTCCCTCTTTAGAGACAGTGTTTTTTGTAGAAACATTCACGACCACATCAGAAAAAAGCACAATTCTTAGTTTCAGCTGTTATGTCACTATCAAATGATAATTATACTCAATATCTGCCACTAAATCTCTTGTATTTCCTACATGTTAGAATTTAAAATATCTTTATATTCATGTAGCGACTTTGAGAAAACAAAACAATCAAAATAATCCACTGTGATTTCTGATTTAAGTTCAAAGAAAAAAAGATGATCCACTCATGATAAAGTGCACAAACTCATAACCAAAGTAATCGCAAAAATAAATGGCAAAAAAAAACACCTAATCATTGATTCCTGGCTCTTTTCATGTTCATGTCCTCCACCATATACATCTATCCGTTGAGGGGTTGTGAGGTCACCGTCATGGCTGAACAGGTGTTCACTCAAGTCACCAAATCACCCTCTGATTATAACCTGTGTTGTTATGAAGCTAAACATAAATGTGATGCGGTTGGCGAACACCAAGCAGCCTGTGAACGATGCTCAGACTAAAGTTGTCCGATTCTCACCTTCATCCGTAGCTCTGTGATGTAAAGTGAATGAGAAGCGTTTCATTTGATGCTTCCACCGCTTACTAAACGCCCTGTTAAGAGGGCAATGTGGTGTTAAACGTGTAAAGAGTGAGTTTGGAGTCGGAACTGTGTTGTGAAACGCACACACGCACTAAAAACTCAAAGATCATTTGTTTTTCTATCAGAGTTTGTTGTTATGACCATGATTAGAAAGCAAAACAGCAACTCTTTCATACATAATCCCACACACACACACACACAGCATGCAAACAGGCCCCCTGAAGCTATCTGTGCAGTGCATTGTGGGAGAGGCCCCCACAGAGGAGACGAGGGCATGCATGTGCGAGGTTGAAGGTCAGCCCTCTATCTTCTTCCAGGAATAAGCATCATGCGTTATTGTACCTGCGATTACACGCATCCGTGTATTTATATCTAATTGAATGAGACGCGTCGACTGTGAGCGTTCACAGCAGAAACCTCCAGTGCACGGATCGAGTCGGGTCAAGTCGAGTCAAGTTCATCAGCCCAGTGTGACGTTCAGCATCGCTGGAGTTCACAACGCAACGACTTCTAGACCAAAAACACGGAAAAGGCCTCGAAGAGAAAGAGAAAAAAACCAGAGTCAAGTAATTTAAGAACTAAGATTTCTTAGAGGGACGACTGAAATCAGTCTGAAATTTAGAAGATGGATGAATAGAATGGCACTCAACAATCCTAACAAGCTGCAAGGGAGCGTCCAGTGCAGGGTGCACACATTCACAATAAAGTGACTGAAATGTCAATAAATTGATGTGACGTCTGTTCTGTGTTCCAATAAACGCTCGACTGAACCGTGCATGAAGACTGTTTATGATCTCAATGACTAAAACATAATTTACAATGAATTGTTCAATACTAGCATGCATATAAGTCGCATGCTAAGCCCTTTATTAGTAAATATTAATCACATATTAACCCTTTAAGGTACTACTCAACCATTTGGTCGACCACACTTTAAGTCACTATATCTCATTGAAAAATGCATCAAGCTGAACTTACTAACACTTAATGAATGTGACTTTTTCTGAATGTTGTACTTTATGAATTATGCAAAGCAGGTTTATTATGAACAGACGTCTCAACCGTTTAGTAGAGGCCTGTATCTGAAATAGTTGCGCCACCTACTGCTGTCTACCAATCATTGCAGTCAGTAGAGTGTCAGCTGCCGAGCAACCACGGGTTGCCAGTTACGTCAGAAAACGAAACCTAAAAGACCTCGGAATTTTGAATTTGAATGTAGTAACTGTTTTTGGCCACATTCTTACATATGGCACCTTTTAAAGGGTTAACACCTTATGTAGGAAAAATCTTAATTCATGTCGTAATAGAGGTAGAATAAGATATGTGCTTAATAATTACTAATAAAGGGCTAGTATGCTACTTATATATATGTTAGTTAGCAACTAGTTAACTGTGAATGTGTGTTCCCTTATCTAAAATAAAATAAAAATGACTGAAATACGTCGCGTGTTGTCATCGTTATGTAATTCCTCTTCTCCTTCAGGACAAACTCAACATGCATGCAATCAAGAGGCGTCATTAGTGCAGTTCATTTAGCCGTCTCACATGGGATGGATTTATTATTATTATGTGAATGTGCAGCCTGAGGGACCTGCAGCCAAGGATCTGGGTTATTTTTTTTTGCATTTTTCTATACACATTTAACATAATACCTCAGTGAATGATTCCAACTCTTGTCATTTAAACATTACACTTATTGCTACGTCTTAAATGCTTAGTTAATTGTTAAAGAGCCTCTGCAGCTTCCAAGCCCGAATGAAGCATTCATTATTTAATCTTTAAGGAAGTTAATATTCAGAGTGTGGTTTACTGTAAGATGAATATATTTCTTTGTATTGTAAAAAAAAAAAATAGTTCATCGCTTATAACTTGTTATGTTAATCAATTAATTTGATCACGTATCGTCATCACGGCTGAAACAGACAACCTTGTTTGTCTCTAATGAGCGAATGCAAAATAACACCATCAGTATTAATCTTATCGGTAAATCTCGCTCTATTCTTTTTGGCAACCGTGACACAGCGAGGACACAAATGAAATCTGTTTTTGAAATAATAATAATGACGGAAATAGTGTGACCTGCGTGGTGCTTATTAACACAACCCCAGTTCTGAGGAACAGATGTAATGTTTAGTCCCTGCTGGGTCTGAAAATAAAGTTTCTCTGCTAAAATAAAACAAATCATGTCGAGTATGTTTGAGTCTGACCGTTCTTGTTTTTGATTATGTGACAGTGGCTGTCTGGGAAAGTATTTATTCTCCAAAACAAGAAGAAAATCATGCGAGCTTCCTATTACTTTTCCTCGTGTTTGCGTTCCCCGAACGCGTCTATAAATCTCTTATCGTAAAGACATACGTGCACTTGATCCTAATCTTTGATTCCAGTCGTTCAGACGTGTGCGGATAAAGCTTTTCATCGGCTCCTCTCACAGCAGGAGGAAGTTCTGCAGGAGTAGAAGTTACTGGTGTAAATTCTGAATCTTTTTTCCCCTCCTACATCTTGAAATGGAGCTGATTGTCTCGTGTCTGTTTCTGTTCCTCCTTCAGTCAGTGCACAGTAGATTATGTAATGAAGACATGGAAATAATATCTTTGCTTTGACCCAGAAAGACGTTCACATTCAGTGTTATCTTATCTTAATACCCGAGTGTCCTATAACATCTATAACGTGCTCACTGACTGTGTATGACACACATAAGGTCAACAGTTTTTCTTTCTTTCTGTCTCTTCCTCTCAGCAGTGTCTCAGTGTGTGTTGACGCTGGGATGTGGACCTCACTACGAATACGCCATCGAGGAGTTCTGTCTGGCCAAATTCAGGCTGGACATGCAGGAGCTGGATCAGAGACGCTGGTGTAATTGGGAGGACACAGTGGAGTAAGTAGGACATGTGCACGCACGCACACGCACACACGCACAGCCAATCGCAAATGGCAACAGATTTACATAACTCGGCTTTGCCTCTTGAATTTGCATATGGCAAATTTGAAATGTCCTTGCTCTTTGTGAATCAACAACATTCAGCATGTGTAGTAATATTGTTACATGCTAACCTTTAAGCCACTTGTCTCCTCACGGCAAAACAAAACTGTGCAGTTATCAACGGATGAGTTTGCAGTGGCTCAGTAGATGCAAAGGTGATAAAAAAAAAGACTTTAAGTACATAGGGTCTAGGGAGTTATGGTAATGAGAGTGGACTCTGATGACAGGATGGTAACAGAAGGGTTAAGGCCATAGTCTGACTAAGACATGCAATTGGCCAACTTGCCAAGTCCGAGTATACAATCTTTTTTTGGCCGTGTATGTCTGACACAGCCTCCGTAGGTGGCGCTGTATCTCTCTAGAAGTTATTGAATCACCTGTTGACCTCAGTTTCGCCTTACATAAATAAAAGTGCTAAGTAGAACCATATAAGGTTCTTCGGCTTGTCCTCACAGGAGAACCCTTTTTGCCTCCAGGTAGAACCTTTTTATAAACGTTCCAGCTGGAACCCTTTTGGAGGGTTCAACCAAGAACCCTTTTAAAACCCTTTATTCAGGAAAGGGGTTTTAAAGGGTTCTCTGGATCAAAATGGTTCTTACTGGAACCATTAGTGTTACCAAGAACCCTTGAAAGACGTTTTCTTTGGGAAAAGGTTTTTCAGAAGCAAGTGGTTCCAGATAGACAGGGCCGTTTCTAGCTGTTTGGGGGCCCTATGAGAGATACTATTTTGGGTATAATAATATTTATATATATGTATATAATATTTTTTTCAAACTTGAGGTAGATATTCCTTTTTCAACTTTTTCTGATTACCCCACAAACACTTACATGCTTTGCAAATATATGCATAAGGAATGCATCCAATACATGCAAATAAAGACAGGTAATTTTTTAATTCTCAAAAATATAATAAAATATGAGTCCAAACTTGCAGTTTGGGGCCCCCCGTTGGCTGTGGGGCCCTATGCAGGTAGCTGCATAGTCCGCATATAACAAGAAACGGCTCTGCAGGTAGAACCTCAGCCCTTGTAGAAGAACCCTTTTGGAACCCTTATTTCTAAGTGTGTACAATCTGGCAGAGCTCCCAGGTCAGAGAAAATCACATTATATATAGGTCTGTTCATTACCTGTATATTGTGGTTAGTCAACGAAGACTATCTTGATTTTAGTCGGACTACGGTGTTTACATGACACTAAGAAAACCAGATTATTGTCTTAGTCTGACTAAAATCGGACTTTTAACATGCATTTGAGCGAGGGTAGAAAAGTGTCGCAGGTTGAGAGCGATGGTTAAGAACAGCCTTCATGTACAGAACACCTGCCGTCTGCCTGCTTTTACTCTTGAAGACTCACATTGCAGCCACTTTAGAGAGGAAACCCAATCAGGTCTTCAACACCAGTCTCCAGACGTCTCAGCTGTTGTTTTTGTAAATCTATTATTGATACGGTGACAATAGACGTCTGATTACAGACATCCAAAAGCCACTCCTCACTCCTCCTGCAGAGAGGCAAATCAAAATAACTTTGCTCGTTCTTCAGTTGTGCCGTCTCCCTTTGTGTTCACTATAAATCTATAAATCACTTCCTTGTCATTTTAAAAGCTGACCGCCCTCCCAAAATGGCACATATACTGTATATGCCATCAGTTACTTTAAAATAGCAGGATCCCATAGTCATTTGGCCCCTGAGCCAGTGCCCAGTAGACCCCGACAGTCATCTATCAGTGGCCTGAGCCAACAATGTCAGAGTTGGTTTGGTGGAAAAAAAAAAAGGAGCATCAGCCTTAATGTGGGTAAAAGAGCATCGTTTTTACGGCTCACGCAAAAGGCTCGTGACGATCATCGGCCAAGTATTTTCAGCTTTGAAGCCTGAATATAAATAGTTTTGTGACTTCTCTCGAGAGATTAACATCATATTTCACAGAGTATGCTTTTTATGTTTTGTTTGGATTAATAATGATGTCAAAAAAAAACCAAAAAAAAAATCACAAGGACACCAGACTCTCCTTTTGAGGAAGCGGTGCTTTTTTAAACTTCCATGCACGTGGAAATGTAAATGTAAACAGACGTGGTGGTGTTTCATGCTCCTGTGGCAGATACTGAAGCACAAGAGGACGAAGATAAACAGTTAAGTGATGTATTTAAATGTGAGGACAGACAAAGGATTCATGTGTTGTATTAATGCGACTGAAAATAACCACAAGTTATCAATCATCTATGCATCAAGTTACCGATGAGTCGTGGAGGAGGAGGTCATTTCAGCTGGATGTTTTTGTTTTTGCCACTTTGTTAGTGCATGGTCAGTTACTCCCTGTGTCTATTGCTATATTCAAATTGAGTTTGGATTTATATGAAGTCAGGTACAAGACATCATGAGCTAGAACATTTAGTTAACAGGTCGTGAATATGATGAGGGAATTTTTAAACAATCACGGTACACGTGCAGCCTCATTTGAATATTTATTCACAGAGAAGTAGTGCGTCGTCACTATCCACCATATACCTTATTTACAGCGGTGATATTTGTCTCCTGACATCTTGTAAGGCTGATTTCTTTTTCTTATACTCTTATACTTATTTATTTATGAGGTTCCCTTTCCACTTGGCCATGGCTGTCACATGCTCCTTTAATATGCAGGACCAACAATGACAAAAAAAAAGTGTATATATATATATTTATATATTTAAATGCATAAATACATTTTAAAAAACAATTCAATTTCATCATGAAAAGGGCTATTTCTGTTTTTTTACACATTTATTTGTCTATTTATTTATTTATATATTTATACATTAGTGTTTTGTCATTGTCAGTCTTCCATACTGTAAAGGCAGAATTCATAATCTAAGTGTAAACAAAACTGAAGTCTGAACCTAATATCACACTTCTATACAGATAAATTAATAATTTAATGGATGCAGGATAGACAACTGTACATGTCGCAATATAACTGTGTTCAATCACACAGCAAAAGGCTGTTCAATATTCAAAGTTCTATGCAATATTTATGCAACGCACAAACAAACCTGGAGGTTTAACCAATGTAATCACTATCAATGTTCCACCCTAAAATTAAAAAACGTATCATACATATACATCTTCATACAACTTCTGACTATATCGCCCAGATCACTGTAATAAAGTGGATAAACAAAACAGAGTTAGCCTTAAAAATAAATCACCACACCCAATTCCTTTGTGAAATAAAGCCGCAGTCGTATTGAAAAACCTGTGGTGGTTTCACACGAGTGACACAGTCCTCAAAAACCAAGCTGCTGAGAAAATGAAGAGGATGTTATCGCCGCTGTGGCGTGAATAAATGAATGTTGAGGCTTCTCTGACAGCCTCGTCTTTCTAATCCCATTTCTGTCTGCTGCATAAATGAACTCGCAGCTCTGCTCAAGAGCTCCACGTAAAGGTCAGCTTAAGGAGGATTTCTACCTTTTCTCTCTTCAGAGTCCATTAGATAATAAAAGGCTCTTCCTCCTTTTGTAGACGTCTTTATGAAATGCTGCAAAGTGAACATGGGAATAGCTGCTTTATTATATATTCTGCACCTGTTTGGTAGAAGCTGGATTTGCTTTAAAGCTCCGTCTCTTATTGAGGTTGTTTGTACACGCTCCTCCACAACAAATTGGATTTAGACAATATTGTGGCCTGTGCTACAGGGGAGAAAAGTGAACTTTACTTCAGCGATATATTTTTCAAAGTCAGACTTTGTTCCGTCACAGGCCAACGAGTTTAAAAAGGTTTAAATAACCTCACGAACAAACAAAAAAGAGGCAGGAAATGGCTCCTAATAAAACCGTTAAACACCATTAACCATTAATAAATGAAAGATTAAAATGTTGTTTTTTTTAAAAACTGTCCAGCTGTGTATTAAAGGTCAAGTACAGTATAAGGACAGTTGCTCCCCTCTTGAGGAAAAAGTTGCATTCTTGCAAAGAATCCACTGGGGATTTCTATTTGTGTGTTTGGTCATGTCTCCATGACTTCACGTTGACTTACAAACAGCTAATTCCCCAACCGTTAAAACTTAACCTGACCTCAAAAGGTCCAGAGAGTAAGAATTAGTGACAACTGAGGGTGAGACTCCAGATTCCCCTCACTATACCATATAAAAGGCTAATGCTAAGGCTACGGAAACCAAAACATTTTCATTTTACTGCGATTATAAATGTATACTAGTGCTAGGCACGTCGGCGCACATTAGCGCACGACGTGACTGACCGGAAAAAGACATGTGTGACGTCATGTTTACGTGCTGCGACACGGGAGTCCAGGCACCGTTTACCAGTTGGCTCCATTAGCTGCTTTAGCTCCTTTAGCGCTGTTAGCGGCGCTTACAGTTGAACCAGAGTGGTCTGTTTAAGTAACAAAAACGTTGCAGCGATACAAATAACCAGCGTACCTGTGTACTGCATATGTGTGCCTCTGTTTTTAAAGTTCAGCGTTACTTTAGAGACTAATTTTAACAATCCAGAGTCACGTAATCATGACGTCACGCCGTCTTTTCCCTGTCAGTCGTCATGGAAACGCGTCATGGGTTAACGTTGACGCCATTAACCACCGTTAATGTGCACTAGCACTACATACTTATACAAACATACTTATATTCAATTTCAGCAGATAAAGCTCCCTATACTGTTACACTCTGGACCTTTAGCCTATGAATGAATGAATATTTATGTCAAACATCATCACAAAAACACATAAAATAAGTATTGGAGTAAAAAAAAAAAAGGGGAAGCAGATGCTTTCCCTTCATCTCAGTCCTCCTTTTTCTTAAAAAATATCAACTGTCATCTTCCTTTCTGTTCATTTGCCCTTCAACGTATTGACACACAGGCCAGTTGTGCGTTATTGCACACTGTCCCATCCCGTGGACCAATTTGTCCCTCTGTCAATAGGTTGTCAGGATCCATATTGAATCCCACGATGCAATCACAAAAGGGCAACATGAAGCTGCCCTGCACAGACGACCACGCTATTACTCATCACTCAGCATCAGCCTGTTTTACTGCCGTTCTCGAGCGATCGTGAAGTTTGGCGACGCACATATAAAGTGATATGGAAATGAACATGAACCTGCACACCTCTCTAACATGCAATAACCACTGAGCCACTATGGAGACCATGACATCATCACAGTTAATAAATCAACAAGAAAACTGAATTTACTTGTTATAATAGGACACAAGTGTATTAAAGGCTCTGTTCTAGGGATAAAAAATGTAACGGATGAACATTAAAGGTGCATTATGCAATAAATCTAAAGCAACTATTTCGTAAAATCCTCCTAATATGTCACAGAGACTCAGGAATAATGTTCATATAACAAACTGAACTCACAAACAACAACAGTACAGAGAAAATATTTGCATTAAAAAAAAATCTTTTGCAGACTGCAAATCGTGTTTATGTTTTGAAATCATGTTTTGGCATGTGGCGCCACCTACCGCCGTCTACCAATCATTGCAGTCAGTAGAGTCTCAGCTGCTGAGCAACCACGGGTTGCCAGTTACGTCAGAAAAGGAAACCTAAAAGACCTCGGTATTTTGAATTTGAATGTAGTAACCGTTTTTGGCCACATTCTTACATATGGCACCTTTAACATTAGCTGGGATTTGCATACTATGTAGTTATGATTTATACCAGCAGAGGGCACACAGCAACCCTGAAGGGTAAACACAATTAGCAGAAGAAGAAGAAGTTAAAGAAGGTGGAAATAAAGGTGAAGCTAGAAAAAGCACAGTGTGGCTACAGCTAAAAGTGTTAGTGAAGTTATTGTTCATGAACATATTCAAGTATTGATTAAGGGGAGTGTAAAGAAATTTGAGTGCCAGTATGACATTAGCTGGGTTTCCATTAAGTTTTATTAGAATTTTCCTTTAAAGAAAATGTGAATATATCTGTGTTGCCATCAACTACATGGTCATGGTTCCATTCTGGAGCCTTAGAACCTTGGTGCAAAGGAACCAAAGTGGGGGGACGTTACTCTGCGTTACTCTGGCGGAAGTAAACGTACGATGATGTACGTGATTTGCCATAAAGAACCCTTATTTTTGGTTCCAGCTGAGAGTTTGAGAGCAAACTTTTCAGGTTCCGAAGCGATTTTTGTTTCAGTTTGAACACGCAGACTGGTTCAAAATGTGGTTTTGGGAAGCGGCACTGAGCTCTGCAGGTGTGAAAGGGTTAGGTTAAATGCCGATTACATGAAGTAACTGCTTATTTGTGTGGATGAACTTTGAAATCCTGCTAATTTCACAATATTCTAAATCAAATCTCACAAACATGGAAGAGAGAGCCTTAAAAAGGACCATACGTGTGTTTTTTTTGCATTATTTAAATAGTTGACCTCACATTGCAGATTTTCTATTCTTTCACAACAATCTATTTCCAGGTTGCTTTATTTGTGTTTATTATGGTCAACGTGAACATCAAACACATCCGCTCAGTCTTATTATAATGTGTCATGGCTGTGAAACTCAAGTGGGTGATTGACATGGAAGGTTCACAGCTGCAGACACGACGACATCAGCCCCTCCGGCCGTTTTCAAGAGGCCGCGCCGTAGATTTTCATTATCGTATGGAAAGCGGTAGCTGAATAAAACACAGCACATGAGCAGCAGATGGACTAAAACATGAACAAGTTATTAGTTTTAAGTTATGGGAAACGTGCATGTCCAGCATGCGTTCACGAGCGAGCGTCGGTGCACTCGCTGCTGCATACTAAGTTCTGTTTAAATGTTTACCAGAGCAGCTTCACTGGATCAATATCACATGTAGCATCAGGCTCGGTCTAATTACTTCCAGCCACACTGGGTCAGGGTGGTGACACGGCAACGCAAATGGCACAGTGTCACCTCCTCACCACGAGAGAGAGAGAGAGAGAGAGAGAGGCTGAAGGAAAATCATTCATTGTCAGTTTAGATGCTGCAGAGTGAATCGAGAAATAGCTGCATGTCACAGTCTTTGTCAAAGACGCCGCTAATTATTTATTTAGGAAATGCGAGACACTCGGCTCAGGAAGACACTCATTTATTTGTATTAGCTTCACCGTTGTCTCCGACGACAGCCAATGTGTGGATTCTGTTTAATTGACGCTAATTTGTCTCTGCTGTGGCGTTCGCTAACGAGTGATTAGGACGCACGCATCTGATTTGTAAAGTAAAGTTTGGTCTTAATTCAGAAGTAAGACTGAAATGTAATCACAGGTAAAACACGACGACGAGGAAGCAGCTGGTGGAGACGTCGGCATCCAGCCGGAGACAGGAATGACAACATGTCACCGTCTAGGTTCAGTTTGAGCAGTTGAGCACTTGTTTATTAAAAAAAAACAAAAAAACAAAAACTAATTTGGAGTCTCCTAAATCTCTCTAAATGTGATTTATAAACATAGAGTAAGAAACGTCATATTATTTTTTGCAATAAGTAGACTTTAGATGACAGAAAACAAGCCTGTACCTTCCTGACAAGCACAACAAGCACTCACTACAATCGTGGTCAACTCACTGTAAGGATTTTACAGTTTCACAACAAAATAACATCATTAAACTGGGATAATTCACAATACAATACTATTTTTTTTATGTTTTATTTATTGTGAAATTGCCACACTCTTTTATAGTGTTAGTTTATAAACTGATATTGTGTACTTTGAGTGCTTGAATTGCCCCCTGGGGACAAATAAAGTCCTTAGAATTCAATCGAATTACTGTCAATTTACAGTCATTTGCTATAAAATGATAAAGTAACTCACACAGTAAGAAGATCCAGGCCTTTCTGTGTGTGTGTGTGTGAATGATACAGAAACCTGCTGTGAAAGTGTAATATCTCATTTGTCTTGTTTTTCCCATCTTTGAAGTGGACTTCTTTTTGTTTAGCTTTAAAAGACGCTCTTCTAAATCCTTATTGTTATTATTAAAGCAGCAGGGATTTTCTTCTTCTTTCTTTTATGGTCTGTTTTGCCGTTTTCTGATGCAGACGTTTAACGCTCTCGCTAAAGTTTTCATAGCCGTGGAGATCAGGGAGCAGAGGAACAAAGCCTGCTCCATAATGCATAGAACAGCACCCGGGTCAGTCACTGCCTATACCGGTGTTTAGCTGAAGAAAAGCTGTTTGATGGGAAATGAACTGAAATATCACTCTTTTTCCATCACTTTCTGCAACGTGATAATTCAAAGAGACAATTATGAAAGAGCTGCAGATGAATATAGTGAATAATAAAGGCTTTTGCTTCTCAGCCATCATCGCGTTCACTTTACTGAACAAAGAAACCACTGATGTTTATTCTTCTTCCTTCAGACGGTTTAACAGGAGAATAAATCTGCTGACAAATTACAACATATGCGTTTATCCTCATAAAAGAACATTAGCAGAGCATCAAATTAACCTCCTTTTTTGCAGGTCAGTGATGTCAGAGTTTGTTTACCTGCTCGTTCCATGAGTCAAGGTGCAACACAAAGATTCTGCTCGTGTCCACATGTTTGGATTTAATAAATAAATCTCAGCCGCAGTTAAAGGGTTTTTCTACACAGAAAAACAATGATGTCGTTTCTCTACGGTTTCTAAACTAAAATATATCAATGTTGGTATTTTAAGTTGGATCACTTTATGACCGAGCCACGAAACACTGATTCGTTCCCACAAAATAGGTATAATGTGCGCACGAAAGAGGGATGAAGCTTTGGGATGGACAGAGATTATGATTGAGATTTATTTTAGGTAAGATATTCTCAACCTGGCTGTTCACAACCTATAATAAAACTCACTCTCTATCTCTGTCCATCCCGAAGCTTTAGCCCTTTTACAGTTTTTACCTTGTGAGTTTCAAAGTGTCTTGAGAGTGTTGTGTTTTATTGTTGCAGCGTCGTCTAAAGGAGAATTCAGCCTCACTATATCCACCTTACCACGCCTCATGGCCGATTGTGCGCATTTTACGCAGTTTGTTCATTCTTTGTCTTTTGATAATTGTGGCTTTGTTCGTGCATATGGCCTGAATTTTAGCAAGATTGTGCAGTTTTATTTGATCTTGTAATTCCCCGCTCGGCTCCAACAGTAAAGCTAATAAAATACACCGTGTACAAACAAAGTAAAGTTAAGCGCAAATATGTGCCACTGAAACGCATTCAAACTGCAATCTTTGATTACACTTCTATTATTTTATAATTGGGCTTTTTGCTTTTGAAGTGATAACTTTTACTGCTCTTGTTTTTGGCAACATTTGGCATAAATTATGGAGGAAAACCGTGCCATTTCCACTAGATGGCACTGTCACAATCCACCCACTCCCTCTAATTAAACACAAAAACATTTATTCGGCATGCAGTATATTGACAATTTTCAATTAAAAAGATGGCGGAATGATGACAAAAACGTGGCATTAAAGGGTTTAGATATTTAAAAATGAACGAGTATTTGAAAGTAGAATATATAATAATTGTTTTTTTTCTTTTAAAAAGCAAATTTTTTTGTGCTTAGTGGTACGCAAGTGCGACTAATATTAGAACTGGCCCTGATTTAAATAAATGCGTCATATTTCCAGTCTTAATTTGTATTTATTTTATTTTATTCAAATATCTTTCACATGTTCTGTGTTTATTTCCAGATAAAACATTGATTTTGTAGAACCTGGTTGATCAGAACAGGTTTTCCACTCTAAAGCCAGTATTATCTTTCTAAATGATCCTAATCAATCTCCCATTCTCTTCATTCTATTTCTCATTCCGCATTCTCTTAGATTAAGACGGGATTCTTTCTTTTTTCTGCCCCTTGTGTGGTTGTTGGAGAGTATTTCGGTGGGTCAGTCATGCATGCCTGTCAGCCATCTGTAATAATTTAAAAAACCCTTTTGTGGGTGAGCTCAAACTCGGGCCAGTCAAATCCAGTGAGCTCAGTAGTGTGGAAAGCCAAGTGAAGTTCCCTTTCTGTGGAGCCATGTGATTAAACGGCTGATTAGTCTGTGATTAGAACAGGATTGTGCTGTGGTTTTTACAGCTCTAATGACTGGACGGCGTCCAGCGTCGCCTGGATTGCCCCACGACTGAAGCTTGTTATCCAGTGCATATTAAACACCAGCGGACAATGATCTGAATATTTGCTTTGATGAAGTTTTTTTTTTTTTTTTTTTTTCATTTGTGTTAGGCTGACAGGTCATGGCAGGACACAGACAGTGAGTCATAACAGAGCAGAGAGCAGAGTTTTCAGCACATTAGTCATCATTTATCACCTGTACCTGATATATTCTCCTTATTTTAACGTCTTATTCGACAGTAGAAACAAAAAAACATCCACTTCTCTGCCCACAAGATATAAAATATGTATTTAAAACTTCTTTTGCAACAGCGCAGGTGAAGGTTTGTTGTTGAATTTGGAATATTCCCACTTAAACTTGTCATTGTGAGGTTTATGAATGAATAAGGATGTAGTAAGGAGGTGACAATGGTCAATCTAGAGCCTAATGGTCACCCTCAAAGGGCCAGATGTAATAAATGTAACTAAATGTCACCAAATATAATGTAAAATAAAGGTAACTACTCCGTAACATATTGCGAAATAACTTTCTGTATTTATTACTTATTGAAGTTACAAATACGATGCATCATAGATGTATTTCTTGACAAACTGACAGTTTTAAAAGTCTGTATCTGGTCGATTTCTTCAGCCAAAATAAAGCGAGCTTTCACTGCCGCATCGTTTTCGGCTTTTGTGAACGCATTCTGCTGCGATCACAGTCTAAATCTCAAATCTGAGATAAATGCCGTCACTTTTTTGGGTAACGCAATCGCCATGCATTGTGGGAAATGTAGTTCATGGTCAACTCGCACCTTAGTAGTAAGTAGCATAGACCTATTTTAACACAGATTTTTAACACCAATTAATCACTCGCGGGGCCACAGGAAATGACGTGGTGGGCCACATCTGGCCCCCGGGCCTTGAGTTTGACACGTGTCCAATTTTCAATTTACACACACGGAGAACATGCAAACTGCATGCAGACAAAAACTTTCTCTATAATAAATAAATAACTACATAATGTCTTTCATTTAGTTAAATACTGAGTGTAATTCACCAGTGTAATGAAGGCTCATTTGCTACTAGAAAGAATAATACTCTCACTATTTGTGTCTTGTTGTAGCGACACCTGCACACGACACCGTCTTTGAGAATACCTTGTTGTATCTGATCGATTGATCCGAGTGTCTCTGTACACAGAAGGAACACAGAACTAAAGGTTCCCCCCCCCCCCTCTCCCCCCTTTTCCCTCTGCTTTAATTGAGCCAATCTTCTTGTTCTGTCTTTGCATCAATACTGCAAACATTCACTCTGCTGATCCTTTGGTCCCGTTGGGTTTGTACTGGAGCACGAGACGAAGGAAGGAGGATAAAGGGATTAGATTAAGGGATTAGATTGTACTGGAGGTTTTTTAAGTCTCTGTCATTTTGTAGATTTATACGTTTATATATATATATATATATATAGTTTTATACTTCTCTCATGCCTTATTTGATTCAAATTTGCATTGTTAAGCATTCTGAGCTGCATTTTATTTATGAAAAGGTGTATAAATTAAGTAATTTTTTATAAGTAAAATTGTAAAATGTCATATTTATGTCAGTTTATGTGAAGGTATATCTACTGATGGTAGTTTATAGTACTCAGACATAACATATTATTGCTGTGATATTAACTCATTTTAACTAATTGCATTAGCTATAAGCTGATATTACCATATCATTACTTTGTTGTTACCAAGTCTCTACCACATATTGCACTGCAGGCAAACTTATGACTAAATGTATATTTTATCGTGTGAATCTTCCTTTTTTTTTTTTTTAAAAAGAAGAAAACGCTGACAGGTTACATCATCAAAGATAAGGCAGGAAAGGTAAGGATCTGCGTTTGACTGAATAAAATATTCCACTGCGTCCAATGCTGCATTTCCTGTGACTCTAAGTTGCAAGTGTCGTGATTATTGAAGCTTCCTCTAAACTAATCTTTGACTCTTTTTTTAAAACTTTGATAGAAATAAATATTGAAGAGTGGAGTTATTTTAAAAATAAGCAGCAGCAGCAGCAGCATGAACACACTCTTCTGAGTCAGAGCTCTGTGAGAAAATGATGAGCGGCTGCACAATCAGTCCTGTATTCACTTCTGTGAGGAAAATACAGTATTTTTAAGAATAAACACAACAAGCCTTTATCCTGCGTCACAAGTGTCTCTGTATGTTGTGCTGGGATTTTGTGGGATTATTATTGTCCTGTGGAGAACAATCCTTGTGTAAAGACACTTCTTCATCAGTGCCATGAACTGGATCATCCTGCTGTTGAGCTGTTGGCATTAGATCATGTGCTAATGTGTCGTGGTCCGTAACGGCCGTCATGCTCGTTGGGACTGTGGCTCAGTCTGTGTTTTTGGCTCGATGATAAAAAGTGAGCAGAGTGTGTGTGTTTAGTGTGAAGCACTCAGGGCCGGCCCAAGCCTTTATAGGGCCCTATAAACTGAAATGATTTAATTGACCTCTACCAAGAGATATATGTTTTTGTCAGAGTTTGTTTGTCTGTTAGCAACATAACTTGAAAAGTCACGGATGGATTTGGCTGAAAACTTCAGGAAATGCCCGCAATGGGATGAGGAACAATTGATTCAATTTTGGGCATGATCCATGGGGTGTGTGGGTTGAGCTGCCTTAGTAGAGGTCTGCGCTCCCCGAGTGCTTTTCTAGTTTAATGTTGTATTCTAAATTGTTTTTATAGTTTATTGTTTAATTTAGTTAATATAGTGTGTAATTTATATTTTTCTTTTTTATTGTATTTTGGCACCAATTTCACCACAGCAAATTTCCTGTATCGATTTTAGCATACATTAGCATTAGCGTACATAGCAATAAACCCGTTTCTGATTCTGAAATTGATTTGTCCATTTGCTCAACAAAATAATTGTAAATGTTTGTAATCTGACAAACGTCAGACAATTACAATTATTTTGTCGGAATTTTGTCGACGGACAGCGACTCCAAACACTCTGTGACGACTTCTGCTCTATTGAGCTGTCACTCCAAAACTCAGTAGCCAATCGGCAGGCAGCTTCCGAAGGCCCGCCCACAATAAAAAAAAAAAACACAGCACAAAGAACAAAAGTCAAACCAAACAATGTTGAACTGTAGATCACTTTAAAAGACTTAAAAATCCTGAAAACAATACGTTAATCTCCAACTTCAGCAATATTTAACAGGAGTCTGGACAAATCATCACAACCTGTTCAGCTGTATTTTAGTTAAATACTGAACTAATTTTTAATTAATCGATTCTAATGATTCACTACGCCAAAAAGAACTGATCCGCTCATTTCTAGTTTGTGTTGCGTATAAAACATCGTCCTGTAGCTGTGCTACGACGACCCTGCCCACGTCTAGGGAGGAACTATAGAGTAGATTTGAGCCAAGTTGTGCGAGAACTGTATAGCGGGAAAAGCTCCATTAGTCCGTTTAAGCCTTAGGCCGATTCTGGTAGTACTGATTCAGCACATGTGCAGCACACAGTGATTTTGACTCATCTGCTCACACCAAACTGTGGTATTGACTGATTTTAAACATACGGAACAGGGAAAAACAAAAATGAGAGTGTTTGTTGTCGTGTGTGTATTCTGATATTGCTTCACAGTTTTAAAAAATATACATGTGCATGTTTTTTTCCACTTTGCAAAGACATTTAATCACTTAAGAAAAACACACACACACAGTGTACACAGGCTCAGATGTTCAGTCGTCTCCCCCAGAGGATAAAAGATGCGGGAGGTTAGCAGAATAACAAAGCAGAGAGAGAAGAAGAAGAAGAAGAAGAAGCAGATTTTGTGTGATGTGCTCAGTAGTGACAGAGTGGCCTGCTTTGTTGTTTTCAGATACAGGAATCTCTCTCTCCTGGAAGGCACGACAGAAACTTTCTGAACAAAAAAAAGCCGCTGAAGAGGCCAAAAATACACAGCACTTACGTAAGATCTAGATCTAGGCGTTGAAACAGAGATTAGCGTGTTTAGTAACTGTAACTGAAGCACAGATCTGTATCTGTGTCCTTAAAAAATAAGAATCTTCCGTTTCCCTCTGGTTTGAACGCTTTGATGCACACATTTCTCCATCCTTATCTCATCAGATGTTTCCTCCCTCAGCTATGACGAATATAAAAGTATAATGACCGTTTCACTGCTGATCAAAACCGATTTGCCGCTTCAGGCCAGAACTCTGCTGTCGTTTCATCTTCAGAGCGACGGCGTCTTTGTTACTTAGCAACTGCTGCATCTCAGCCCTGTGTCGGTTAAGTGTTACCCAAGAATCTCGGGAAGGAAATGGATGAACCAGTAGCTTGACATTGGACACTTGAAAACTTAGTTGGCGCTGCTGCTGACCTGAAATGACACCGTCATCCTTTATGGTTTTCATGTTCAAAACCAGAAGATTTAAGTTTTTGAAACCAGGGGCAGAGCGATGACACCTGACTCTGATGGCCCTGATAGCGTCGGCCTCTCTTTGGATCGCACAGACACAATTTTCTGAAGACCTTGAGGTTGTTTTGCTGTCGCCTGATTAATGCCACACTGAGTGCATCTCAGTCTCATATCAGATTGAGCGCAAGTCTAGAAAGGGTGAAGTAACCTTCTGCTTTCAAGAGGCGCGACCAATGAACGTAGATGAAAAAACGCCTCTGGGTCTGATCTGGGTGACGAATGCAGAGCGACAGAAAACGTGTCAATAGGAACTTTCAGGGCAGATAGATCAGGCTTTTTGAAATATGGTTAAATAATGTATGGACTACACCTGAGTGTGCCGCCATTTCCTTGAACCTCGTTGGGAGCTGAACTCTCTCTGGCTCTCACTTACTAATAAAGTCTATGCCTATGTTTGCAGCATCGATAAACTCACTCTCAGGCATCAAAGTGTGTAGAGAAAAATCTGCATTTTTTTAGCTTGGGCTGCTGTGTAATTAAAATACATTTAAAGCACAAACTTGAAATGGTGAATAAAAATAGAATGTCATGACATTTGCTCAGATTCTTGATGCATTTTTTTTTTATGGAATGATTAGTTTTGCTCAAACCCAGTAGTTCCAGTGTCACTTGGCCACTTCTATTGACTACAATCTCAGATTGACTATTTCAACTCAGGAGAGTCATGGAGCATGGCAGAGTGGTGGTCAATATGCGTGACCAGTGCACAGACACTCCGTATGGTCTGGTCAGTAAAAGGGCACACCAAAATGTGGACTTTTTGTCACAGATGTCACAAGTGAGGGTCGAGCGTTACAGCTGTGGCAACACAACTGAATGACGCCGTATTCACCAGACATGTCACCTATCGAACACCTTTGGGATGTTCTGGATAGACCTGTTCTAGTTCCAGTTCCCCAGAACGGCCGCCAACTTCAAGTGGCTCTGCAGGAGGAATGGGACAACATCCCAGAGGCCACGACGGACAACCTGGTGATGTCCATGCGTCGCCGGTGTACCGCTCTGCGTGAGGCTAATGGCGGACACCACTGTGCGAAATACAGGGGGGTCTGGGAGGGTTAGACCGCCCTGATTAACACTCGAGACCCCCTATAAGCCTCAAAGGCAAAATTTGAGGGGGATACAAAACTATAGTCTATTAAAACTATCACCACAGAGAATTCAATTGCCTTTTTAAACAATCTTTTAATGAATCAGAATCAGAATCAGAATCAGAATACTTTATTAATCCCCGGGGGGAAATTGTTTACTGGAACAGGCTGCATACCCCGCGACGCATGCGCACTATTGGAGCCGGCGTCTGCACCAGCGCTCCCTGCTGTGCCTCACAGAAATCAGTCATCTCCGTTGGTCTCCTGTGCCACAGTTCACCTCCGATAGTGATCACAAAGAGAGATTCACTGCTGCTTAATATTAAGCCGTCCTGGATATAACACAAAACAACAACAATAGAACAAAAAGTGACCCTTTTGTGTCAAATTACAAAAGTTTCTCTCCACTCTTTCAAGTCAGCTCCGTCTTATGTGAGATTTCACCTCCTAAAACTCAAATCATTGCATCTATTGATCCAGTTCCAGCGAATAAAGACGTCAGCGTTGCAGAAACGACAACGACGTGTATTCAGAAAGCGTGGATAATTCCTTTCACATGCTGCTGAATAAATAACTGGTGTCAGTCAGCGGAATTAAGGAGCAGCGCTGAGGTACTTGTGAAGTTACTGGAGCGCTCGTGTCCTGTGTGTATGTTTTATTTATTCATTGGCCAGGTTTTATTTATTCACACTGTGCTCAGCAGTCATCAGATAAACTCCTCTGCCTGTGTGTGTGTTATCGTCCACATGTGGGACAGTTTTGTTCTGAACTTTTCTGAAGAGCAGCGGAGTTTCCCCGTTTGACAAACTCACTTGTACTTTTCAATCTCCTCTTGCTGTCACTTCCTCTTATTTAACTCCCTGAAGCATCACGATGCACTGACTCTCATCACATGTGATATAATCTCACGCTCGTTTTCCACATGGTCACAAAAATGTAAATGTACAACAGAGCATCCTGCTCTGTCTAAATATTAAAACACGTTACAGCAAATACACACCAGGTTATAAAGAGCTGGAATCTCTCTATGACGCTTTTTTCTCCCAAAAAACAAACAAACAGAAAACAGGTGTGTATCTGTGAAACGGCCTGGAGTCATTTAGACTGATTCAGTCTGTTCTTCATTCAGTGAGACAAGATGATTAAAGAGGAGATACCAAGAGAAATCACAGAGACGACCGCACTCAGCAGCTCACTGAATTATGTGTGGACATGCACACGCACACGCACGCACACGCACGCACACGCGCGCACACACACACACAGGATACAATTGTGCAGCCTAAACAAAGCACTTTCCCCAACTTTAACCACAACAGATAATGGCTATATCCCTTACTTTTACCTCACTTGAATCGATGAATCGTCTGGTTGGTCGGGTTCATCAAACATGGAAATGATGATGTTCTCGAAAATCTTGTTTTTGTCCACAAACCAAAATGATTCAGTTTGAATGATTTCTTTGTTACGTGGAGCAAAGAAACAAAGACAATATCCACATTTAAGAAGCTAAAACGATCAGAAATCTTGTTTTTATCATGAAAAAAGCTTCAAACTGATTAATTGATTATTAAAATTAGGGATGTGAATCTTTGGGTGGCTCACGATTCGATTCAAAAATCGATTCTCTATTCAACCGATTCGATTCATACGATTCTCGATTAAAAAATTGATACAATGCATAGTGTGTTAAGGAAAATTATGGCATCAAAACATAACAGTTTGTAAAAGATAATATGATAAAAGTTAAAAACATTTATTCATTCAAAACAAATAATAAAAACTTACTCACAAAAAATAACTTGCATAAATAAAAGCTTAGGCTAGCTGCCTTTTTCTCCCAGAAGTTACAAAAATGAACTGTAAAATTGATTTACTTTAATAGATTTTTGAAGATTATGAATTGATTCAGAATCGTGGATGATTAGAATTGTGATTCCTATGTGAATTGATTTTTTTCCCCCACCCCTAATCAAAATAGTTGAGGATTGACTCAGTCATAAGTCGTCCACATTAGCTCTGCTGTTAAGGAGTTGTGCTTTGCAACCAAAGTCCTGTGTTTGCATCCCAGCTGTGACAGACAGCTCTTATGTAATTAGGTTATCTGACTCCATAATGGTTTCAGTTCTTCACTCCTGCAGCTCTGTACAGAACCATAATTCTAACCCTTAAAAACCAGGTGTTAATCCACAAATCGCCCACACAGCCTAACAAAAGACGAGTTTCACGCGGTCAGGTCTCACTGGAACTCAGTGACATGAGGTGAACGGGTAACTCGCCTCTCTTTCCGTTCACCTCCGTTGCCTCGACCTCTGCCGCGACTCGTAAACAAACAACATCCCCGGAAACATCTGCGCTTGTTCCAAACAACAGCCGCAACCAGGACATAGAATTCCTTTTGCGTCTTCCACAGCTCATTTGCAATAAAACTGCAAGGAAAATAAAGAAGCAGAATAAAAACACAAGCACACAGTGACGGTGCCACACAGAGTGACTCTGCAGCACTCTGCAGCACTGGGCCCACGCCAAACCAACCCTGTTTATATCCACTCAACTTCCACCAGACCTCGTGTTTGGGCTGCAGCATCAAAAGCTGTTGGAATATTAAATATATTAAATGTGAGCAGTGCAGACCAAAGGGAAATAGCAGCAGATTCTTCTTTATGAGAGTTACAATCTCTGGGCTTCAAAGCTGCTCCGTCTGACACTTTAGTGTGAAACACTGGGACAAGTGTGGTCTGCTTTAGAGAGCGTGTGCCTCATTCAGCTTTTTACTCTTCATTTAGTCTCATGGCTCTCATTAACTAAAGCTCAAACTAAAGCAGCAGCAGCAGCAGCTGTTTCCCACAGAAAAGACTCTGCAAACTCCACTCTCTGCTCCTAATGACAGACAAAGTTAGTAACTAGCTGCCAAACACAAACGCAGCCTGGAGTCACTGAGGATGTTTCCCTGAGGAGCATAAGCTCACACTCAAAGGAGAGAGGGTCTATTGGATTTAATTTAGTCAGGGTGCAGGAACCTGACCCTGAGTGGATTCTAATGGTTCTGTGTGTGTAACTGCTGGATGAGAGGGAACGGAGACCGTTTTCATCCTTTGATTGTCAAGAGTTGTGGAGATTTAGTGTCCTCTGTTTGTCAGAAATATCAAGATTTTGAATGAGTCTGCACTTGTTTAAATTTGCAATTTGTCCTCTTTTTTTATTAGTGCTGGGCACTTGTTTAACGCAAGTTAACGCATGACGTGTTTCCATGACAACTGACCGGAAAAAGACATGCGTGACGTCGTGTTTTTTTTCTTAAATTTCACTCGTTTCTCACAAGATTTCACTCAAACGTTTTGTGAATAATATTCAATTGTGATTTTACTGCCAGATAGTGACTCACAATCAAATCAATATATAGAATTGCACACAATACAACACAGACGAGACATTCTATTTCAGGCGATAATAAATAAATAACATTGCGAAGTTAAAAGATACAAATTACTTCCAAAATGTATGCATATTTTTCTGTATTTACGCAAAACAATTAATACACTGCAGTTTTTACAATTTCCTAATTGCATGGTTTCAAATTGCAGATTTAATTTTTTCTAAGAATGAGCATAATCTGTGCATCTTTTTTTCCGAGAAACTCACTGAGGCAAACGCAGCCCTAGACATAATTAGTGGAGTTTAACAGGAAACACTTGGGGGTCAGTCTGGATTATGAACCTCGATCAATAACACGACACAGAGCCTGTGTGTGTGTGTGTGTGAACTGTCTGAGCTTTATGTTCTGCAGCACTGCAGATGTGATGTGGTGCATGTTCACCCGCAATCATGGGTCATTTTCTTAATTACCACAACAACACGCACACACACACACACACCGTACACCCCAGATTAAGGCAGGGATGCACTGGTGTACCACCAGAGGAAGCTCCGGTGGTATGGAATTATTTGATGAAGATAAAATGGCCGTTATGATAAAATTTCATCACCAAATATGTCATGTGTTTGTTCACTGACAGACTCGAAACGATCCGTGATAGCACAAGCACATTATCTGTCACAATCATCAGGATCATGAGATTTTGCAGATTATCCTGCAGCTCTACTTTTGAGATTATGGGAAAAAACTTTCAAAAAAAACGTATATATATATATATAAGTTATATAAAATACAAATTTGAGCTGTCTCTGAGAAGTCAGTAATTAATCAAATATGACATTAAACCACTAAAATGCAAGTAAGTAACTAATAATTTAACATCTTTATCCAAAAATAATAATGCACTTTACTATTTTTTTTGTAAAACAGTAAATTTGAAAATTCATCGATAATTATAATCATTATATTTTAGCCTTAAAAATATCATTAGCTCTTTAACCAATATTATTGGTTAAAGAGCTTCTACATACTGTTGTATTAACCATTACAGAAACATGAAAAACTGTTGTACATAAAACGTGTACAAAATGTCAAATTTGAACTAGAAAAAAAAGTCTCACTGTCTCTTTACTCTTCAGGCTCTACGGCGACCTGACCAACTGCACGTACCTGGTGGCGTTGAAGATGGAGTGTTTCTGGCCCAACCAGCTGGTGGACGAGTTCTTCATCCAAGTCCACAAACACTACTTCCACGACTGCTCGCTCTCCGGGAGGCTCCTCAGGGACCCGCCCAACCGCATCCTGGGGCCCTTCATCGTGGTGCCCGTACTGGTCACTCTTCTCATGACGGCCCTGGTGGTGTGGAGGAGCAAACGCAGCGAGGGGATTATGTAGTGGACAGAACGATAGTGGTGGTGGAATATCACAAAGACTCATGCGACTGAAGAGGAACATTTTTTTTTGTCTCTAAAGTTGCGACACTAACAGTAACCAAAGGATGTTTGTAACATGGAACAGACTCTCTATATAACTGTGGACCTGGAGTCACAGCTGAAGGAGATCTACACTGCAGCTTTGTCTCACATGGACTGAAATCATTTCACTTTTTTTACCAAACACCTGAACTCAATCAGTACCAGAACAGAGACTGGATGAATATAGGATGTAACGGCAACAGCATGAAAAATAACCCTCACATATTTAAGTGCAGAAGGAGATCTGTTTTACACTCTTTTTATTATTATTATTATTATTATATACTGTGCAAAAGTCTTACACCACTGTGGGATTTTGACCATATATACTTATTTTCAAAGTCTCAATATGCAGAAGATATCATGAAAAAACAGCTTCTACTGTATAGGATACTGGTTCTGTGACATGTGTGGTTTTAGCGTGACCTCAAACAACAGCCTCTGCACAGACTGTGAAAATTAGACTGTATTTTTAGCTGAGTCATGTTCAGGGTGTTCAGGATTTCTTCTTTTGGGGGAGAGCGATATTTGTTGGTCGGCACAAACAGCTTCATAGTTCATAAACAGTGTAAAATGACTCAATCATGTTTAAGACTTCATCCATTGATCCATCACCTACTGCTTTATCCTCCACCAGAGGGTCGCAGGGCCACATATAGAGACAAACAACCATCCACTCACACTCTCACATCTATCAATTTAGAGTGACCAATTCACCTAATACCCATATCGCATGTTTTTGGATTGTGGGAGTAAGCCGGAGAACCCGGAGAAATCCCACGCACAGGGGCTCGAACCCAGGAACCCGGGTCTTCTTGCTACAAAGGCAAAGGAGTGCTAACCACTACACCAACCGTGGGCCATGTTTAACACTTACAATCTGAAATTGAAGACTCTGTTGCGTCTGCAGTGTCGTCTCAGTCCTGCTCCCATCGCTCTGTGTGTTTACAGATGTTTCTGCTCAGCTGAGTCAAATCATCAGCTCGTTATCAAGGCTTTTGCAGAGCTGATGACGAGCTGATGATTTGAATCAGGTGTGTTGGAATAAAGAGGGCGACAGCTAAAAAAAAAATAATGCTGATCAGTGTCTGTGCAGAATCTCGTGTGTTTTTGACAGTGAATCTAAATCTACATTTATATTTATATTATTTTGAGAGCACAACAGTTAACAGTCCTGGACTAAACCACACATTTAAATAAGAGAATTCAAAAGTCCAAAATAAGTTATGTTAAGCACAAAGGGAGGTCACACAAATGACTCATAATTATTTATCATATTCTTAAATTTTTTTAAAATTTTCAATATTTCCTTTTTGGATCTTAACCCTTATAACACAGAGCATTATATATATATATATACATTTTTTTTTTTAATTACTATGTTTAAACGTACAGTATATACAGAGGCTATAAGAATATAGAGTGCAATATAATAGAGTGGTCTTATATACTTTTTTCGGCACAAAAATGTAATTTTCACCAACTATATAAACACACCTGAGCAAAAAGTATGTAAAACGTTTAAAATTGGATTGAATTTGAGAAATTTGTAAATTCGTCTCAGTTCAAATTTCACTTGGCTGGATGGATGGATGTATATATATATATACATACATATATAATGCAAAATAAAATGAATCAAAACTGTGACTTAATAACCTATGGAGCCCCCGAAGTGACATGAGAAAAAAAAGTTTCCAAAATTTGTTTTTTTTTCCTTCAAATTTCTTTTCGTCATTTTTTTGAAACTCGAGATTTCAAGTTTTTTTTTTCTCATGTCACTTCGGGGGCTCTGTAATAACACAAGCGAGAACCCCTCTTTTTAAAGCCTGAATTTGTGACCTATAAACACACACCCCCAGGATGTCCATATAAGGAGTTGTGTATTATTCCCACTGCAGTTTACCAAAGGCGCACCTTTGATCTGTGCCACGTGAGCACTAAGGGTTAAAGATAAAGAGACCAGGAGAAATAAGTATGAATGGTCATTAATAACATGAACAAAGGGGTGGCCTGACTTTTGCACAATGGTGTCTTCAGTATGCACGAGATGACGAGTGGGTTCTTTGTAACACAATCGAGACGACACGACCGCTAAATTACCGTCTTTTCTTTTGTAGATAGCAGATTTTAGCAGATGTGTGTTAAAATAATTATTCTTATACCATGTAAATGTTCTCTCCTCATGTCTTTGTGTTTTCGTACCTGCAGCTCAGTCTTCTGCAGATCGGCTCATGTGTGCGATGTGGGTCCAAACTCCAGTTAGGATCAGCTGTGATGATGACGTCATGTGCTCTGCAGCTTCCATCACCAAGGAAACTAGAATGAAGGAAACGCCACATCATTCACAGCGGAAAAGTTGGCGCTAACATTCAGACAAACAGGATCCCAAATATGTATTTGAATGATTATGTGATGAAAGAACAAGTACAAACAACAGAAAAATCACTTTATTTAACCTAAGAAACATCGCTGTTGAATGTTGCCATAGCCTAAAGCAGTGTGTGTGTGTGTGTGTTAGTATCATAGTCCTGAGTTTTTTGTATTGATTCATGATCTCCCTGTGTGGCAATGCGTGCAGCGTGAGCTGCTTTCTCATTGATATTTTTGAACGCTTCCTTTCCTTTATAGATTTAACGAACTGTAAACCTCCCGCGCGCCTGACACACACACACACACAAACAAACAAACACACACACACACACGTCCGCAACACGGTCATGATTTTGTACTTTGTGCCAAAATAGAGTTCGAGTTGTTGCTCTGAAGATTCTGTCTTTTTCTGTTGGTGTGGTTTTATGTGTGTGCGACGTGATCATGGAGATGAAAAAGTCCAATAAATAAGTCTGACACTTCCAGGCATCTGTGCTTCAGCGTTGATGTACACTACCATTCAAAAGTATAGAATGTTTGTGTTTTGTTTTCCATTAAAAGTCACACTTTTATTCATCAAAAGAGTTGGAAAATGAATAGAAAATATAGTCAAGACATTGACAAGATTAGAAATAATGTTCTCAGCTGTGCTAACATCATTGCACAAGGGTTTTCAAGGCTTTTCTAATCGTCCAATAGTCTTCTAACGCCATTAGCAAACACAATGTACCATTAGAACACTGGAAATGGGCCTCTATACACCTATGTACATATTCCATTAAAAACCATACGTTTGCAGCTAGAACAGTTGTTTACCACATTAACAATGAGTGTATTTCTGATTAATTTAATGTTATATTCATTGAAAAAAAAAGGTGCTTTTCCTTCAAAAAATAAGTGCATTATTGTCCTGTAAATAAAGCACATGACAAACTATCCTCTTTGTACCACACATGGACACTAGGAGGTGAAAATGTTCCTTTCGAAAAGCATTCGAGTGACAAAAGTATAAGTCGCAGGTCACCTGAGCACAAAGTCACTTGATTTTCAGTAAGTGTGAGTCAAGGAGAGTGTAAAGTGAAGTACGATATTTTCTACCGTCAGGTGTCAAATGGAATCGGAGACGTGTTTCCTCTCGATTGAGACACGAGTGCCAGTGGAGTCTGGAGGACATTTAAGAAAAGTCTGAGACATTTGAGACGAGTCTGGATTCAAGTCTCAGGTCAATCAAAGTCGTTGACGTGAGAGTTGAGTGTTTAAAGTAAGAGTAAGAGTGTGGGAACATGACATAATAAATCCAGCTACTTTGACTCTTTACTTTGTCAGATGTACAAATATATGAACCCAAAATAGAAGCTTATATTTGATTTTTGACATTAATTGAAACATTTAGTTGTTTTAAAAGCTTTTAATTGTGCTGTTCAACAATATGATGTGTTAGAGTTAGGCTCACATCAGCGCTCTCCCGTGTATTTGAACAGGAAGTGTGTAAAATTCTGCGATTTTGATCATAGAAATGTTGAAATCATACAGAAATCGAATATATATGGAACAGTCAAGTCAGACAAATTGATTTCCTTTTATCATTGTTAGTGTTTTACTTTTACTTTACTTCCTCCCCTGACCGCTCGTCACCGACTAGAACAGTAATGTGTGAAGAAGACATTCACTCACATTGTCCTCATTGCTGAATTTTCTGCAAAAAAAGAAAATAAAAGAATAAAAGAAGCAATTAAAAGGTAGAACTTTCAGAACTTTAAGACACTGTTAGTAATGAGGCTGTGAAGAAAACGGTGCATTTAGTAAAATCCCCACAGGAGTTTGGAAACAACTTAAAAACTGAGCTGAGAGAAATAATTGCATTAACAGTCACAGAGGAGAACTCTTCTACTGTAAACGCTCGTGCCGTTTGACCAAAACACTTCATTAGTTTATACTTTATTACACTTTATATTCTTTAAACTGCTCCAAGATTCCCCCAAAAAACAACAATCACTCCAGGTTTAATATATTTCAAGTTGAATAAAAGTAAGTGCAGTCAGTTTTATTATACCACAGCTGCAACTAACGACTATTTTCATTATTATCTTTTTCAAATGTTGAAAAATGCTGATTTGCCGTCTCCCAAAACCTGGAAATGATGATGTTCTCAGATCACAAACCAAAATCATTCACTTTTAATGATTTCTTGGTCGAATGGAGCAATGAAAAATAGAAAATACTCACATTTAAGAAGCTGAAAGTTTGTTTTAATTATTAAATAAACTCTAAAACCTCTAAGACTGACATAAATTAAGTGTATTTACGGGAAAAAAACAACCTTAAAACTGATCATTAACACAAACACTTAAATTGCTGTTCCACCTACATGAGCTCACTTTAATAAAGCACTGATTCTCCCCCGGGAATAAATTATAGTGTAGAGCAGCAAACTGAGGAGATTGTGAGGAGAGGGGGGATACATACGGTATGAAGCAACACCAATTATCTAGTGATAATAATGATAATAATAATGATTATAACCAAGGACAGTGAGTGGGTTGGGGTCAAAGAGGTCGAGGTTTGTTAAGCAGTTACACATATAGATTAATAATGCTATATAATCACAAATGATTGGCTCATCTAAATAACTATTTCCATCATCGATTAAACTGTTGATAATTGCTTCTTCCAAAAAAAAATGTCAGATAACCGGGTCAAATATTGATCATTGTTTCCCGAAACCTCAAAATGATGACATTAAATGCGAATTTGGATGAATTAAAAACTGAAATAACACAACTTTGTATACAAATAACAATAATAATTCATACGCATTATCATATGTTGGCAATTAATTTAGTAACCGATTAATAATCTACCGATCTTTGCAGCCGCACATGTGCCTTCTGACTTCAGTCATGTCATGATGACAGGATTCTTCTTATTAAATTATAAATTACTATAGTTACTCTCTATATAGGCTTTGGGTTGTGTATAGCCCTATAGGATACAGGATCAAGGTGTTATGGTAATATGACTAAGGAAATAACCAGACATTAAAAACTATTATATAATTGGCAAAATCCATAAATGTTACTTTTCTAAAGTACATTATTTGACTTCAAATAAGCCACCGACTCTTATCTGCTGTATTTCCTGGTGGAGGCTGAATGATCCAGAGTCTCTCATGTGTTCTCATTTCAAAGGCTTTTATTCCCTCTTTGTCTTCATATAAGAGTTGAGAGGGTTTCTGCCCGAGGATCTCAAACTGTGAATTATCTTCATGTGGGGATGAAAAACTGACTGTTTCTGGAAAGACCGCGTCGTCCATTACAATTTACAGCACAGTGGAAGCAAGGTGACCAGGAGGAAACTGAACTGTGGTCACGTGTTCACACGTGTGTACGGCTACGGTTTTACTATCCATACTTCTTGTTATGAAGTGATTAATGCATACAGACAGCTGTCCAGTAGGGGGCACAATACAAATGTTTGCATTGCCATAACCAGTTATAAGAATGTCCGTTTTGGTCGAGTCAATTTGATTAAGAGGACGTTTAAGGTTAAGGAGGCAGAAATGTGACGTTAAAGATGCTAACTGCCGTAAAATATAAAAGAAGAAGGAGAATTATTTAGAAATCAGACTAAAGCAACTGTGGAAAGATTAATTACAAACTGGATTAACAGATATTGAGGCCTTATCGCCGTAGAAACTGAGGATATTTTGACAGAAAACCCATGTTATTTGTCTCTGAGGGAGGGTTTATCACAACCTGGCAACCTGCAAAGTAACCGAGTGTGTTTACATGCACACTAAAAAACGATAACTGGCAATAATCGGGTAATTGGAATAAACCGTTGAAGGTGTATACATGTCTCTAAGAAATCAGATTATTGACAGAAACCTAGGTGTGTTAAACAGGTTTTTCAAAAACCCATAACAGTTTATTTACATGAGCACTTGAATAAGCAGATAACGACAAAAACGCGATAATAATGGTCTATTTTTAGGGTGCGTGTAATTGCGTGTAAGTGAAAAAGCATAATAAACCTACATCGACAGATCCTTATCAAACAAAAAGTCATGCATGTATAATCTGAAGGTAATGTCCGTATACGCTGTTATCTGCTTTTTCACAGTTATCATTTTCAGCAATCATTTTTCTCAAGTGCCGCCGAGGAGCTGCAGGGGTAATAACGTGTACCTTTTTTTTTTTAGATCAAATTAGAGCTCAGCTCTGACCCGTCAAGTATTCATTTCCATCCAAAGGACGCTTGAGGGAAATGTGACTTTTGCTTGATGTATTTTTCAAAAGCGCGTGCATCTGCAGTCGCGTTTCACCACCGAAATCTCATCCACCACACTAGAATTAGTCAGCTAGTTATGACCTAAACATAGGATCTAATCAGCCGATCACATGTACACAAACACCTTTTATAGCCTAAAACAGCGATGAAAGAAGAAGTATGCAGCAGGATTTATGGAGTGTGCACTCAGAGCTTTGGTGAGTTCATGCCTTTTATGCTCATTTCAAACAGCACAAGTTATTAAGCTGAACAGTTAATGTTCCGTATTCTCGTCTCAGATGCTAAACTAAAATAATGCAACCTTCAAGGTCCAGAGTTCAACACCCGAGCAGTAATGCTTTTATTTTAAACCCTTTATACTTTGCAGGTTGAGCTCTCGGCTCAAACAAGTACCAGACACCACGCAGACTATAGATTATAGATTTTGCAACCGAGTCGAATATAAAAATTATGTTTTTAAAGGCGCCATATGTAAGAATGTGGCCAAAAACGGTTACTACATTCAAATTCAAAATACAGAGGTCTTTTAGGTTTCGTTTTCTGACGTAACTGGCAACCTGTGGTTGCTCGGCAGCTGAGACTCTACTGTCTGCAATGATTGGTAGACAGCGGTAGGTGGCGCCACATGCCAAAACATGATTTCAAAACATAAACATGATTTGCAGTCTGCAAAATGTGTTTTTAATGCAAATATTTTGTCTGTACTGTTGTTGTTGGTGAGTTCAGTTTGTTATATGAACATTTTTCCTGGGTCTCTGTGACATATTAGGAGGATTTTATGGCCAGTTGCTTTAGATTTATTACATAATGCACCTTTAACTGCTTCAGGTGCTGAAATGACCACTTTATCCTTAAAAAATAACCCACGGATAAGGGGTTAAAAAACAGTGGTTTATTAAAAGCACGCCCTTCTAAATGACAGAATGTGAATAACAATAAATAATAAAGTACGGGTGAAATGATTGGACCCATTTGTCGGTTATGATTACGGTGAGGTTCAGGGATCTCTTTTATTTCCCTTCATAGCATTAACATCCACTCGATAAAAACACAGTAATGCAGTGTTAAAAAAACGCTGGATATCTAGTGTCAGATACTCACCGTGTCGCAGTGCACTGGCAGCCGCTCCCCGCCTGTACTTTCTGTACAAACGCAACGGTCGGTTTCCCCCACGGTCTGCAGAAAAAGCAAAGTGACAGTTTTGTGGGAGACGAGGCATGAATTTCATCCACACTTTATTTTATTTTGTCAAGTCTGTGCCACGCAAGAGGATTTCCAAATGTGACCACAGACAGAAACTTTGTTTTAATCCTGAGAGAGCACAGAACGGACGATCATGTCAAGACAAAGGAATTAAACAATTTCAAGGAGGAGATTCCAGGGATTACATTTTTTGTCTGAGAGCAGGACAGACTCCTCCTTTGGACTTTTGTCCTTTTCCCAGTCCATGATGGGATCTCACACCCTATATCACACACGTTGGATGCTGATCTCAACAGGAAGTAGTCACCCACCTGCTGTCTGTCTGACAAACCTGTGTAAAACAGGAAGTGGTCAAAGGTAACCAAAACAACCTTATTTTTCTCTCCGAGTGAACGAAATGTAAGTATTTCCAAGTGTAGCTGTGTTTGAAAATGTCCATCCAGCAGTGGACACACAAAGTCAGGGCTGTTTCAAGGAATTTGGGGGGGGGGGGCCCCAAGCAAAATGGACATGGAGGCCACAAGGCAGCAGGGTATCACGAAACCTGGCTGCCTGCTGTCAGCAACTACTGAGAGGGGCCCCCTTGAGGGGGATGCTGATAACAGTGTCGTTGCACCTTCTGCATCGACTATCACATAAATTAAAGGGGGCGCTCACACAGTTTGTCGTTTGTCATTTTATTCATAACCAGTCGTTGTCTTGGGGCCCCAGGCCAGCTCAGGGCCCCAAGCAATAATTGCTTGGTTTGCTCGCCTTCTCACAACGGGCCTGCACAAAGTGATTCCTTTCATGTCGAGACAGACGCAGGCAACTGCGACATTGCGCAAGTAAAGCGAGCGACGACTGCTCACAAAGCCGTTTCTGCAATTTAGCGTTAAAAGGTAAACCCTTCTTGTACCCACCCGCCCATGCAGTGCCGGTGCATACACACAAACACTCCCTAACACGCAGCATATAAATAATGTTACACGCTGCAGCTTTAACGTTCAACAGCCTCTTTTTCCTGAGCATCAGAGACGTGGTGTAATTACACCGTGTGTCACTGATAAAAGCGGCTAATCAACTCTAGGATCCAAATGCTAACAGGACACCATAGTTGGTGGTGATAAAGCCTAGAAGTTCACTCTCACATCCGTGTACTTTCTCAGCACTACATGTTTACATTTTCAGAAGCAGCTCATTTTATCCAAACAGCAGGAGTGAGATTGGAGATTCAACGATGCCTCCTCGAAAACATTATCTCTGCTGATTGTAATTTACTCATCAAGGTCCATGAGTGCAGCACGAGAACGCTGGCAGGCACGAGCTCATCGAGGCCTTTTGAAGCTAATTAGCTAATTAACAGAAGCATCTTTTTTTAGACCTTCACATGACGGCGGATTGTAACCAGAAAAGGTAAAAATCCATTTAATGAAATAAATGAAAAGGAAAAAAATAACAAAAGCAAAAGAGCTCAGAGGTAAAGTGAAAAAACACACTTACAAAGATCCAAAGCCACCGCGGGATAACAGGATATGAGGAGTAAAGATGAATCATAATCAGCAAAAGAGACAATCTGACAGAGAAGGAAGAGGAAAGAGACAACGAGACACAGGTGAAACTAATGAGGGCGGAGCAGGTCATCAAACTGACCAGGGAACAGGATGTGTCAAAATAAAACAGGAAGTTCACAAAAAACACAACACCAGCGACGACATGATAAAAATAAAACGCAAACCAAAACAGGAAATTAAAAGTCCAAATGAAGACGAAATATAGCAAACATCATTTCTGTACGTAAATGTACATTTAAGGTGTTTGTACTTTCCATTCTGTGATTATTTACTCGTGTATGTAAATTGATTTTTATCTTCAGAATATTGACACCACCTGGGTTTCCAGAATTAACATAACCATAATAGAAAAACTATGCCTTATTATTTATACATATATACGCACGCACGCACGCACGCACGCACACACGCACGCACACACACAAACATATATTTAATAAGGAGTAGAAAAGAGACACATGCAAATCCATTACATTAAATGTGAGCTTTTCCAGTCTTATAAAAAGTAAAATATCCTTCTGTATAATTATTTGTGATGTCATGCACCATTTAAGACTTCATTGGCATTCATTATTATTCCTGTTTTTGTGTAAATGCGGAAACTACGAAGCACATTTACTACACTCTTAGAAATAAAAGTGCTAAGTAGAACCATATAAGGTTCTTCCGCTTGTCCTCATAGGAGAACCCTTTCGGAGGGTTCCACCAAGAACAGAAAGGGGTTCTCTGGATCAAAATGGTTCTTACTGGAACCATTAGTGTTATCAAGAACCCTTGAAAAACCCTTTCTTCGGGAAAGGGATTTTCAGAATCCAATGGTTCCAGGTAGAACCTCAGCCCTTGTAGAAATACCCTTTTGGAACCCTTATTATCTAAGAGTGTACCATGACTAGAAGTTGCTTCAACCACAGTACTTTAGATTTAAATAGACTTCTCATAATCACCACGTTTAAATAGAAAGGTGGCATGTTATGGAGAGAAAAAATCCCTCATTGCTGCATCTTAAAGGACCAGTATGGAGGATTTAGCGGCATCTAGGGGTGATGTTGCACATTGCAACTAACTGAATAGCTTTTGCTTCAAGCTCCCAGTCCATGTGTATATTATGGGAAACTATATGATGACCATTTTGGTCGCATGAGCACTTAAAGTAGTAGGAAAGGAAGTATAAAAAAAAAAAAAAAAAAAAAAAAACATATGACAGAAGTTATAAAATACTCTCTTCCCGCTGATGTCTCCACAGAGTAATAACACACATCACAATGTCATTCACAGATGTCAGCTGTTAACAGTAATTCACGTCGCTCGCGGTGCTCTGTGTGAGCGCGTCGGGATTTAATTCCTTCTGTTCTGTTCCCGAGGGGCCACAACAGGGGTATTTATGTTGTGTTCAGTATTTCCCCCCAAAAGAACCCGGAGCAATGTTTCAATCAAGAGGAGGAAACTGCAAGAAGATGGGATTACAAGGGAGGAAACACAAACACTGAGAGTGACTGGGGAATTGTTCTGAAGACGTGTTTTGAATCCTAATAGTCCATGGACAAATGAAGTGGTCCAAATCAAAACGATAAACAGTCAAGTGATGAAAGATTTGTATGAAGATTGTAAAGGATTTAAATGTTTAAAACCACACATTAAAGTTACTATTTGTACATTTTGGTTGAGCTTTTGTTGCGATTGTGTTATGGCGCTTTTCCACTATGCAGTTTTAGCACTACTCGGCTCAAAACTAGCGGAAACTATGATGACGAGCAAACCTTGTAGACCAGACTGAGGGAGCATGTGCGTGTATACACCAGCAGCACAAGAATAATCCAGCACTTTATGTCATCAGACTGCTGCATGACTGTGTTTTTTTTTTAGTGCTGGGCATTAGGTTAACGCACGTTAACGCACGTTAACGCATGACGCGTTTCCATGACCGTTTATCAGGTAGCTCCGTTAGCTGCATTAGCTCCTTTAGCGCCGTTAGCGCGCCTACAGTCGAACTGGAGCGGTCTGTTTATTAAACGAAAAGAGCAGCGCTACAAATAACCAGCGTACGTATAATTCACTTCCCTCAAACGACTCATGGACACATCTGTGTATTTTGCAGCTGCCTCTCTTCACAACAATAATGATGCTGTCGTTGCCTCACTTTGTTCTCGTCATGAAGCAAATCACTTCCTGTGATCAGCTTGGGAAACACAGAGCGGGAGTCGCGCGGAGGCTTAATTAGCACCGTGTGAACTCATTTGTTTATATTTAAAAGTTTCATTTTAAACTACGATGAAAACTTCTCAGATACCTACAGTAACAACAACAACAACAGCATCCCGATCTGTTGGATGAACTCCATTAAAAAAATGTAATTGAAAAACAGATAAGGAAAACAAATAGCTTTAATTAGAGTTCTACAGAGGGAACAACTATCTAATAATTGCAGAATCCTCAAAGGAAGGAGGAAGGTAAAAGGATTTTGGTGACAATTAACTGAGGCTCTTCTGAGCCTTTCGTAATCTTGAGACCTTTCCGATGTGACTCATGAGGTCAGAGGTCACCTGACCATGCACCACCTTCGAAACTTTGTGAAAATGACATTCCTGGTTCTTTTTTTCCCCCAATTCCTGCACAAAGTGAGCCCTGTTCAGCCGAATCAATGCCACGATGTGGATTTATTTACCATGTGATCTCTCTTGGGACGACACGATAATGGCATCATCTCACTTTGGACACATGAATCAATACTCTGCGAGAAATCTGCGTCCTCGCGAAGTGTTTGGTGTGAAAAGCACATATTGGTTTCTTTCAAGTTAAAATGTGTTTTTGTGAAAAACAAAAAAAAATGACTGACGACGCCGTCTGTTGTGCTCGCCGGTGCTTTTTTTGCATTGAAGCCGGCGTGGACAGCAACACAATTGTCTTTGTGTTTGTGTTTGAAGTCAAGCGTGTGATTTCACCTAAACTTGGTGCGCTGACAGTATTCTGAGCCGTGTCGCTCTATACCGTGCTGTGCCATAACGCTGCACAGACATATCCCCTTTCTCTCTGCTTCAGCGCTCGTTGCATATTCACCTTTTCGATTATTTAGGACGCTTGACTGTAAAGCCCCCCCACGCTTTAATAACCCTTTCACTCGTTGCGTGATCTGACATTAACGGCGCTCTTATTCAACAAAGACATAAAAACACCGGGGACGGAGCTTTATTTAATTACGGCGATGTAGTCATTGTTTGTGCTTCTGTTTAAGTTGGCATGACTAAATGCATTACCGTTTGCAGCACTGCCAAGCTAATCTCACGGCGCAGTGAAGTGCCTCCCACGGCGGCAGCGAGCGTGTGGGCAGCGTTTGAAGCGGAACAAAGGAAACAGAGAAAGAGAAGCACTTTTGTCTGTGTGTGTGTGTGTGTGTGTGTGTGTGTGTGAGGAGCATACGTGGACGTCCACGGGCCTTTATACCAGATACATGTGCTGCTCATTTGTTGCATTTGCATTGGCTCACCTGGACGTGCACACGCACAATGCACGTGTCTGTGAAGTGACGTACAGGCTCAAAAGTGCAAGATTTACTGTCCAAAGCTTTTTGCTATTTTGACTTTGAGGGGGAAATATCTATTATACACCAGTGTCGTGTCCTATTCAATAATAAAATCTAAAGGTTTGCTTATTTTAACCACAAAAGGATCAGAAAATGTCATGTGACTGAGTGCTTTTGCCCAGAATAACTTTTAATATATGGCAATTATTTACAGTTTACTGCATGTTAATTAGTGTATTATCAATTTAAAATGATGAAAAAAGTTTTATTTAAAAAAAGAACACCAGCTGTTGTGCCTTAAATTTGAAATTTAAACAGTATAAAGGGAGGGAGATGGTGGTGTGCTGTGTAATCAGCAAGACATTCTGAAATAAAATAATTACCTGTCTTATTAGGACCAGGTGTCGGTGCCCAAGAGGACCTCTGGTCCTGAAAAGGTCAGTGTTTATTATAAATGATTTGAGGAGGGATTACGTTAACTGCTGTGCATCATCAGCTATATTTTTAAGACACATTAAAAACAATTCTGAACGGAAGACATAATAATGAAACTCACGAGTGAAGAAAGCTTAAGGTTTTTACACTGATCAGCAGAGTTTGCCTCAGGGATTGCACTTACAGGCTGCCCTAGACCTTCACGGAGCATGGATGGATGCAAGACGATGAGCAGCATGACTCAACGCAGGCTCCAAATGCTGCCACCACATCTGTGTGTTTAAGAGAGACAATTCATTGTAGTGAGTTACAGTATTTACAGTACAAAGTGCATTATTATATTTATCTATGTCCACATTTGCATTATTTTTTTCTTGACTGTGTCTCATGCTTCCTGAACTATTCTTTTACCATTTTACCAAGTTGAACCCTGACAAAACCGAGTCATTCAGTAATATTTAGGTCAGCTGATTAAGCACATACACATATATGGTGGAAACAAGTTACTGGTTTTCAGGCTGTGGCTGATTTTTTTTTATTTCTGGAAGCCATACAAGTCATAGAAAATACCGAAAGTGAAATTAGCATTAGTGATGGTTCAGAATAATTCCACGAAAACAGACCATTACTGATTTATTTTAAATTAGGCTGGTTTGTATTTCTATATATATTTATACCCAGAGTATCACTATATATTCCATCAGCAACTTTAACATAATCAGTTCCATGATGGAAGCTAAGGTGTAACATTGATCACAAACGTCCCCACGAATCCTCTGCCTTAAGAGTTCACATGTTGCAGCTTTTTTACGGGGAGAAAACATTGGTCAAAAGATTCATTTGAAAAGGCTGCAGAAATAAGAAAAAAAGCTTGGAAAAGATTGGAAACCTCCAGAATCAGAGCCGTGCAGGTTTGGCAGAAGAGACGAGGGAAGGGAAGTCAAGAGAAGCAGCAGAGAAACAAGCAGCCGGCACCAAACGCCCACGAGGTCAACACAACAAAACAGACAGACGGATGGAGGAAACTCAAACCCACAGACACACACACACGGAGAATTAAGGAACAAAGATGAGCCTTTGACATCTGATCCAACGCTTACTGTACGGCTTCAGGGCCAACTGACACTACCAATAATGTGTGATTTTTTGCTCTCCACATACATCTGAACAAAGTATATTTGTGTCATTCATTCACTTGCAGATATGTTGACAGCACACTTTCTGTTGAGGATGTAATTTAAAGGGGACATATATACCCTATTTCTCTGAGTTGAGACTAGTTCCCTGGTGTCCTAATGAACATGTCTGTGACATACTTTGGTCAAAATACCTTAAGGATGAAGCACCACAGCAGTTCAATCACCCTATCAGAACAGCCCTGTTCAGAACGCTCTGTTTAGTAGTATCTCTTTAGTTCCACCTTAAAAAAAAAGGTAAAACCAAACTTAAGCCACAGAGGCTACTGGGAGCATTTGAAAAAGTGATCATTGCTAGAGCCTGCAGGCTCTAGCAGGCACATTGCGGTCATATACAAGATGTATCCACTGGACAGATAAATCCTCTGAGGCTGGAAGTTTGTGTAGAACTCTGTGCTGCACTGTGGAGCCAAGAATAGAACTTTTAGCGGACTTCCGGTTTTTGAATGCCGTTGCCCTCGCCAGCACTCTGGCGTGTTTCACGGACAAAGCGGAGCTCCGCGAGACAACAATTCCAGGAATTTAGCGCATTGTGACGTAGCCATGAGCGCGGAAGTCAACATCGTGTGTTTTATCTCCTGTACTTAGACTGAGGAGGACCACAAAAACATGAGTGAGTCAGCTTTTTCACACTGTCGACTGACCTCCAGAGACCCAAATATTAGGATTTAAATGAATAAAAAGTTGATTTTGCATAATGTGTCCCCTTTAACAGTGTGATGCGAATGAAATCAAGGATCGAACTATTGCGATTTGATCCTCTTCGATTCCACGTCTTGACATGCACTCGTCATATATGTGGTTTCTTTTTCCTCCCCACTTATGTTAACTTTAGTTTGAAACAAGATTTCTCCACAGTTGTGCAGGAGCTGGAATAGACAGTATACCAGCTGTGGGCCTCTAAATGTTAGCTTCAGCCAATTTGTGTGACAAATATCCCGCCATTGGAGTCCATTAATCTCTCCCTTAATGTGGGCGGCAGGTGTGCTGTCAGCGAGGAAATCCGTATGGAAACAATTTGTGCAGCGCCTCAATACTCCCCCCCCCCCACCCCAAACAGTAAATGGAAGTAGAAATGTGTTTTGATGAATTTGAGTTAATTGAGGTTCTGGTTAAAGAAGATTCGATACAGAATGTATTAGGGGACCAGCGGGGAGCAGAACATCCACAGACACACACTGGATGATTTATTGCATTCAACCGTCTCATTACCTGGCTGTGGCTGTCAGTGGTCACTGCACGCACACACACACACACACACACACACACACACACACACACACACACACACACACACACACACACACACACACACACACACACACACACACACACACACACACACACACACACACACGCGGCAAACGCTGCACATGCCTAATGACAGGCTGTGTGTGACAGATGACAGCAGTATGTGAGCACCTTGCTCAGTCGGGTAAAAGGTGTGACAGTTTCTCAGATGGGGAAGAAGCAGCCACATATATCCCCCCACTTCCTGCCTGACGACACCTCATATCTATGGGGGTAGACGAAGAGCAGGTGATTATATACTGCACAGTTCACTGTATGCACTTTGTGCAAGCAGGGCACAAATAAAAAAACCGCAGTGTGTAACTTTTAAATATAAACAAATATATGTATTACATTTGCAAAACCACCTGCAAAATGAGTTCACACAAAGCTGAATGAGCTCCACACGACTCTTGTGTTTCTCGGCGTAGAGGGGTTCGGGTGTCGTGTCACCCGGCGACGTTCGTGCGCTCCACACACGGGAAGTGATTTGTTTCATGTCAAGACAGAGAGTACAAGAGGCAAGCAGCAGAAATGGCAAAATTAAAGGAAAAGGTACTTACCACATTTCTTCTTTAGACTTTGCCCTTTGGGGGGCCCCCACGACCAACCATCGTGTGGAGGATATAGTGGTAGAAGATGGATGGATGGACCTTTTGGGGGAATGAGTCCATCAGCACATGTAGGTCACTAAATTTGGTTTAAAGTACCAGAAGATGAAAAATGTGTACTCGGTTTGCAGAGAATTGTCAATAAACCAAAAATATTGGAATTTAGAACAAAATACACTCAAATCACATCAATCCAGTGGTTCCCAAAGCGTGGTACTTGAAGGTACAGCAGGGGGCCCGAGAGATGTCAGAAGGAAACGGATGTAAATGTGAATGTTTAGGATTGAGGACCACAGTGCAGTGCTGAGTTTTGTACCTTCAAAAATGGAACAGCCAGATTGAGAGGCGCCGGTTCTTCTCTGGCGACCATGCTGGATGTTTACAAAAGCTGCTTGATGTCAGCTCTCTGTCATCATTGTGTTAAGCCCTTCAGCAGAACTTGGCCAGAATCTCCGTGAAATACGGATCTGCAGAGTGAAACCAAATCGCAGGCAGAATCGGCGGATTTCACCCAGTCTACCACAAACCTCTCTACAAACCAAATATTCCCAATGCAAACACAGTTATTTACAGTTGAAAAAACCCCCACATGACATTCGTGATATTTCTCTTTTAATATATCTTAAAAAAATGGATATACAATCTGAGAAAAAAAAAAAAAAAAAAGACTGAGGATTTGAAGACCGATCTTGTCGAATCTTCTCCTCTGGCCTGAAGACGAGAGCTAACCCAAACACAAGAGATTTCCCAGTTACATCCTGGGACGATTCGAACACTGCTGACAGCCAAACTAAAGGACATACACGAGGTGTCCAATGAGAAGCTAGAGTCAGAGTATTAGTAAGGCTATGACAAAGTACATCGTGTTGGGCTACCGTACCCTAGAGGCGATTAGCTGTCACTGCCGTTAAAAGTGGACGGCTTCAAATTAATAGGCAACGGGGGTTAGCCTTCAGGGTTCGAATGGACCGAAAACGTGCAGTGAAACAAAAAAAACAAAACACCATGGAACGGCCACGTTCACGACTGTCTGCGACAGGCTTTATCATTCGCTCAGGTCCTGTGTTGTCTGTTTATCTGTTTAATTTCATGAGATGTTAAAACTTGGGGCAGGTGAGGGGAGAGAGGGCAGGGGTGGGGAGACCAGAGCATGCTAACAAGTCATGGTTTCAACATGGCAACGCTCGCACTCACCCACTCTATAAGCACGTGTCTGCACACACACACACACACACTGAACATGCATTGAATGGCCAACAATCCACAATGAAACAGCCCTGACACAACCTCTATTATCACTTAAAGCTGGGGTAGGCAAGACATTTTGGCAATGATTTGCAATTTCATGACATTGACCAATCACAGGGCAGTTCAGAGAGAGCGGGGCGCTCCTAATGGTTGTGTTACTAAGCAGCTGCACACACTCGTACCTTTGGGGGGGGGGAAAGCTTGCTGTTCCAGCATCAGCAACAACACACAAAACAGAAAAAGAGCTTTTACGATCCCAAACTAATCATGTCATGGTATTTGGACACCGAGAACTGCTACAACCACCTGCCGTGTTCTCCAAAAACGATATTCAGGCCTGAGCACTCGCGCAGTGGTGCGACAGACTACTGTTCTTGGTCCTAAATGTAGGCGAAAATGTACGAAAATTGCCGTGCAAATCAGCAACAATCCAAAACACGGACAAAGAAAGCTGAAATGAAGTTGCACCGATATTCATGAAACTCAGCGGGAACGCGCAACAGCCCAAGATGAACAAAAAAGTCAATAGAGACCATGGCCTCAACTCAACAGGAAGTCGGCCATTTTTTATTTTATGCGCATTTTGTAAATGAAATAACTCAATTGATTTATTATTGTTATTATTATTATTCCATAAGTTACTACAGAGAAACACGAGCTTGACATGAATTCTGTCTTTTCATATGCCCTTAAATTAATTAATCACCAAGTTTTAAGACAATGATGGTGAAAACAGACATGTTTTAAACTACGAGGTGAGTTGCACAGTCGGCTGATAATTCCTTATCAGTTTTGTTCACTTCTTGTCATTTTAATTATTGTTATTATACACATAGCGATTGAGTAGCTTTCGCCCACATGCATGACCTATTTTTTTTTTTTTACTTTATTTTACTTTCTGTAACGTTGCTCTGCTGCCTGATGCGTTAACTTGCCAACAGTGGGTGGTCGTGGTGGTGGTGATGCTCGCTTGCCAATAGCCTCACCAATTGTTGTGTGTTTATAAGACAAAAGGTTATAATACGCCCTCGGAGCGTCATCACTTCGGGGCAGAATGGGATGCTTACGGTGCCAGAAACGGCCCCTCTTGTCACTTTCAGACAGGTTGTGCCAAGACTCAGCATAAAGGGAGGAAAAAACAAGTGAAGATAAATACTGTAAAAACAAAACAGAAGCTAACAAAACAAAAAAATAAAGTGATGCTGAACTCAAAATAGAATTTAAAAAATGTGGCCATTCACATGCTGTCAAGTGAGAGGTGGGGGGAGTGTGTGGACTTTCAAAATTTAAAGTATAAAGAAATGGTTGTACATGCATTCACAGGTGAGTGTGTGTGTGTGTGTGTGTTATGCTTGCAATTCATGCATTTTCTCTGAAGCAACACAAACATGGCAGGCACTGAATCCCGAGTTTGAGTCAGGTATTCTTTCTCATGATTCTTCAAATTTTAAAAACAGCTAAAAGTAGGTGGTTTTCTGTGTGTAGACATGATTCATCTCATCGAACAGTTGCCATCACTCGTTCTCCATTGGCTCAGGGAAACCTCCGCGAGGGGCGGCCGTATCCAGTGATCTCGCCAAGATAAACAGACATTGTGGTCATTGTAACACTCACACTTATAGCATTATTAAAGCATATATTCTTTTATAGCCCAGTCCTTTCTTCAACGTACACTTTTGTTTTTTTTTACTTTCTTCCTGTAAGATGGGAGTTTATTGCAAGTGGATTGAACGGAGAAGGGCGTGGTCGTGCAGTCGGAGCTACAGTACGTCGTCGAGAGGAGGAAGAGAGGTGAGAGTCAGAGTCAGCTGTTGGTTCACACACATCAGGGAGTTGGCCGTGATAAGCGGAGGCAAGGTAGAGTAGTTTGGTTGATTGGTGCGGGCTGACGTGAGCCGGTTCTATCATCTGGCGTAATGCTTGATGTAATCTTGAACCTTATTCCGAAAATCCTCCTGCGCAGAAGAGAAAAAGACAAGTCAGACATCACATGCGTGTGTTATAACGTCTTTCTTATACACATCACAGAAGATCACATTCATGTTTCTTTGAGTCTATGTTACCTCTTGATGGATGATGAATTTTCTTGGTCATACGACCTCTGGCCATGCACGCCCCATCTCCTCCCATGGCCCATGTTTACTCAATTATGCCCCTTCTGAAGGTGCTTTGTCTTTTTTCCACCTCCCCTTTACTCGATCCATCCATCAACCATTTTATAACCTCGTCTCTGCGGCGTCTTTGACTCATCCCTCCTAGTTATATCTGGCCTGACCGTTCTCTCTCTGTGTGTGTGTGACCTCATCCTCATTCCTCCTCTCACAGCACTCAGTTTAGTCCATTCAGTCATGTCACCCTCTCATCTCTTTCTTTCCACCAATTATACTGTAAGCCAGATGACTTTTGTTTCAGCAGCAGCAGCAGCAGCATTGTTCACCGGTTTGGTGAAAAGATTTCCTTTTCCAGTCTATATTAGAAAGCTCTTCTGCAGCTAGAAGACATGTTGTAAATAACAGAGACTGTAGTAATTGCCGCAACTGATCATACACCATTACAGCGGCAACATATTGCAAAAAAATGTCTATAGACGTGCAGGGAGGAATGTTTACTACTAAAAATAGTTACAGACTGACTCAGTGTGTTTATTCAAGGGTTTGAAAAACAAGATAAATGGAATGAAAACAAAACAAAAAAAACATCTCATGTGTAATTGCTTCCAACTTTGTTTCAGAACATGGTGTGAGGATTTATCTGCTACAGTTACCCCTCAAAAACTGATCTATCACCTTAGAGGTCCAGGGCCGTTATATATTCTAATTTCGCTCTGCACGGCCTGCAGTTGAACATGACATTTCCACATACAAGTCTCCCACACTGTCATAAGTTAAATGATTTATGCTGCAGCTTCAGTGGTCATTTAGTCACGTACACACAGCTGGGGCTCGTGTGTGTGTGTGTGTGTGCGGCCACAGCAAAACATGAGCCGGGGGGAAAGAGTGAGGATCTGATGAGGAAGAGACCGCAATGCTGAAATGCTGCCAGATATATACAAAAACTCTATATCCTGACTTCCTCTCTATTAAGGTGCAAGATGCAACAAATAATTCAAAGTAATGCAGTGTGGATGCAACAGATTGTGTATTTTAAGTAGGATTGCCATTCTGGTTCATTTACACAGTGGCACGATGTGATACAAGAGCTAAATAAAGAGGGATTATAGATTGGAGGGTGTGGGGGATTATTCAATATTTACACACGCCCAATCACTGTGTGTTTTAATTAGACTAATAATCACCCTGTGGAAGCTCAGTGACGCTCTCCTCTTAAAATCTAATTAGCTGCCGTTTAAAAAGTCTGTTGTTGGTGGAATCACTACCAAAATCTAAACATTTCTTCCTTCCATTCTGAACTTTTTGGAATTATGCTGTTCTTAAACAGACAAAAACACTGCCAAAAACATAACCTCCATGTTTTTAATTCATAATACTCAATTAATAACCCATTTTTCGTATGTGCGTCTGCTGAAGTGGTTAAATTAGCCATGCTAACAGCTGAGTTTGGTGGAAATGGCATCGGTTTTTCAGTTGTTAAAGGTGCATTGTGTAATAAATCTAAAGCAACTGGCCATAAAATCCTCCTAATATGTCACAGAGACTCAGGAATAATGTTCATATAACAAACTGACCTCACCAACAACAACAATACAGCCCAAATATTTGCATTAAAAAAAATATTTTGCAGACTGCAAATCATGTTTATGTTTTGAAATCATGTTTTGGCATGTGGCGCCACCTACCGCCGTCTACCAATCATTGCAGTTAGTTAAGTCTCAGCTGCCGAGCAACCACGGGTTGCCAGTTACGTCAGAAAACGAAACCTAAAAGACCTCTGTATATTGAATTTGAATGTAGTAACTGTTTTTGGCCACATTCTTACATATGGCACCTTTAATGACTCAGTTGTTAGCAGATCAAAGTTTGGAGGATTCTTCCTCCAGGAAAAATTAATATTTCTTCACAAAATTGCATGGCAATCGTCTAAAAGACCACCTGAAACAGCCTCTGACTGAGCCATACTGGTAAGCATCGCAGATAAAGCACACAGATTATTTTAAATGTTGTCCCTTTGTGGTCCAGTCTGTAGTATACGATAACTTGCATCCACCCACAATATTCTGTGGAAATCTTTGAACAACATTTCCATTTTAGAAATGCGACACCTTCACGGTAAAGTATTTAACTGAATATTTCCTGACTAATTTATGCATTTTAAAACAGTGCAGGTTCAGCAAGTTGTGCTGTGGAAAACGAGCATCGCTTGCAAATACGAGTTATTTGTTTATCTACCGCTTGTCCTCGTCCGCCCACCTGTCTTCCTACCAACTCTTGGCTAACCATCTGTCTTTGAGAGTTTTTCGAGAAGACGGGCACAAATACATACAGTTTGCCATATGCTGCAATGAAAAGAAAAAGTAAGGTCTGCAGGGTTTAGAGATCCCGCAGGAAGGAAAGTTAAACAGAGACAGTGGAGGTGTCGGAAAAAAAAAATATGTGCAGCTCCAGCCTGGCCTAATTAAGGCACCTCATATAAACCTGGAGGACAAAGAATATATACACTGATATTAAACGCACTAAATGTAGTTTTCAAAATAAAATAAACAATCCCTGAAAAATACAACCTATTAAAAACTCCATTAATGATATCTCAGCAAAATCTAAAGCAGAAAAGCGGTTGACGCTGCAAATCACTTTCATCAGTTTGAAGACTCTGTTATACCAAAGGATTCCTCTCTTTTAGGCTCCATTTCATCCGCTGAAGGCAATTAACTCTCCTCCAGCAATCTCTACAGGAACTCAAAATATGTGCCACCATCGGAGCGAAGGAGATGCAAATTAAACCCTGTAGGCACCAACAGTTCCACACACACACACACACACACAAAAAAGAAGAAAACTAAGCACTAAGGAAAGCCCAAGGATGTAATAGTGATAGGTAAACAGACGAGCAAGGACAATAGAAGAAGAGAGGAGACGTGGGAATGCAGAGGTGCGGAGGGAAGCCATGATAATACCGACACAATATTCTTATAAGAATTCTGTACTTTTTAGTAGAAATACACTGTATGGGTGGAGTTGATTTTTAGAAAAGAAGGAGCAAAGATATTGTTGGCGATCCCTTTTAAGACACCTGAAAACCTACATTGTGCGACTATTCAGGGAACACTGGTGTAAACATTGAGCCCTTTTTTTGATTCGTTTCAGGAAATACTGATGAGAAACAATGGTAAAAAAGTAAGGACAGGGATTTCAGTTACGACCCCAGCTGGAAAATATTGAAGTAGTTTGAAAAGTGGGCCTATTCTTCAGAGAAGAATCTGAATTTTCAAATGAAAATAGAGTAGCGTGGATGTAGCCTGAGACCTTAGTAATGAACTTTACAAATAGGGACACGCCATGTGAAGGTGACAGATGCCAAACTGTATGAGTTATTGTTTTGCTTGTGCTGCCATTTCACAGTTTTACCATTAGCAGAGCACGCTTGACCATGCATCTTTAAAGACTCAAGGACTCAAACAGTGACCTTCCCTATAATCCTGCCTCCTAAAGATGAGTGACAAAGCTAAGTTCACATCTACAACTGGGCATATGCTTAATTACGTCTTCCAAAAACATCTGCTGAGCACTTAAGCTAATTCATTGCGACTGTAAAAGGCATAAATATATAAACAATAAACTGAACACACAATTAGCGAATGCAGTCGGTGTTATTTTTAGTGTACAACAACCTTGATGTCTCTTTCTACCTCCAGCGCTCTTGTGAATTCCAACAGAGCTACAGGCGGGAAGCCGATAAGGTGAACAGAAGCAAGATAAGGAGACGGTGAACGGTGAGTTGTCTGTTTGACGCGATTGACGACAGATGGAGGAGGCTGAACTGTTTCAGATAAGCAACAGAGTTTGTATGTAAGAGGTAAAAAAAAGAGGATTTCTCAGGTTGATGATAACTCATGATCCATATGTATGAATTTTAGTGTGCAGACATTGGACTGGAGCTGAACTCATGAAAGTCCCACACAAGCAGGTCGTCAACATTGCAGAAATCTCCAGTTATACGAGCTCTGACATTTGATTTTTCGGTTCAATACTCTTAATTACACTCTGTGAGCTCTTCAGAACACATCAGTGCTCCTTCTGCTTGTTGTCAGTTTGAACCTCCTGCCATTTTATGGACATGTGACATTTAAATAATAACAAGCTGCTGGCTGACCTGGGGTACGATGCACTTTGGTGCACCGTATTTCGCCAATGCTGCCGTCTATGAAAACTATGATGACTTCAGCATTCACTCTCACACCAATATACAACCTAGAAGCACATCAGACTGCCTTAAGTACTGTTGTGTGATCCAGTGGAGGACACAGATGTTATGTTGTTTTTGTTGTTAAAAAAAAAACGCAGGACAACAATAAGCTACACTGTCCTCCTGAGTGGACAATCACAACACCAAAGGAACGTCGGTCGCACCGATGGGAATGTAATATTTGTTAGAACTTCCTAACACAAATCCTAACACCACACTCCCCAAAAATAACGACGCACACTCTGAATATCCTACGCTCGTGCTTCCTCTCAGCCACTTTATCCAGCAAATTTGTTCAGTGAGCAGCCACAGGAGTTCCACTCAAACACACACACAAACACATCTACATCAACACGCGTGTGTGTGTGTGTGTGTGTGTGTGCTGTCGACACTCCAACTCCCACGTCTCCACCCACTTACTGCCGACGTTGATTACAGCAAGCTGTGACTCAGTCGGGAGTGGGTCACGGTTCAATGACGTTGTGGTTTTGTTTTTTTTACACTTCCGACTCCAGAGAACTATGACAGCACATTAAAACCCCCCCCAAAAAACTTCCACAAAGTGCATTTGTACGATGCTGGATGCAAAAAAAAAAGAGATCATATTTGATTTATAAAAACATCAGTTAACTTATTACCGTTTTCCTCTCCATGAATCACACATTTATACTCGAGATGTATTATTCAATGTCTAATAGCCGAGTCGAACAGCCTGAATAATGAAATGTCGACTTTTCTTCACTTGCTTTGCAGACAAAGGGGGTTTTCTTTAGCATGCAAATGATGTTCTGCTCATCCATATTATAAGACGTGTAATTCTTTCTTTCCCGTGCACAGTGCACTACTGCTTTTTGAAAATGTACCCCCCACCCTTGATTTTGGCAAACTTTGAGTCACATTATCATCTTCTACAACTCAGTCAATTGGCACAACATAGAAAGGAAAACATCCACAGAGTGCATGAACAATTAAATGAGAATAACGTGATGCATACACTTGAAAAATACAAATTTCATATGATTATTGTTGTACTCTGTGTTCCTGAATCTGTAAATAGTGAGCATTGGTTTGAACTTCCATCAAAGAGTAACCCTCCTAGGCTGGAGATGTACAGTAAACATGGTGATACACAACACATGTACTGTTCTAATTTGTTTGTTAATGGTTTTTAGCATCTTCCAGCATACATGTACATTTCAACGTGTGCCCCTTGACTTCTAAAGTAGTGCCACCCACTATTTGGACAACGATATTTGTCACTGTGCTGCTGAATCATTCAGATTTCAAAACTTCCTGACATAACACTGCTGCTTAATGCATCTTGCAGTGTAACAGCGTGATTTAACTCATGAGTGCATGTGGAAACCATCACAATGTACTGTTAACAGTCCATGCTTTATGATTACGTGAATATCGGGTCCAACAAGTGTTTGTTAGCGCTTCAGTTTCACAAAAAAAACGGACCCAATCAAAAGGTGTTTATCCGAAAAAATGTTTGCCGCAGCAAACAAATAATTGTTCATGACTGGAAAACGATGACTTGTTTTGTATTTACTTGATAAAAGGCTCCCACTGACACTAACCTCCTCCTCCTACACACCTGGGACAAGTGACTCATTCAAACAATCACAACCCCTGCCACAAACAAGCAATCATTTCCTTGCACGCTCACTCTCTTCCCGTCACAAAAAACACAAACAAACTCTTTCACATCTAATGGGGGTCACATGTCCTGCCATTATCCTGCAACACTGGGCGTACCCCAGTGCATCATGGGTAAGGCTATGTGCAAAGGGCCATGGGTCAAGTATTGTTCTTTAAAATGCTTTCAGCACAACTTAACTCAAACCATTTTATACCAAACCCATTCCTGCAGGCTCCCTGCAGATTAACATTAGACTGGTGGGCAATCTAAGAAAGTAATTATTGTTTGCAAATAACAGAACGCTGGACTCTGACAAAAAACCAGCAGGCTTGAACATGTGTAATCATACGTACAAAAATACTTGCACAGGAGAAGAGCAGTGGGACTTGAGCTGAGCAGTTTTGGGTGCTGATTTGACTTACAAATCGCAAAAGCCACTTGCCTGCTGCAGAGCCACTGAATTAAGTTGGTACCTTTTCCATGTGCATTGCTCCTCAATGTAATTTCTTGTCAATGCTGTTCTCTGCTTTGAATGACAGCTCTATTCTCTTCAGCACTTTCAGCTAATTACCACAAGACTACAAGCCAATTAATGCACACGGAGCGTCGGTGAAAGCTACGGCAGAAAAAAGTAGCAGCAGCAGATGCACGTCCTGTCAAAAAAATATGATTATGGACGTGATGAGCAAGTCTGAGATGCTTTGAAGGGAGGTGGGTCATTTGACTGTAAAGGAATAAGGTCACGGTTGTCTGATGTTTGACGATAAAAGAGAAAATTAAAGCGTGACTCTGTCTCACCTTGTCCCTCAGATGATGCTCTGCCGCGTCAATGTTCAGCGGGTCGTCGAAGTTTAACAGGTCCTGCAGCAGAGGCAAAGACAGAGGAGACGACGTTAAGGGGAAAACACTGTGAACCGCAGTGTAAAAAATCGTCGTAAAAACATCAGCAACTGATCACAGGTGGAATATCTTAAAAGTTTAGTCTGTTCAAAGTTCAATACTTCTATCAATTATGGTAATTTTCCCAATTAAAAAAAAAAAGAGAGTTGCAGAGGGAGCTATTGCCCATTTCTGCAGTATTAACAGGCTGCAATGTCACCCTGGATTCTGCAAAAAACAAAACAAAGCAGCTTAATTACGCTGTTGCCTGAGAGACGTGTGCAACATGTGAGGCAAACAGTGTGTGTTATTTTAGATAAAAAAAGAAGGATGGCCTGAGAGGTTATTTCTTGATTAGGAGGCAAGATGTGGGGCATTACAGCGCATCAGTGCAGATCGTCATCACCGCTATCTTTGTGGACAGTGCCGACCTCGGGGTAATTGTGAATACTCGTATAATGATTAATGAATGTAAGCTTGCATTGAGATAATAGGAATATTTTGATATTATTTCTGATTAATGATTAGTTTCAACACCATCAAATGTTTGCAGCAGAATTAATCACTTTTTTTTCAATTTGAAAATGTGTCCTCCAAGATAAAACCCTAAATCAGAGTATTATTTTATTTTATTCTATTCTGTATATTTGTTAAGGTTGAAGAGGCAGCAGATCTCTCAGCATTATTTACTGTATTTTACACATTAGTTAATTAACCAATAATTAGTCATTGCTGAAACAATTATTGGATTATCAGAATATATTTCCTGTACCTCGACTTAGCAATTAATTACTAAAGCATTGTAGATTTTTATACTCAATTCTTTCTGTACGTATTTACCACGGTTGTGTGTTTTGTTTTTTTTAATTAGACCTCATTAAACCCTGAATGCATGAAGAAGCAATAAAGCAGAACTTACAGTAAATAAAGAGTTCAGTCCCCAGACCACGTCCTAGAGGAAGCAGATGGAAAACAATTTCAACCAATGCCATTAAACTTTAAAACAAACAAACAAAAAAAACATGATATCGAGTGTAAAAGTGTTTTGTTTTTCCCCAAATCACAATTCAATTCTGCTGAAGGTAACCTGGAGGGATAATAAGACAAGTGATGAACGCAGATGAAACGCAGTTAATTGAGAATACTTCCCCTCCGGATGTTCATTTAAATGTACACAAACTCAATAAGAACAAGGAAGGTATTCAATTTTGATAACAACACAGAGTTGAGTAAAATCAGGACTAAAATGTAAACTTTACAGATATCAGAAAATGTGCAGTTACTAGATCCCTCTGCAGTAAGCGCCCTGAGAATTGCTGAATTTCTACATGTCCCATGACGCAAAAGCAACAGCACAGCAAAAGGTTGGAGTTCAAAAAATATATCCACACGTCGAAATCTGTGTCTCTGCTCTGCATGGGACTCTTTAATGAGTCACTGGAGGACAGGTAGAGTGTGTGTGTGGGGGGGGCAAAGCATCAGAATTTCCTTTTAATCGCTACAAGGACTTTTCTTTGTTTACAGATTCAGCCTGTTGAAATCCAATCAAGGATAACAGTGACAAAGATTATAATAGAGATCGGACAAGGATCACACAAAAAGACAAGCTGCAAATTGCCGTTTGCTGAAACCGTTGGTCGGCACTTTCAAAATACATGCTTTCAGGGCTTCCATTCAATTACCTTTTCATTCATTCCACACACAAAAGCCGAGCGCATTCAGACTGCTTCACCCTTTTTTTCTTTTTTCAAACACTTTGTTTTGTTGTTCATGCCATTTCAGTAAATACAGCTTCCGACAATTATTTGTCATGACTCTACGTGCTCTACATCAGTTCATCTCATTCCTCTCAATAGATTCTTTCTCTCGGACAAAGGACAAGACAAAACGGTGAGTGTTTGTTCGCTACGATCCTCAGGTCTCTCCACACCATTAAGTCAGGACAATTGCTTGTCTACTCAAGGACAGATAGAGACTTGTCTCAAAGGCACTCTAGCGTAGCTATGTTGGGATTGTTCCATTTGTTCTTACGGGTCTATTTAACATCTCGATTAAGAAGCATTTCCCACCAGTCGCCTTCAATTTGATCTATTGAAACAAAATTTTACAAAGAAGTAAAAGGTTAAGTGATTGATGAAGCCACTATGCATTTATTCTATGTTCATAAAAGCATGACAGTGCTTGAATACGACAGTGACGTGCCATTAAATACCTATTTTCAAGTACGTAAAATGGCTCAACATAGAAAGGAAAACATCCACAGAGTGCACAAAGAATTACATGACAATGGCAACTCCACACAAGCTACTACTTGGTTCAAAGATTATTTGGCAAATAGGACACACTGTGTTCAGATGGCTAGAGTTAGTTCCACCTGTCTTGAGGTTACAAAAGGTGTACCTCAAGGCTCAGTCCTAGGACCCATTTTGTAAACAATTTACTTTAAAGATCTGTGTGCAAACTTGTCTAATGCCTCACACCATTTTTATGCTGATGATACCGTCATTTACTGCTCTTCACATTCGAAATTCAAGCTCATCTGTACCCATGGAAAAAATCTCCTAAAAACACACCCCATAAAAAAAATGATGTGATGCATACACAACTTTCATATGATTATGTTTGGACTCTGAATCTGTACATAGTGGTAAAATACCAATGTGAGCATTGTTTTGATGTTATTTTTTGGTGTGTGTCTTATGTACATGTACATGTGTGTGCAAGCAAGATAACCATTAAGGTGGGAAAAGCATCACCCACACATTTTAGTGCACTCACACAGTGACACTTGATCACACAAAAACCACTCTCACACCTGGATTTAAGTAAAAACGTGACATAACTTGACTTGGGGCCATGAAATAAAACAAACAAAAAAATCTGTGACGATTGGTCGTAGAATAGAAGGATAGAAACTGGGTTACTGAGCAACGGAAAAAAATCTGATTTCTGATTCACTGGCCTCCAATAAAAAAAAGGAAGGAAAACAAGTGAAACTATGAAATTAAATTCAACTTTTAAGTGACAGAGGAGATTAAAATACATCCTTGTTACACAAAGCAACTGCCATAAATATACTGTACATACTGCAAGAACTATTTGTAAACCAGCATTTGTGTAAATCTGAGTGGCTTAAAACAAAAACCAAAAAATCAAAGAGCAATACTTTGCATAGGCACTGAAGCGGTTTACCCCAATTCTGCAACAGTTTTTATACTAAGCTGATACAGCCTCTTAAAAGTCATGTATAAGGGCAGTGAAATGTTGCACGGATGCATTCATGCCAGTAACATAAAAGACACACTGCTAAAGAGTGTGTTTCTGAAAGCCTGATGACTGTGTGCGCACGAGTTATCATCGCTCGACTATTGTGAACCCAAACACAGGCCAAGATAAACAGCCACAATGTATGCAAAGCTGCTTTGCTCGCTGTGCTTTCCTAGAGTCGAGGCCAGGAAGAGAAGCATTCCAAACAATGATAATATACAGAGGTTGTTTGAAAAAATAACACGGCTTTAGAGTATTGTCATCCCTTAAAGCTTAAGTGTGTAACATTTGGTATTTTTTTTATTATTATTATCATTTAGGCATTATTCTGCCTCTGTTTGGTCTTTGTGAAAAGAAGCGATGTAACATCATATGTATGCTGCGTCCTTCATGAGAAAAACAGGCTCTGTCAAGCAATACTACCAGCGTTGACATGAAAAATGTGGGCACTTTTTTTGGTCTCGCTTTACTATCACAGTGTTGTTCGCCTCGGTCTGTCTTGAGATAAAACAGAGCGTGAATGTCACCGGGTGACACAAGATCTTAATACCCCCATGCCGAGAAATACAGAGATTTATATAAACAAATTTAAAGATGATTTGAATACACTATATGGACAAAGACATTTGACCAAATCTGTTAAGTATTGAATGGAAGCTGGTATATGTGCAAAAGGGGGACCAACTCCACATTACAAGTACTTTATATGTATTTGAATACATCATTGCAGTCCCTGTTGTTGTAATGGTCAGGTGTCCAGATACTTTTGTCCATAAAGTGTATAGCGGACTTGTGCTTATTTAAGTTAACTAAGTTATTCCCTCTAGTTTTAATGTGCACGATCATCACTGTGATCTGACAACGCAAATATCAGCTATCGACAGCATTACATGATACAAAGACCACTTAGAGTTTATAGCAGGAAATGGTAAAGGATGTGATGGCATGGATTTTATGTACACCACCATTTCGTCCCACTTGAAAAAACCCAAACAGAAACCACAGCTTAGACACCGAAGAGCAGATCAGAGAGCGTCAATAAACCCATCACAACCCTGGGCCATAATGGCTGTGTGAGGTGCACTTGTAAGACAAGAAGATCCTCTCCTTTTTTTTCCTAGTAAAGAAACAGCTGAAAACACATTTGCATCACATAAAAGTAACTTTTATATTGCTATATTAATTTTATAGGGTGTACATACTCTCAACATCATCTGTACTAAGGTGTCTGACAAGAGCAGGATCTTTTGCTTGAGATGTTAATTAATTTAGTGTGAAATGATCTTTCATAATGAAAAGAAATAACATTGACTGCTTTCGGTTTCACAGAGAAGCTAAAAATAAAATTAATGCTAACAAACGGGTAATAAGCTGCTGTCCAATCTTTAAGGCTTTCGTGTAAAGACGGCTCACTTCTCATCAATAGCATGTCAATATTAACCTAAGTAGAACTCTACATGGAACATTAATCAGGATTAATTTTGCCTCCTTAAACGGATAATCTCACTCGAGCAGTTCCACTGGACATTATTAACCTTGCTGTCAAGTTTTGGCATTTTAAACCTGGTGTGACCAAACCTTAATCCAATAATCCTGTCTCTTCATTTCAACAACAGTGTTAATGCTGCGTAAAAATCAGCGAGAGTTATGATGAGATTAACTCAAACACATTCATGTAGGACCCACGGAACGCATCACTGCACATACCAATTATAATCCGAAGAAAGAACGATATAAGTTCACATTTACTGAAAATGATAATTTAAATTTTAAAAAATGCAAGACAGTAACACAAACATCAAAACATAACAAAGTAAAGCAACATCAAAAACTCTGACAAGTTAGGATCAAATCAAGTCCAACCATATAAACAGAATCCAATCGCACTGCAACTAGATTTTACTTTGTGTCAAAAATGTATAGAAATGGCAGCAGAAAATGGCTTCCCTTGAGGGAAGGTAAAGAAGCACGCTTATGTAATGTAGCTAACAGTAGACATATGCAGGAAGAAGAGGGTGGATAGCCTGGATTGACACAAACTTATTAAACCTTTAAAACAGGGAGGGACCTCTCAATGGGGAAGACAATCTCTGACAATGATGCCAAGAACCTGTTCCTCCAAAGGCGACTGCATATATTTGCATAATTCCATAATTACAAGAGCATCCCAGTGCAGTGATTGAGCGGGGATGTTGATTTGGCCTTGCATCCTTGCCAACAAGCACCGACGTGCCTGTCGTCGGATCAGGAGTCAAAACTTAATATGGAAGGCAGAGCATCGCCGCAGTTAGTTTCCCACTGTAGTCGCTTTCAAAAAACGATTTAAGCCTAATCTTGACAGGAGCTTGCAGACCTTGTCCCTTTGGCTGCTTCGGAACAGACGGCAATTAGTGCTCAACTGAGTGAAGGGTAAAGCATAGGTAGTCAGGGTTTTGTCTTACGTGGGACTGGGAATATTAAGTTTTAACTGACAAAATCAACAGTGAAAAACGCCCGAAGGCACCTTCATGTCTGTCAAATTCTGTGATCCTTGGTATTTTGTTTGGAATGATGCGACTGAAAGTTGGTCTTATGAGCTTTAGGACGCTACAGATAGGCGGTTAAATCAAAAACATGTATATCCATGGTACTATTTAGTCACTAAAATTTGAGATTAGTAAATACATTTATTTTAGCTTCACGGTCTCTACTTCTGAGCACTTTACATAACAGCGACAAGAGTCCTTAATGGGCAGAGATCAAATGTACTAAGCTTTGAAATATTTTGGGCTGGGGTGTCGAACCCATTAAACAAATAATACATCTCCACTGGACCATGTCTTGCTTTAGAGAAATAAAAGCTGAATCAGAATTTGAATCCCTCTCCCCAGCCTGATTGTAATTTGGTGGATTTTTCATGAAATGTTTCAAAGAACTTCTGGGGCAGAATACTAGCGGAATATGTTTTTATGATAAAGCAACGCTATATTACAAAAATGCAATTATTACCTTTAATGTTCTAGTGGGGGCCCAGCCAGTGCCATCAATCGAGTGTTCCCGTAATAAGCTGCAGAAAAACAACCATAAAATGAAAAGTTCATTTATCATGGCAACTGTTTCACAACCGTCTACTGAAAATACCTTCAATTTATTGGCCTTTCTTATCAGTTTCTTAGCAGCAAGAATAACGGCATTAAAAGCAAAAAAAAATGGCTAGAAGTATAGGCTACATTACCTCAAACAAATCTCTCCATTCTCCGTGATGTTTGGATGCCATATTCTGGTCAGACATCGCACTTTAGGAGGCTGGAGTTAATAAAAAAAAATATATATATTACTAAACAAATTAAGCAACAGACTCTACGAAAACACATGTCATTAACACATGTCAATATATCAATCAATGTAGTTTTCAAAAAAAAAAAAAAAAAGTTCTGTATTTGTTCATGCTTGAATCATCTGGCATTCAAACACTGTGACTCATGGTGTCATGAGAAGGGCATCTGTCCAGGAAATTCAATTCATTACAGAGGTGAAACCGTGTGTGCAGGAACAATTCTCCCTCTAAATCCAGGGAGATCAAACGCTAAAGTTTACCTGACGCAATCCACCAAACATGTCATTAGTGAACCACAAGCAAACATGTTCGCTGTTTTTTTAGCGTGAAGGAAATTGCTTTACAAAAATGACTTTTCCTATCGCCATTATATTAATTTTTTCAGTGACAATTTTTGTGATCGCAATAACAACAATAAAACAAATGCATGTCATTCTCTCATCTTCAGTGTTTTGATATATATATTTATGTATGTGTGTTTATATATATATATATATATATATACATACATATGTGTGTAAATATGTATATACATACAAACATACATATGTGTGTATATATGTATATACATACATACATATATACATATATACACACATATACATACACATATATATATATACACACACATATACATACACACAGACACACATACATACATATAAACATCATAGACACACATACAGTACATCTGTGTATATATGTGTATGTGTATATACACAAATATATATAAACATATATATATATAAACATACATACGTGTATATATATATATACATACACATATATATATACACACACACATACATATATACATATATATATATACACACACACATACATTTATACATATATATATACACATATATACACATAGATATATATATACATATATATATATATATATACATATATATATATACACATACATATATATATATACACATACATATATATATATATATATATATATATATATACACATGTATATATATATATATGTATATATATATATATACACATGTATATATATATATATACACATGTATATATATATATATACACATGTATATATATATATATATATATATATATATATATACACATATATATACATATGTATATACATATATATACATATGTATATATATATACATACACATACATATATATATATATATACACACATACATGTTTATATATATACACATACATGCACATACATATATATATATATACACACATACATATACATGTTTATATATATATACACATACATGCACATACATATATATATATATATTCACACATACATATACATGTTTATATATATACACATACATATACACTAAAGTCTGACATCCACCAGAGAATCACTGGACCTTGAACACTCACCACCATGTTATAGGCTTCGGGAACATCTATTTCAAACTGAAACCTTCCACTTTGGTAGTAACCCTCATCTGGAAAAAAAACAGAGACAACCATGAATACACGAGAATATTATGTGTCAGTCATTTCTGAGAAACGAGGCCTCGACTCATCTTATCACAGACTGTGGTTCAGGATATGGAAACATTAAGGGTTAATGGTCTGCGTTATGTGCTTTTACATTCACCCCCCAATTAGTGGTTGAGCTGCTCCTGAGCCACAGCAGCCGTATCAACAGTTAACAAAGACCTTGTGAAATAAAAGGTGGCGGTTGCATCCAAGACATCAGGAAAGAGTAGGAGAGAAAGTCATTGACTACCTTAGCAAAGCTCATTCAGTCTGTGTCGGGGTAATAGATGTTCAACTGGACGAGCTGAATCTAAATCTCAAGAGTAATCTCAGGGGAGAAGAAGTGAGAGGGGTGACCTTTCAGTGTGACCACGTCCTGTAGGTCAAACATGAGCCTACCTTAATTAAAGCTTTTCGTCTTGCATTCACACACACACACACAGAAGCTCACTCATATGCCAGATGTAATGAAATACTCACAGTGGACGACCAATGTCCACTTGACTGGCATCATTATGTTTGTACTGGGAAACATTGTGATGGATGACAAATGATAGAACACATTGTTTACTGTCACTTATTAACATAATTGGCTGCTGCTTTGTTGGTTAGTCAACATTGTGCGTCTTCACATTGTGTACGACTTTTTATACATTTTAATGTGCGTACATATGTTAATGCTGCAGTTGCGCTGTGGAGCAGATTGACAGCGAATACTAACACAATGGTGACAATGAAATCGTTCATCAGCCCAACTGCTTTTCTTTTAGTTTTGCTTTGTTGTTTTATACTGTGTCAATTCTACAAGCGATCCAATTCCTGACCTCCATTTCTCTCTCTCCCAGTATGTAACCTTCACAGCCAAGTTCCTACTTTTAAATGGGTTTTTAATTAGTCGAATGACATTTTCATTCCACCTGTGATCTACTTTTTCGAACGGGATGAGAAAAAAATACCAGGCAGGGAGGAAGCAACTACAGCACCTTGTCTCTAATAAATGACTGCCAATAGACCTCGTTAGAGCTCATACAGATGAACTGAAGCATTTGAGAAGAAAGGAAGTATTGGTAATTGGTCATGACTAATGATCAGCAGTAATATATTGACCCAAATGTAGGAATATCTTTATTATAAGATGACCACCATCCCCCATTTCACCGCTTTAACTCCAACAACCTCATTATCTAAACCTCATTACCGAGAAAATATCTAAATGAAAACTTTCAAGAAACAGAAAAATGACATTAAATCTAAAATAGTATTATATATAGTATCATATAGAGCAGGGGTCACCAACGTGGTGCTCGCGGGCACCTGGTAGCCCGCGGTCAGCCAATACGGTGCCCGCGGGCTCACTTCACTTCACCTCACTTGCATGTATCCATATGATGGCTCAGTAAAATATCTTTGATATTGTTTATAATAACTGATAATCGTTAGGAGTAAGCACTGGAATGAATGTGTATGCAGTTGAATTCATAATAATCAAGCCCTCCATATTATTTTTTACCCTTAAGGTAGCTCTCATCTCAAAAAGGTTGGTGACCCCTGATATAGAGTATATATATAAATATATATGTATATATATATATATACACACACACACACATATACACATATATATACACACATATACATATATATACACACACATACATATACATATACACACATATACACAAATATATATATATATATATATATATATATATATATATATATATATATATATATATATGTACACACAAATACACACATACCTAGACTAGAGGAGATGTATATTTATATATATATATACACATATACACATATATACATCTCGTCTCGGCCTTTGTAACACGCCACTCTAAACCAAACCCAGTTCTGTCCTCTTATGTGTAACGAAGACGGGGAAACGATTTACTCGGCCCAAACAAACATTATCTCCTGTATTATTAACGAGGCAAAGAGACGGCGTGAGATGGAGAGACGCATACATTTTAAACAGAAGTGTCAAGTGGAAAGAAAGGAAGTAAAAACAATGGCATTAAGACGAGCAGACAGACGACGAGACAGGGAGAAGGGACAAGGTGACAAAAGAGCAGCAAACTGAAAGAGGGACAGAAAAGGGGGAAGACGAGAAGCGTATGCCGACTAACCGCAGCAGTTCAAAGTCATAAATAATTCATGGGGTCTCCAGTGCACTGGAACAATTGCCGTTTATGGTCACAAGACACTGGGCTTGGAAAGCACACACACAACTAAACATACACTAAATAAACACAAGGTGTTTGGCTATACTGTACGTAAGGGATGAGTTTGCTGCAACATTTTACTTTGTCCACGTTTCCGAACTACAAAAGTAGCAGCAGAGCAGCTTGTGGTTGGTTTGCTGCTCTATTGATTTGATTTAAAGTCTCTTTTTGTCTTTCTGCGATCACATCCGAGCGAGGTATAGAGCCACGGTGAAACAGCGGGAGTCTGCTTACCACTGTGAGTCACATCAATCCCATAAACTGCAGCGGGAACACAGAGACCCACTGATTATTGGCGTCACTGGTGTCATGACTCAAGGTAGCTCACGCAGGGAGCTCCTGTATTTTTAGACTTTAACTTTTACTTTTATATATAACTCCATCTCTTTTGTTAACAGTATTATGTCCCTCCCCAACGCACAGATTAAGTTGTGATTTCCAGGGTGCTGCAAAGAGACAGATACAAGGCAAGACAGGTGGCGTCGGATTACTGTGTCCGACAGAGCTTTAAAAGCTCAGTAGATGGAGGAAGTTTATCTGAAAACCAACCAGCAAATATAACAATATTGTCTTCCCACAGTTCCACACTACACTGTAAGTGAGGCATGAAGCTGTACATACTCAGGAGGAGGTGAACTTCTGATGACCGCGTACCCTCCAGAGCCTCGACTTGGCTGTTAACCAACATGAAACATTTAGTTGTTTACCGCAAAACAGCAATCACGATCGCTGCAAGTCCGGTCCTTTGTTTACCATGTTTATCTGTTTTGAGCAAGCACAAAACACACACATGGCAAACTAACCAAATCAGTATTTCTCACTAATTACCTTAACTGTGATGCTGCTCTCTCATAGTTAAGACTGGCCTAGTTACAATGAATTGGGACCGAGTGTCCTTCCACCATGTTTGAACCAGTACTTTCACATGATCCAGCTGACAAACACACTAATAAACAACATGATAAAGCTGAAAAAAACAATTTTGACAAACATTCGATAAGGTTTTTTGGTATATTTGAATGTTTTATTTCCCTTTTGACCACAAAAACCTTCCCTGCAGTTCAAATTGTGGATGCTATCAGGATTTTCTTTTCTGAAAAGAAAAATAAGTAATGCAGTTGCCAGATTAGCGTTTCTAGAAACTTGTCCTGAGCAGCAGAAAGCAGAAACAACTCCTCCGTGTACATTATAATCTCACACCTAGAGGTTTTTATGACAAGGCACTTGTTGGATCCGCAGCTGCATTTTGCAAACACACTGTACAAGTTTTCAACGTCTAATGTCGTGACAGGTACTATTACAATTGCCGACTTGCTCCATAATTGGCACAACTCTGCAGTTTTTCCTTCTTAACTGTCATTTTCACACAAAAACCCATTACATTTTTTTGGAATCTCTTGACGGAAGAGCGATATTTTTGGGGCAGTGAATTCCTGCAGCACTGCACAATCCCTTCTTGATGCCATTTTTGAAGACCTATACCGGTGTAGCGGTGCTTTTGTGTTTAAAAACACCTGAAGCCCTGCTCACAAACTTGACTTAACTTCAAATGGAGAAAGCCAAAAAAAAAAAGGAAAAGAAACAGAACAGAGAAATGACAAAAAGAGAAAATGCCCAATGTAGTAGTGAAAGAGAAAGATGTGAATGTGTGTGCGATCAGGCAAGTCTGGTGGCGTTAAAGTAGGGGAGACAAAGCCTTTAAATAATTGAGCAAGTCTTTCTCCGGGAACTCAATCTCCTCATCAACTCCTCTTAACGAACAGGACACCAACCTTTTCTCTAATTGCTGATCTTTGCCTTTCTCTTCAGATTTTGCTGACAATGAAGGCTGTGAAACCTGAGCTGATTGCGGCTGGCCTAGAGACAGACGAATCAAAGACGTCAGGCGTCTGAGAAAACAGCCAAGGACAAATCTGATCAATTCATTAAAATATGTCAAAATCACCACACACGTTTGCCAAATTAAACCCCACTAGAAAAACATGCTTTTTGTTCAGAACTACCTTTATCTGAACAACATTTTGAGGTGGTTTGGCGTACAGGACACGCGACTCTAACCCACTACAGTTTCATCATGAAAACAGATATTTTTCCATCTCTCATTGTTACTCAATGAGTGGCATGAGAGTGTGACATGGAGCTTAAGGGCGGCGAGAATCCATGTCAGACTGAGACAAGGGAGTAAAGGAGTTTGGGGGTAAGAGAGCCCCAAGGGACTGGAGTAATTCCACACCAGTGTGTTCGATTTGTGCAATATTTGACAGGTAGCCCCACTTAGGCTTGGAGTAGTGCTGAACCAGCGAATTGGATTTAGGGAATAATGATGGTGCAGCAAGGCTATCAAAATACTGAGAAAGCTGCGGTGCAATTGAACGATAATAGGGGAAAACACAGAGGTAGAAACACATGACTAACATTTGCAGGGACCAGGCCCAGACACACACGTGCACACACTTTTAAACCACACATTTAGGAAAAATATATAGCTTATAACTCAGGTGTTTAAGCTATAGGGATGATTAATTGCCAGGCATTGTTGCAGCACACCTCTTTCTCCACAATGTGCACACATCCATACATATTGTCAGTAAGAAGGTGTGGAATAGAAAAAGCACCGGATGTGACTGCACGTTAGAAATCTGGCAATTCCACGTGTTCTGCAAGTGAAATTTTAATTGATTTGAATCTTTCTATAATTATTCTATTCAATGTCATTCAGTACGATTCAGCAATGACTCCCACATGGCTACCTTTTCGTCAATCCGGTAGTCAGAAAAGCACGAACTTGAATAGGAATTCAAACATTTCTTTCCAAAAGAATTTGACATGTTCAATCCCCACAAAAACAAAACTAGAAACTGGAAAATCACCGTGACTGTAAGCGATGATGTGCTGCCACTGCACCGAAGCATAATCGTCACTGAACCGCGACGCAACGCGTCTTAGAAATTATTATTTTCGACACCTCTACGATATACTAATATGTGTATACTGTTCATAGCCAACATTTTAACTCTTACCGGGAGACACTGCCAGCTGAAAATGATGCAGCTTGTCCTCATCTGGGAAACTGGCTTTGCACGTACCTGGACAGGAACATGTAGGAGGAGGGGAGTTAGAATTAGTTATTAAAATAAAAGTTCAAAGTCGAAAGGTGTGTATAAAGTGAGGCTAGAAATCAATATTGTATTTTCATGACATGCTTTCCTCACATCGAATGATGCTCATACTATGACACAGAAGGCAGCATTTACTTTCTCTTTTGCATACAAAATGCCTGTGGGTGTCCATGTGATACCACATTCCCCCCTGGTGTCCAAAGACATTTACTGCACTACATAAGATTATAGATTGATAGATTAGAAATGAAAAGTGAACATGGAAGTCAAATGGAGTCAAACACAACAGTCCAAATCAGAATTATCTAATAATTTACTGTGAGCTGTACGTTAAATATACATGTAGCACTTTACAAATAATTGATGAACATCTTATCACTGATCTGAACGCTAATTTGTATTTTCCCACACTTGCTCCACCAAGCTCACAGATCATTTATGCCAACTTTGGCTGATATAACTGCAGTAGAAAATCATGTGTTTATGTCTCTGTATCCTGACTTTTACATGTTTTTCAACGCTGCATACTCGCCTTCATTACTTTATTTGTGTGTATGATTTTGCCTGAAGTTTGCCTTATATTTACTATTTACCACCATCAATTGTGTATCTAATAATCCATAATAAATGTAATCTTAATGCAACAATATTTATGTATTCAAGTGTTTTCTGGGTTAAAAAATAAATAAATCTGGTGTGATGGCTAGTGAAAGAAATACTTTAAATGATTGTATTTGAATAAATAAGCAACACAAGCAATTTACCACATAAAAAAAACATCTTCATGGAACTGCAATTCAGTTTAAAGCATGTTTCCAATGACCTATACAAGGACGGTACACAGCAAATAGGTATGGTGCACAAGTCAGCAATAACTAGCAAAAATATGGGGTGGAACATGTGCTATTATAAGCATGGGGAAGAGGTGAAAGAGCAATAAATCCTCATAAAGGAGTCAGACACACGCTGTGTGTGTGTGTGTGTGTGTGTGTGTGTGTGTGTGTGTGTGTGTGTGTGTGTGTGTGTGCGTGTGGGGGGGTGTGTGTGTGTGTGTGTGTGTGTGTGTGTGTGAGAGAGATTGCAGAGTGCAGAGGTGTGTGTGGTGTACTTACTGGGGAGATTGGTTTCAAGTTCTGCAACTTCTGTCAAGAGAAGGAAAAAAAATCACAACAATGACTCAGCGATGATTTTAAATCGGATAGAGTTATGACACAGCACTTGCTCAGTGACTCTGAAAAGTTCATCATTTATAATGTGTGAGCAGCTTTTCCCTAGTCTGCCCAGAATATTATGTTTTTTTTTTGTTTTGTTTTTTAAACAGGAGAAAAAAAATACACAGTGACACAAATTCCTATACTTCATAATTATTACTGTTTTGGCAAGCGGTGCAAAAACATCAACAAAACCTACTCTGGCATCACGATCACCCAAACATAATACTGGAGGGTATTATTCTGACATTGACACGTAGAACTGTAAACGATAGCAGAGCTGTGGTGATAAGAATGTTGCTAGATCTGCTGTGAATATGAAAACTACAATATTAAACACACAAAACCGACCTATACAAAACCCTTTTATTTTAACATTTTAAGACAAGTCAGATCACAAGTAAATGCACACGATTAAAGGTGATAAAGGTGACAACAAGGGCGACTCTCTGGGACTTAAAAGAGAGAGTGAGCAGGTGTCATGTTGATGATGTTGTCTCTCAGGGTAATAAGCAGAAACTATAAATAAAAAGCGAAGCAGCAAGAGGCAAGGACACGGACAGAGAGAAAAAGATGAAGGACTGCAGCAACAGAGGCATGAAAAACCAAAGGAAAAGCCTAAACAGCGTCCATGGAGGAAGGGGAGCATGAAGAATTCATTCAGAATTCAAGTTATGTTCCTATGAACTTTATTCAATTTCACCCAAATTAATAGAGCATGCACAAGCACCAAAAAGTACAATTTCCAGAATCAAAAAACGCAATTTAAAACAGGATTAGCAAATCACAAAAAGGCTGCAATTTATTTGTTCTGTTTTTGATAATAATTCTATGCAAATTTTAACAGTGCAAAACAATCAATAGAAGTCTTATCCTTCCATTAGAAAATAAAGTAGCACATATTTTAATGGTGTCATGTGCTAATGCTCCATCAGAAACTTGACTTTTTATATATATATTTATCACAAATCATAATCGTTCAGCACTATCAGACACCGACAGTCCTTCTTAAAATAATTGGCTTCCCACTGTTTTCTACGCTTTAACTGTCCTAATTTAAGCTGCATATGCAGATGATATCCTGTTCATTTGCACCCGCATCTGAAATTAAACCCGACACTTGGATCAAAGCAGTTTTATTAGACAGGTCGGGTCAGGTGAGAGAAATGTCTGAAAGTGAGTATGTATGACTGAAAACTGTATCATAAGGATTAGAAGTTAGGTCAGTAGAAATAACTGTACTGTTTGCAAACACGTCACTTCTCATCTCCAACATCAACTCTGTCTTAAAGTGTTAGCCGAAGCAGAGAGTGACCCACAGACCCAGGTACCTTTGGTAAGGAGGCGGTCCCTGATGGAGACTCTGTGGGTGGAGTCGGAGGCTCCTGAGGCCCGGCCAGTCCTTCCTCCATCGTCCCTCTTCAGTTTATTGGCCAATGTAAGCATGGCTCCGGTGCTGTGACCTGCCTCCGTCTGCCCCCACGCTGCTGCACTGCACCACACCACTGCTCAGATGCCTGATGATCAAACGGAGCATGAAGAATTCATTATTCCATGTTTATCATATTACACAGTCAAGAAAAAAAGATTCTCATGGAATTGGGTCAAGGCTGTTTTTCGGTTATGAAATACTTTTTCCTGCATAGAATTAATATTTAGTAACTTTAATTTGTGGTGCGACTACAGCAACAAAAAGGAAACAACCCTGGTCTGCGTATTCTTCTTCTTCTGCAATGGTGACCTCCACAGTTCGAAGTTCCCAATCACATTTTGAAGTCGATGATCATCTCTTCCTTTTCTTCTAATTAGTAAATATGTATGCATATATCAGGGCTCTGCATCACAAGATAATCAATAATAAAAAGATCGGATTGGGTGCCAATTACACTGATCGGGTGAATGAATGGATACACCCGTCTCTTTGCTATAGGAGTGCATTGTGCATTGTACCCAGTAGACTGCATTCTTGTCCTAATGACCGCTCGCAAAGCACTTAACATTCACATGTGCAATCACACAGTGCTTCTATATATAACACATCTCCAGAGCCACAACACTTAGGGGCAAATTGTGTTTCAGTGTCTTGCAAAAGGAAACCCGAGCTGCATTCAGATAAGTGCTGAAGGCCGGTAAACTTCAGGAGAATGCACCAACTTCAGTCCGTGACTGAAAGCAGCCGGCTGTATGCATGTGAGAACACAAATACGAAAAGTTAATCTGAGCATTTTCCGTATTTTCTCCTGCCAGCTCCTTGTTGTCAAATTTCCACATAATGCCCGAGTGAGCCATGAGAATGAACCGAGCTGCTGTCCGCACTTCACAAATACACCACAAACATCACAGTTTTCATTACTTGATTAAATAATCATTCCATAACTTAATAACTGTGCTGCTAGTGTAATGGACAGCCCTGATCAGACTGGATTGCAGCTTTATTTCTATTTACCAGCAGACGAGAATACACACTCTCAAAGCGCACTGATTTCCCGAGCACAGCACACACAGCTGAGAAGCAGCTTTAAGATGTGCGGATATTCGGTGCACGCTCCGGACCAAAAGAGGGCTTGTTATCTGCAGAAAGAGGAGTCTCCCTCATTGTACTGTAGACTTGCAGCTCCAAAATCCTGTCACTGCTGCGGCTGCTGCAGCTAAAAAAAAAACATCATTATGATATGAAAACCTCACCTGTGCCCTCTGCTGGATTTTAAGGGGTACTTCAATTGGCAGCATGCATTTTCCAGCAGGTCATTTCAGTTCGAAGGTGAACTTTGCATTTCACGTTCCAAATAATATCACATTTCGGGAAAATGTAAACACAACACCTGGATGTTCTAGACATTTTCCTGCAGTTGTGATGGATTCTGACCAAGACAATCTCCTGCTGTATTTGTCATTTTGTAAATTGCAAACTCCAGAGAAGGTCAAGAAGGTCCCACTTTTTTCAGCTTTCATATCTAAAAGAAAACACTTTAAATATTCAGACTGGAAGCTAGAGATCAAACCAACAACCTTATTAGTGGACAACCCACTCTCGCTGGTGGTATGGAGGCCTTTCGCCTCACTCTATGGGAACACTTCACAGACGTCTCTCTGCAATACATGTATCCAGTCTGACCCCTGCCTGGACTCATTTGAGGAGCAGCAGTGGCAGAGATGGACGGTATCGGGTAACAAATATGCCTCAGTGAGACACACTAAACGTCCACCTGCCTGAGCTGTCAATCACTGCAGCCTGGTGCTGCTCACTGACCCAGACAACCTGGATACGAGTGAGATAGCTGCAATGGCAGGGTGGAGCGCGGCAGAGGCAGTCAACAGAGGGATACAACATGTCTCATAAAACAAACAATGACGATGTGTAATTATAACTGCTGTAAATCAGCGGGGACATTTTTAGCAACAAGCAGCTGACGAATTGGAAGACAATGAAGAACGTAGATTTAGAATGTGCATACATAGCTGATGGCTTCAGGAAGCAAGATATCAGCTGTCCGTGCAAAAGGCAGAATGAATTTGCATACTTCATCATTTGTTTACAATGACTGATTAAAGTGAAATACATTTGCTAAATGATGCAATTTGTCCTCATAGATTGCAAGAGTGCATGCAGTCACACATTCTGTGTGGACCGGATGGATATTAACAGTGGAGAAAAACAAAACAGACCTAGGTCAGCCTTCCTATTACTACTACTACTACTATTTTGTGAAAATGAAGCCTGACACTAGAACAAAAACATAGACAGTGAAATCTAGCCTGCACAAACACAAGCGAGTGAGGAACTCACTGGGCACGACTGCCTGTTGTACTGAAACTACACAAACTACAGATGCATTACTGTAGATCAGAGGTTCTCAAACTCGTAGCCCACAGACATTTTAATGCAGCCCACCCAAGTTTTAATGAGAACTGTCCCACAACCTCCTCCACCTGTAGCTAAATTATAGACAATATTTAATACTAAACATGGTTAGCTTTTCATGTCATGAAAAGTGAGCAATCATTTTATAATAACAATACCTAAGATTACATGAATCACACATTAAACTCTTTTTAACGTAACGTCTTTTTTGTTGTCTAGTGTTCCATATCATAACAAACACTTTTACTTTGACATTCTGTGAAATATCATCACGTATGTTGTCATTGCATTGTCGTGATGGAATACTGTGCTACGCTTTTAGCTAATTTCACACTTAGCTGAACTTTGTTTCACATGACCGGCCTCCTCATGACCACACTGGACACTCACTGGCCCCCAGGTCGTTTCAGTTTGAGACCCCCTTAAACTAACGAAAGTATCCATATAGCTCATATACTTTATGCGTTATCCTCGGCGATGGTTTAAATACAATTTTAAATGACATGTGCACTGTTCGGCTGGTGAACTCACTGTAATAACAAGCCGCTAACACTGCTAATCACAGTTAGCTAGATACAATATCCAACCTTAAAACCCGTGTCCGCTCAAAAAGTGTGCTCCTCCCACGCGTGACTGAGCCGTTTCCCAAGGGTGAAAATGCAGCTTTGAGTGTTTATGCGAGCACAATGTTAGAAGTGTTATTTTAGCAGTGTTTTTGGATTTTTACCTGCTGTCTCAAAGCTAGCGCTCCGTGCTACACCATAATCAGCCAGGCAGAACTCCTCTGCTGTTCAAGCCGCCGTCTGCAACTCCAGCCGCAGACTGTCGCAGGCACAGCCGACTCCTGAGTCCTGTCCACGCAGAGGATTTGAGGACTGTGAGTGGATTTACCCTGACAGAATAATCAGCTGTCACAACTTCGCTCCGGCGTCATGAGCAACGGAAGTGCGGTGATTGCCTTTCGTTATTGTTGTCCGGGTTCAAAGGAGAGTGATAAACAGTTCCGCCGCTCTCGAGTTCCGGTTAGTTGGAATGTTTAATGCTACAAATGTGCAGTTGCGGTATTATATATATTATTATATTATTATTATATTATTATTATATTATTATTATATTATATTATATTATATTATATTATATTATATTATATTATATTATATTATATTATATTATATTATATTATATTACAAAAGTCAAAACATTTACAAATAAAAATGGACCAAAAATAACATGGGTGTTTTGTTTTTGTTTTTTCACTAAAAGAAAAATGGGATTCACTTCAAAATGAAATGTTTCTGTCACATGTGTCTTCAGGCTCAATGTCTGTGTCGAGAGACAGGATTAAAAAAATATTAATAATGTGGTGCTTTTCTGGCCAAAGGGAGGAATTAACTGATAGAAAATGTACCTCGAGTCATTTAAAGTCTGTTTATCTCCTCAGCACCTTTTTTGAAGAAGAAGAAGAAAAGCCATATTTATTTAGCTCCTGTCAACTTTGATGTGTGCAGCACAACAGTGACTTGGAAAATGTTGACCTCAAGTTAAAAAACCATGTGCAGTCTGTATAATGGAAAAAATATTAGGATTTATCATGACATTGAGTCCAGAGTTGGGTTATTTCTTAAAGGCTGTAAAACTGTCTTTACTTACATTTCCATCGCTCATCCATGATTGGGGAGAACTGGCAGAAAATGTAACACATAATTATAATTATTATTAGTAGTAGTTGTAGTTGTGATTTAATAAACATTCTCAACTCTAAAACTTTACATTTAGATTTTTGGTCTGAACATTTTCCCACAATTTATGTCACAACTGGTCACAACCCATGAATAAATCTCAACAATGGCAGATGATTTAATTTCAAAGGTTGTAGGAGATGTCGCAGTTTAAACACAAGTTTTTTTTTCAAGTTTTCTGTTTACTCATTACTGCATTGCAGGCATAAACCAAATCACTGGACTGAATTTTAAGGTTGACACCGGTTTATTTAAACCTGAAATGACGGATTAGGTAACTTTAATACCACACTCATATCTGGCCGTCAGCTCAGATCAAACAGTGACTGTGACTCAGCAGCAACAGTAGAAATAACCGGGGGCTTTGCTCCTTCTGCTGGACCCCGTGACCCAGATGTGACTAATTTGCTTACGAGAGATAAAAAACTTCTCTGCAAGAACGCGATTAATGCACATGTCATAGGAATACAACTCTTGTTTTTACTCTGTGTTTTTGCTTTAACTTCTTCACTGTGGTGAGAACCACAAAGGGGGAAGGGGTTGTACTCAGTCACAAATAAGGGCGGTTCGAGGTAGATACTGGTCAAAATTATTGGATCATGACAGATAAAAATGTAAAATCCAAAAATCCTATCCAAAAATAAGCATCAAAAGCATTTTAGCTGAGTTATGTTTGGGGCGGTTTATTTCTGCAAATAGTTTTTGTTATGCAGTTGGAAAATTATTTTCTTGAAATGACTCGGCACAAGTGCGTTAACAGCTTCATAGTTTCATCATAAATGGTCTAAAATGACTGTATCGGACTGATATCTGTGTCGGACACTTGCTCCTTGGTTGCGTTGATGGACATCAGGAAACAGTCAGGGTTCCTCTGGTTTGCAGGCCAACACGTAGTAATACCTGATGCCCACCATCACCTCAGTCTCAGCTGAGGTCACCTTCATTACGGACATCAGCCTAAAGTGAGAGAGAGAAAGGGGAGGGGTGAGGGCATCATCACATCAAAGTTCACCTGCTGACCTTTCACCTACCTCTCACACATGTCCTGGGAGAGATCGGTGGCCCTCTGTGGGTCTTCTCTCAGCAGAGCCTGATAAGTTGAGAAGGTCTCCAACATCCCAATGAAGCCGTACAGGGGCATGGATCTTCTCACCCACATATTCTTCTTCCTACACAGCAAGGCAAATGCACACAATGAAATGTATTTAATACATTTAATTTATAGGATTTGTATATGCAGAGATTACTATGAAAACAGTGCAGTGAACACTTTTGGTCATATGCCTCCCTCCAGTGGATTCTTTTGTAACCTCACTACTACTACTTGGGGGCAGCTGTGGCCTAGTGGTTGGGGCATCGAGCTCGAGACCGGAAGGTAGCCGATTCAATCCCCGACCAGTCCGCAGCTGAAGTGCTGTTGAGCAAGGCACCTAACCCCCTCACTGCTCCCCGAGCACCGCTCACTGGCATGGCAGCTCACTGCGCTGGGTTAGCATGTTCTCCACCTCACTGTGTGCTGTGTGTGTTCACTAACTCACTGCAGAATTAAATTTCCCCTTGCGGGACTTAAAGGGTTCTTAATCTTAATCTACCTCAATTTTATTCATTCATTCATTCATCTTCCACCTCTTTATCCATGCAGAAAGGCCCTTGTTCCAACCAGGAACCCCCCAGTCCAGAATAAATCCAGTAAAGACGCCTATGCTAGATTATACTTCGGGTATTATGTTGAGAATATACCCCACTTGTGTAAAGACGTTTTGATTGTAAGATTCAGAAAACTAAAAACAATGTGGTCTCTCACCACTCCTTGACCGGGTAAGGGATGGATTCATATGCCGCCCGGTAGAGAGCATCTGTTGTGGCACCAAGGCAAGGGTTACGGTAAGGTTTCAAGTCTTCATAAAACTGTAAAAAGAAGAGAAGAATATTACAAAAGAAATATCACCACTAGATGGCGGTGTTGTTTCACACCTACTTTTACCTTGCAGAAGTAACCCAACTAATTAATTCAATAATTCAGAGACAGATTTCATATCTATGGCCAAAAATAATAACAACAGTGCATTTTATTATTTTACTTTTTTTTAATTTAGTGACATCTTGACAAAAATGTAATTGTATCAACTTATCATCAGCCAAATAATACCAATATATACTAATGTAAGTTAAAGGGAAATAGGATAAAGCTTCCTTTTTCAGTGTTTAGTGCTGCTCAATTATGACTGCCCAAAAAGCATGCTTGTTTCGCCGTTTGATGGGATAAGAGCTTCTGGACTCCACTCGCCCCTTGCCCTGCTGGTGTTAAGGTTAAGGTTAGGTTGAATAAAGACGTTATTGATGATATCAAGATTCATAATAGACGGAAGACTCTCCAGGTCTTCATTGATCCAAGACGAATGAGCCAACTCATATGGATCTGCACCACCAAGAAAGCATAATCACTGTCAAAGTGCATAAGGGCAAATGGATCATTTCCTGAAATTCAAAAATCCATTTAAATTATTCCTTAAGAGGTTTGCAAATATTTTCAACGGATTCTTGTTCAGGGAGACCCCGACTACTATGATGGTGAATTTCAAGTCATTCCGAGATACTTTTTGTTTTTTTGAAGAAAGTCAGCTCACTGTCAAAGTGCATCAGGGCAAATGGATCATTTCCTGAATTTCAAAAATTCATTTAAATTATTCCTTGAGAGTTTTGCAAATATTTTCAACGGATCCTTGTTCAGGACGACCCCAACTACTATGATGGTAAATTTCAAGTCATTTCGAGATACTTTTTGTTTTTTTGAAGAAAGTCAGCTCACTGTCAAAGTGCATCAAAGCAAATAGATCATTTCCTGAATTTCAAAATTCATTGAAATTACTTTCACAGCACTCTCTGCACGTACCTCTTCACAGACTTGGTTGAGCGCGTGCGAGCAGCAGTCCTGGTAGCCGATCTCCATGTCCATGGTGTAGCTGAGCAGGGCCAAGCAGCCGCGGGGCTTCAGGACTCTGTCGACCTCCTGGAGAAAGCGCGGCCTGTCGAACCAGTGGAACGCAGTCATGGCTGTCACCAGGTCCACTGAGCTGTCAGCGAACGGCAGCTCCTCAGCCAAACACTCCCTGAAGATGGAGCCGTAGCAACAGTCATTTAAAACATCTGACTCGACTAGGTAAAAGAGTTTCAGTTAACATATTTAAAAATGCTGTGAAGAGAATATTCTTACCTATACATGATGTTTTTCTCTTTAGAATGCTGCAAAGCCAGTTCCAGCTGGGCATGACTCACATCTGTACCCACCACCGAATCAAAGTGTTTCCCCAGCAGCAGAGTTCCCTGTCCCGAGCCACAACCCACATCCACTGCCAGCTCAAATGGACCACCTTTCTGCCAAACCACTCGTCATGTTATTATTAACAGGTTGTTATGGCACCATGTGCAGTGGCAATAAGTCAACAGAAACAATCATTTTGAAAACATGATGACACTTACATGTTTTCCCAGGAATTGAAGCACCAGTTGTACCAACTCATCCGATGGAGGGACCCTGTGCTTCCTGTAGGAAGCAGCATGGGCCAGGCCATTAAAGAAACGGTGGGCCATTGCTGTAGCTGGTGCCTCTCTGAACTGCTAATCCAGCATTAATTCAAGGATGAGATTAGATATTTTGTGTGTGGACACACAGAGACAGGACTCTCACGCCTGGAGCGGCAGGGAGGCTTGGGAAATGGGAGGTTCCATTAAAGTTTTTCCACTTGTTTGAGGATGTTTGAATGGACCACAAATATTTTCACATGATGTGAAATCTGATTGAACTCGCTTGCTTTGTTGCACAACATTTGCTCCTGTACAACACTGCCAATTTTTTTTTTTGTTGAAATTACCTCATCACATTTTACCTCTTGCAGGCAAAGACATGCTGCAAAAGCACACTTGCTAATGCAAACTTTTACTCTGTTTGTGTTTGAATGGAGCCACGTTGTTTTGCAGGGTTGAGCAGCAGAGTTGAGTATGTGGACTGTGCACATGAAAAACTTGCTTAAACGGCTGATTCTGCTCTTGACTCTTGTGTGGCGTCGTTGGATTGAAGTGTGAAGAGACAAGACATATTGGCAACTAAACAATTTCTTCATTCAATTTTAATTTTTTATTTTTAAATGGCATGGCATCTCCTCCTCCTCTTCAGCGCAAAATGTAAAATTACATTGATTAAGAAAAAAGAGGTAACAAGACAAAGAAAATAAGACAAAAATGTCCACATTAATCCTTTAAAGTACACGCCAAGAAAAAAGCAATGGAATTTTTTTATTTTTTATTATTATTTTATTTTAGTTACTTATGCTAACAATAATGCCAATCAATATATATATATATTTTTTTTTTTTTTTATTGGATCCTACAGTATTTTAGATACAGGCCTCTACCAAACGGTTGAGACGTCTGTTCATAATAAACCTGGTTTGCATAATTCATAAAGTACAACATTCAGAACAAGTCACATTCATTTAGTGTTAGTGAGTTCAGCTTGATGTATTTTTCAATGAGATATAGGGACTTAAAGTGTGGTCGACCAAATGGTTGAGTAGTACCTTAAAGGGTTAAATATGTTCTCTCCTCGTCCCAAGTGCTATGGTCTAAAATGACTGTATCAGACTGATATCTGTGACGGACACTTGCTCCTTGGTTGCGTTGATGGACATCAGGAAACAGTCAGGGTTCCTCTGGTTTGCAGGCCAACACGTAGTAATACCTGATGCCCACCATCACCTCAGTCTCAGCGGAGGTCACCTTCATTATGGACATCAGCCTAAAGTGAGAGAGAGAAAGGGGAGGGGTGAGGGCATTATCACATCAAAGTTCACCTGCTGACCTTTCACCTTACCTTTCACACATGTCCTGGGAGAGATCGGTGGCCCTCTGTGGGTCTTCTCTCAGCAGAGCCTGATAAGCTGTGAACGTCTCCAACATCCCAATGAAGCTGCACAGGGGCATGGATCTTCTCACCCACATATTCTGCTCCCTACACACACACACACACACACACACACACACACACACACACACACACACACACACACACACACACACACACACACACACACACACACACACACACACACACACACACACATGCAAGCAAGCAAATGCACACAATTTGCACAGATTACTATCAAAACAGTGCAGAGATGGAGTTTCTAAATGATTATTTCTAAGATGTATGTATGAGTTCATTACGAGCTGTGGGTCAAAGTATTGAGTCATATAGCACAAACTTTTGATCAAATGCCTCCCTCTAGTGGATTTTTTTGTAACCTCACAACCTCAATTTTTATTAATTAATGCAGAGTTTCCCAACCCTGGTCCTCAGGGAACGCGGCCATGCCATGTTTTAGACGTTGCCCTGCTCCAAAAACACCTGTTTACATTTATGAGAAAAAAAAATTGACAAAAGTAGAAACATTCCATTTTTAAAAAAAACAACATTTTTTTTTAACAAAAGTTGAAACATTAAATGTTTGATTTTTGTTTTCACAAAAGTTGAAACATTAAATGTTTGATTTTTGTTTTCACAAAAGTTGAAACATTACATTTTTGAAAAAATTACAAAAGTTGAAACTCAAAAAACATTTTTTAAAGAAAAGTTGAAACATTCAATTTCTGATTTATTTTAAACAAAAGTTGAAAAAATTACATTTGTAATTTTTTTTTAACAAAAGTTGAAACATTCCATTTTTTTAAAAAAAAGACAAAAGTTGAAACTAATTTTTTTGGAAAAAAAACAAAAGTTGAAACATTAAATTATTTGAAAAAAAAAAAAAGACAAAAGTTGGTTATCAGGCTTCTGCAGAGCTTGATGACTAGACGACAATTCATTTGAATCAGGTGTTTTTGGAGCAGGACAACATCTAAAACATGGCAGGGCAGTGATCCCTGAGGATCAGGGTTGGGAAACACTGAATTAATGAATTCATTCATCTTCCACTGCTTTATCCATGCAGAAAGGCCCTTGTTCCAACCTGGAACCCCCCAGTCCAGAATAAACCAAGGGTTAAAGAGGTCTATGCTAGATTATATCCCGGGTATGATGGTGAGAAAAGAGGTTTTAATTGTATTTATACAAGAATTACTGTGTTCAGTGTTCAACATTTTATTGGGTTTTAAGCTGTGTCATGTAAGTTAAGTGAGAAAGCTAAATTCAGGTTCCTGTTTATAAATAAATGAGTGAATATACAGTGTAAATATAATCAAAATATCAATACACATGAAAGTTTTACTGTGGCCTAGAGAATACATGACCGTAGGTTTAAACATGCATTTAAACGTGTTTCTTTATTACTGTTAAATGTTTGTTGAAAAAAAATTATAAAAAAAAGGAATATCAGGAATTTTGTTTAAAAAAAAGAGATTCAGAAAACTTCTAAAAACAATGTGGTCTCTCACCACTCCTTGACTGGGTAAGGGATGGATTCATATGCCGCCTGGTAGAGAACATCTGTTGTGGCACCAAGGCAAGGGTTACGGTAAGGTTTCAAGGCTTCATAAAACTGAAAGCGAAAAGAAGACAAGAATATTACAAAAGAAGAAAAAAAAGGAAAGTTCACCACTAGATGGTGGTGTTGTTCAATTTGACTTGATAGTGTCACACTTGTAATAAATTGAAACATGTTTATTCCCCTGAAATCTTTTAATGAAGTAGATGCCATTCCGGTGTATTTTAACAGGTTGTTTAACAACCAATTAATTCAATGGCTAATTCAGAGACAGATTCAATTGGCACGGCCAAAATAATGAAAATAATTTGATAATCAGTGCATCTTACTTTTTTTTTTGTTGACAAAAATTACATTGTATCAAGTTATCATCAATCTATACTAATGTAAACATGGTTGTTCAGCCGTTTGATGAGATAAGTGCTGTCTGACTCCACTCGACCCTTGACCTGCTGGTGTATACACACAAACGCTCCCGTCAGGTCTGATAGTATTGCTTGACACGTTGAATGACGCATATAGCATGCAGACAATGTAACATATATACATATACATGTGTATAAATGTATATACATACATATGTGTGTGCATATATATGTATATATATATATATACATTTTTGCACTATTAACATACACATGAGTGTGCATCGGTGCACTTTCACAGCACTCTCTGCACGTACCTCTTCACAGACTTGGTTGAGCGCGTGCGAGCAGCAGTCCTGGTAGCCGATCTCCATGTCCATGGTGTAGCTGAGCAGGGCCAAGCAGCCGCGGGGCTTCAGGACTCTGTCGACCTCCTGGAGAAAGCGCGGCCTGTCGAACCAGTGGAACGCAGTCATGGCTGTCACCAGGTCCACTGAGCTGTCAGCGAACGGCAGCTCCTCAGCCAAACACTCCCTGAAGATGGAGCCGTAGCAACAGTCATTTAAAATGTCTGACCTTGACTGGGTAAAAAATTGGGGTCATCCTCAAGTGTGACACAGCACCATCGGTAATAGTTGCACCGCTTTTATTAATTAATATATTAATTCACACCCGATTAAAAATTAACTCATTTAAACTTTGCCCGTGGTTTACTGCTTATGTTCCGATTATAAATTGGTCAAAAGGTTCAGCATCGACAACAGCATGAGTTTCAGTTAACACATTTAAAAACGCTGTTGAGTTAAAGCAGCACCAGTTCAGTGACTGAATAACTCATGGCTTTACAGTTTAAACTGTCTAAAATATTACTGCATCTGACGGACACCAAAAAGTGTTTATATATTTCTCTTAATGTGTGCTATAGCATGGCATGTTAGGAATTAATAAAACTTTGTTATTGTTCTTAGACGTCATTTTGCTAAAGTTTCGTAATAGATTGCATACTTTTAATACAATATGCTCTCGAAATTATTCGGCCTTCGTTAACAATGTGTCAAAGACGCATGGGGGAACTATGTCGTAGTAAAATTCAGTGGAGTCATGGGAAAATAATTCAGGTTTAGGGAAGCTAGTTCGGAGTCAGTAATTGACCTTGTTTCCCAGTTCTCCATTCATCCCAGAATTAAACACACTTGTTGTGTAATGTGGGCCTCATCACATCACCACACAAGGGTCACATTGTTCTCTCTATGGCCCGAGGTTCCACAAAGCTCCTTAAAGGATTGTCAGATTTGAGCAAATCATAATCATAGTAGTAAATTTTCATAATTTCAATAGGCAATTTCAACACATTTGATTTCCAGGTCTGTCAATTAACAAATTACATAATTTAAGTATTTTTTTAAAAAAGCAATGTAATGTAATATTCTTACCTATACGTGATGTTCTTCTCTTTAGCATGCTGTGAAGCCAGTTCCAGCTGGGCAGGACTCACATCTGTACCCACCACCGATTTAAAGTGTTTCCCCAGCAGCAGAGTTCCCTGTCCCGAGCCACAACCCACATCCACTGCCAGCTCAAACGGACGACCTTTCTGCCAAATCACTCGTCGTGTCATTATTAACAGGTTGTTATGGCCAGAAAAAAAATCTTTTTGCAAACATGATGACACTTACGTGTTTTCCCAGGAATTGAAGCACCAGTTGTACCAACTCATCCGATGGAGGGACCCTGTGCTTCCTGTAGGAAGCAGCGTGGGCCAGGCCATTGTAGAAACGGTGGGCCATTGCTGTAGCTGGTGCCTCTCTGAACTGCTAATCCAGCATTAAATCAAGGATGAGATTAGAGAGTTTTTTTTTTCACTGGCTTTCACTTGACATTCACACTGTGTGTGTAGGCACAGAGACAGGACGCCACTGGGCCCTGGGAAATGGGAGGTTCCATTAAAGTTGTTCCACTTGTTTGAGGGGGTTTAACGGGACAGCCCCATGAATATTTTCATATCTGAAATCTGATTGAACTCACAACCTTTGCTCCTGTACAGCACTGCCAATATAAATGAATGTAATAATGAAGGGAAATCCACGTGAAGCTTAAAGGTCCATGTGATCGTGGGTGAAATATAATAATGTTGCTACTCTTTCACCAAAGAGTCAGCAGAATTGAACCGAGTCCGTTTCCTGTTGGAAACATTAATTAAACACGAATATATTCCAAATAGCACTTTGTTTTACTTGAAACTATGACCTCATCACATTTGACCTCTTACAGGCAAAGAAATGTTGCAAAAGCACACTTGCTATCGCAAATATAACACGTTTTCTGTGCGTGTGTGCAATGACAAAACCGGCTCTACATACCTACATATATATCCTCAGAAGACTGATTATTCTCTCCGTTTAAATGGAGTCACATTGTTTTGCAGGATTGAGCAGCAGAGTTGAGTATGTGGACCGTGCACATGAAAAACTTGCTTAAACGGCCGATTCTGCTCTTGACTCTTGTGTGGCGTCGTTTATTGGATTGGATGATTGAAGTCTGCAGAAAGAAGACAAAGACATTGGCAACTTAACAATTTCTTCATTTAATTGTTTTTTTGTTTTTTTTTAATCACATGACTCCTCCTCTTCAGCGCAAAATGTAAAATCACATTGATGAAGAAGAAAGAGGGAACAAAACAAAGGAAATAAGACAAGAATGTCCACATTAAATATGTTCTCTCTTCGTCCCAAGTGCTATGGTCTAAAATGACTGTGTCGGACTGATATCTGTGATGGACACTTGCTCATTGGTTGCGTTGATGGACATCAGGAAACAGTCAGGGTTCCTCTGGTTTGCAGGCCAACACGTAGTAATACCTGATGCCCACCATCACCTCAGTCTCAGCTGAGGTCACCTTCATTATGGACATCAGCCTAACGTGAGAGAGAGAAAGGGGAGGGGTGAGGGCATTATCACATCAAAGTTCACCTGCTGACCTTTCACCTACCTTTCACACATGTCCTGGGAGAGATCGGTGGCCCTCTGTGGGTCTTCTCTCAGCAGAGCCTGATAAGCTGTGAACGTCTCCCATATCCCAATGACTCTGTACAGGGGCATGGATCTTCTCACCCACTTATTCTGCTCCCTACACACACACATAAAGAATACACGTCATTTCGACCTTTTATTTGCACAGATTGCTATCAAAACAGTGCAGCATTGGAGTTTCTACACGATTATTTCCAAGACGTATGTATGAATGAATGAATGAATGAATGAATGAATGAATGAATGAATGAATCGTTTATTTCGGGCATGACAAGTAATCAACATCTGCATACATCATCATTTATATTCATACACATGACCGAAAGGGACAGCGGGAGAAGCAAAGCTTATCTAGTCCCGCCCCCATTACCCATACAATTTTATTACTTTTTCTTTTTTGTATGAGTTCATTATGAGCCGTGGGTCGTAATGTGGTAACAAAAGTGCAATATAAACATATCATTTCCCATGCTCAATCTGTTTATAATGTAAATATCTCGTCCATACTGTATATATTCTGGAAATTGCCTATTGTGTACACTATACATTCTATTCCATTTCACTTTTTTATATAGTCCGAGTGTTAATATATTTTTATATTGTACTTTTCTTGTTAATGCATGGTTATTATTTATTAGCCTTATCTTTACTGTCTTGCTGTAACGCTGTAAATTTCCCCACTGAGGGGAATCTCTTATTTTATCTTTAACGTGAGCCAATATTGCAAAAAACTTTTGATCAAATGCCTCCCTCTTGTGTTTTTTTTGTATACTCACAACCTCAATTTTATTCATTCATACATTCATCTTCTACTGCTTTATCGTCCACATAACGAGGATAAGACAATCCCAATTTGCCTAATTCCTGAATATGCATGTTTTGGGGGAAAAAAAAGCTAATTTCAAGAATGTTTTATTATTGGCTAAAATATAGATCCTGTACCTGCTTATAAATATTAGTGAGTCAATATACTGTGTAAATCAACATCTATTTACACAAGAAGGGATTTACTCTGGCCTTGAGGTTTTTATTCTGGGCAGGGGTTCATTTGGTCTGTTACACTGTGGGCACTAACCATGCAGTGAGAGCAGAGGATACACGACAGTATGTTGAAGCATTCATTTAAACATGTTTCTTTATTACAGTTCAATACATTAAAAAAAAAAAAATCAAGAATTTAGTAACAAAAACTTATAAAAACTAAACACTTTGGTCTCTCACCACTCCTTGACTGGGTAAGGGATGGCTTCATATGCCGCACGGTAGATCATATCTGTTGTGGCACCAAGGCAAGGGTTACGGTAAGGTTTCATGGCTTCATAAAACTAAAAGTGAAAAGAAGACAAGAATATTACAAAAAAAAAAAAAAAGTAATATCACCACTAGATGGTGGTGTTTAATTCATTAGTGTCATACAAGTAATACATTTTCATTCCCCAGAAATCATTTAATGAAATAGATGCCATTCTGGTGTTTTTAACAACCAATTAATTCAATGGTTAATTCAGAGACAGATTCCATATGCACGACCAAAATAATGTAAATATTTTGACAGTTTACATCGGTGCATTTTACTTCTTTTTTTGTTGAAAAAAAATACATTGTATCATGTTATCATCAATCTGTACTAATGTAAACATGGTCAGCCCTGGTCTGACTCCACTCGCCCCTTGCCCTGCTGGTGTATACGCACAAACGCTCCCTTAGTCAGGTCTGATAGTATTGCTTGACGCATTGAATGAAGCATGTGGCATGCAGACCATGTCACATTGAAAGTCTTGAACTTTATTGATTTCACGTGCACAGTTCTCGTTTCCATTTTTTTGCACTAATAACGGACACAGATGGGTGTGCATCAGTGCACTTTCACAGCACTCTCTGCACGTACCTCTTCGCAGACTTGGTTGAGCGTGTGCGAGCAGCAGTCCTGGTAGCCGATCTCCATCTCCATGGCGTAGCTGAGCAGGGCCAAGCAGCCGCGGGGCTTCAGGACTCTGTCGACCTCCTGGAGAAAGCGCGGCCTGTCGAACCAGTGGAACGCACTCATGGCTGTCACCAGGTCCACTGAGCTGTCAGCGAATGGCAGCTCCTCAGCCAAACACTCCCTAAAGATGTTCCGATCATACTTTGCTCAAAAGGTTCAGCATCAACAACAGTATGAATTGAGAGTCAGACTTGAACAGCTCATATGATTTTCCAAAAAAAAAACTAAAATCACTATATCAACAGTCAATTTTGTTACGTTTTTAAAAAAGTTAAAGGCTGTATTTCACTTTCACCATGCCATGTACAGTAACTCTGACTCTTGAATAGTCCATGCTTACCTATACGTGATGTTTTTCTCTTTAGAATGCTGCAAAGCCAGTTCCAGCTGGGCAGGACTCAAATCTGTACCCACCACCGAATCAAAGTGTTTCGCCAGCAGCAGAGTTCCCTGTCCCGGGCCACAACCCACATCCACTGCCAGCTCAAATGGACGACCTTTCTGCCAAATCACTCGTCATTAACAGGTTGTTATGGCACCAAACAATCATTTGGAAAACATGATGACACTTACATGTTTTCCCAGGAATTGAAGCACCAGTTGTACCAACTCATCCGATGGAGGGACCCTGTGCTTCCAGTAGGAAGCAGCATGGGCCAGGCCATTAAAGAAACGGTGGGCCATTGCTGTAGCTGGTGCCTCTCTGAACTGCTAATCCAGCATTAATTCAAGGAGGAGATTAGAGAGTTTTTGACACTGGCTTTCACCTGGCACAGAGACGGGACTCGACTGGGCCTGGGAAATGGGAGGTTCCATTAATGTTGCTCCCAGGGGCGTGTGTCTAGATTTGTTTTTCTTGGGGGGGGGGGCCAGTTAGGAGCACAGACTGTGAAAGAGTGGCACTGAAATTCCTTTTTTTTTTTTCAAATGCCCCACAGTCAGATCATAATAAACAGTAGGCTGTGGTATGTGTTTCACTGGTATCTAAAGGGTTATTTATACTCCTGCGTAAAGTGCTCTACGTATCTGCGTCGAAGGATAGACTGTCGGAGAGCCTCTGCGTCATCTCTGGCTGCACGAAATATTTGTGTCCGTCATTCTGTCAAGGGACAACGGAGACGGCAAGGGCTGCGATTGGTCCTCAGGACAGGCCGAGCTAACGCTAACGCTGCTCTGTGCCGGCCACAGTGCGCACAGAGCGTCCACAGAAACGGAGCTGATCACCAAACTATAAATACGTAATATCTTAATACACACAGCATATGTTTAGACTCTAAATGGCCCATTTATCGCCTCAAATGATCTTAAAACTGCATTCCGTCACACACACAAAAAAAAGAGAAACAGCCACTGTTTCAACAACAACAGTCTTTCTCTCTCGGACGCCATTGCTCACTGTAGCCAAAAGCACAACAACCTTGCTTAGCGACCCCTACTGATCGGGCGGAAAAATTGCAGTGCGTATCCGTCACCACGACGGAGAAGTATGACGGCTCGAGGGGTCTCCGTGGTTAAGCAGTGGAAGAAGTATAATGTGGCCTTTAGGTGCCGGTGAGTGGATAAATAACGCGACGAAGTGGCCCGATATACACTCGTACCTGTTCGACACTGAGTCTTCATTCCAAGGAAAACTTAGAGTCTTACACGACTCTGGATGCTTACAAACGTGAACAGTTACAGGATTAGCAACACAACTTGTCCAGATGTTTACCGGCTGCTTCCTACAGCTCCACGAACTATCCTCTGGGAAAGGCGACCAGAACAAGTACGGCGGACAACGTGAGTGTCTTTAAGAGGTTTTTATTCTACACACAACTTAATAGGTTGTAAAACGACAAAGCATACAGCCTCTGGTGCTCAGTTAACGATGAAAAACAGGAAAATATACATGCTCCCCATACCTTCTGGAAAGTTCTACACAACTAGCAAAACAACCGGAGTACATTAGCTTCTAAGCTACGGAAGTTTGACTTAAACCTGAGTTTAATTACGCTGTTGCTCTCAAACATTGTTTTTTAACATTGTTACGCATTGTAATTATTACTTTATTCATGTTAGCTTTTTACCTGAGGCCAAAAATGAACGTAACGGATATGGAGTGAGCACGGCACATTCTTGCTTAATTTATCGTTTGCTCGTTCCAGTCGCTCCTCCTGATGTCTCGCAACGAAAGACGTCTCCGGTTAGCCTTGAAATGGGTGCAAGTCGGTATCCGGTAATACTTCAGGCTTTTGTCTTGTTTCTTTTTTTTATGATTAGTGCAACAGACAGCAACCATAAGCAATGTTGTTGTTGCTCACAATAGCGCTTTCGGCACCCGACATGCGCAGTAGAGAGAGGAACTGACGCCGGCGCAGGCTAATGTTTCCCATAGACTTCAATTCATTATGCTAAGCTAGCGCACAGTGCTGACTACTTTGTAACACAACTCGTTCGGAAGGACGGGGAGACGGTGTGGCTTTGTGGAAAATACTTTTTATTTATGGGGGAAAAGTTCACAGCAAGTCACACGTTTGCGGCGCCTGTGCTGCGCTCAACTTTTCCTCCTCTCTCTCTCTCCCTCCGTGCCTCTCTGTCCAGATGTCTGACCACCGGCTGAAGCCATTTCCGCCCTTTTCCTCCAGCAGCCGCCGCACTAACAATGCCCCACTGCCACAGACTTATATCAACTTTATTCAAAGATGTGTCAAATCGTTTAACACTACGCATTGTGAGCGACTGTTAACGTACCCTTGTTTTCTCCTTTGAAGATGAAATCGTGCAAGTCTGCATGCATGAGAGTTTTTCTTCTTCTTCTTTTAATTATACGGCGGTTAGCATCCATCTGCAGGCGCATTACCGCCCCCTTCTGTTCGGGAGTGTGGACTAGAGACAGGCCACCCTCACACCATACACTCGCGCACACTCTTACCCTACATATTTCCCCCATTTTATCCGATCTTACTATTAAATAGTAAGAAATGTCTTACTATTCTGACTTGTGCTTTCTCCTTCATCTCTCCATGAAAAACTTGCTTAAACAGCTGATTCTGCTCTTGACTTGTGTGGTGTTGTTGGACAGTGTTTCCCAACCCTGGTCCTCAGGGAACACTGCCCTGCCATGTTTTAGATGTTGCACTTTTTTTTTCAATTATTTTCATGTTTCAACTTCTGTTAAAAAAAATAAAATAAAAATAAAACATCTGAAATTTTATGTTTTAACTTTTTGTCATTTAAACCAAATGTTTTTTTTCAACTTTTGTTTTTTTTTAAATTAATGTTTCAACTTTTGTCTTTTTTGTTAGTAATGTTTCAACTTTTGTCAAAATTATCTTCAAACATTATTGCTTCAACTTTTGTTTAAAAAATGTTTTTCAAAAATGTAACGTTTCATCTGAATCAGGTGTTTTTGGAGCAGGGCAACATCTAAAACATGGCAGGGCAGTGTTCCCTGAGGAACAGGCTTGGAAAACACTGGATTGTATGATTGAAGTGTGAAGAAACAAGACATATTGACAACTTAACAATTTATTCATTTAAAACGGCCTTCCTCCTCCTCTTCAGCGGGTAAAAAAGGGGTAACCAGACAAAGAAAAAATACAAGAATTAAATAAAACAAAGGAAAAGCTTATTGTGGTTTTGATGCCAGGATGCAGTAATATTCCAGCTCCAACTTTAATTCCGTGTCAGGAGACGTGACAGCCATCGCAGCCAGAAACCTGTGAAGCAGTGATGATGTGATTATATCACAGCTCGATACAACCTCACACATCAATGTAAATTAGGGCACATTGGGGTTACCTGTCCTGAGTGTTGAGCAGCAGGTCTTGAGCAGACTCGGGGTCTTTCTTTTTGTACGTTTGGAAAAAAGACCAGGTCTCAATGAATCCCATCAGGTTTCTCAATGAGATGAAATGGTTTTCTTCAATATATTTGATCCTGTGTGTGTATATCGACGCAGTACAATATCCATGTGTTATTCCACAGAAGAAGATGGTAAATAATCAAAATAGCAAATGTACGGAAGAGTATTAGGGCCACATGTAAAAAATAATAAATAAAAGCATGAATTCTGACGTTTTTTCTCAGAATTCTCACTTTAATCTCAGAAATCTGACATTTTTCTGAGAATTCTGAGATTAAAGTCAGAATTCATACTGTTTTATGTTTTTTACATGTGCCCCTAATACACTTCCATAAATGATTTTGAACACAACAAATGGATAGCAGATTTCAGCTCTGGTGTAATTAATCTTCTATTACACTCTACCAACAAGAACCAGTGATCGGGGCAGGCTGATGCTGTACAGGACACAGTACCAGAACATCTGAATTGGACTATATTTGAGCACCAAAACCTTTATTTGTGTTCAGGTGCCATGTTCAGAGTCTGTTTTAATGTTTATTGTTAAAAAAGGAACACTTTGATACCTGTCTTTGTCTGGAAAAGTGATGGCAGAGTAAAGATCCTCCAGTTTGTTCTCACATACGGTGACTTGGCTGTTTGCGTGGGGCATTAGTGTCTGCTTCACCTGGGAATTAATGACATTATCATAAATCCATGTTGGCAGTTATTGCATTGTGTGTAGCAGTGGTTTAAATTACATTGTTTGTGTGTTGTCTGTCGGCAAATAGTGACAAAGTTGTATCAGCGACTTTTCACAAGGTTAAAATGTTCATCGTCTCTCCAAAATCACATATTAAAAGATGCTGGTGCTAATCCCACTCAGTCAAAGTGTAAACTGTTGCTAATGTTCAACAAGTGTGCACTCACCTCTTTATAGATATGGGTGAGTTGTTCTCCACAGTTCTTGTAGTGCAGTTTGCTGTTCATATCAGAGCAGCCCATCAGAGCTATACAGCCTCGGGGTTTCAGAACCCGACTTGCTTCAGCCAGGAACTTGTCCTGATCGAACCAGTGAGCTGCTGACGCTGCCGTCAGCAAGTCCACCGAGTTATGTGAAAATGGAAGCTCCTCTGCTGTCCCTTTCCTGCAGATGAAACAGAGAAATCGACCGGTCTGAACATGCAAGTCCAAATACTGGACACAGAGAAACAGCAGCAGACATAGACATGATCAATCCTTCTCTTATCTTTGTGGCCTTTTTGTGAAGGGTAAATCCAAATCCTATGAACAAATAGCCTCTTTTCAGAAGAAAGGTTTTTTTAAGGGTTCTTTGTTACACTAATGGTTCCAGTAAGAACCATTTTGATCCAGATTCCTGATTAAAGGGTTTTAAAAGGGTTCTTTGTGGAACCCTCAAAAGGAAAGGGGTTCAAAAAGGGTTCTCCTATGAGGACAAGCCAAATAACCTTATATGGTTCTACTTAGCACTTTTATTTCTAAGAGTGTAGGGCGCAGTGTGTCATGCACTAGTAGCTACCTGGACCCTACTAGTTGTGCCAAAATGCTACTAGCCAAAATGCTGCTAGTACTACTACTAGTAACAGCAAAATGTCTACTAGTACTCCTAGTGAACATTTGGACCCTTACTAGTACTAATAGTAGGCATTTTGGCACTACTAGAAGGGACCAGAAATAAAAGTGCTCTGTAGAACCATATAAGGTTCTTTGGCTTGTCCTCATAGGGAAACCCTTTTTTGGTTCCAGGTGGAACCATTAGTGATACCAAGGACCCTTTATTCAGGAAAGGGGTTTTAAAGGGTTCTCTGGATCAAAATGCTTCTTACTGGAACCATTAGCGTTACCAAGAACCCTTTCAAAACAAATAGTTCCAGGTAGAACCTCATCCCATGTAGAAGAATACTTTTGGAACCCCTATTTCTAAGAGTGTAGTGCATAACACATGCCTACTAGCATGGCCTAGTAGTGTTACTAGTGCAGCGCAGTAGTTTACTAGTAAGGTTTGTTTGCGCAGTAGTAGGCCAAAAGTGGGACCACTAGTAAGTAAACGTACTAGTAAGACATAGTCATTCTATTAGTGCGCCCTAGCAGTTCTACTATTATGCCAAATTGTCTTACTAGTGAGGACAAAAAGCTTACTAGTACATGGACTTGCTTGCCATATGGAACAGTATGAGCTCTGCAGCAGCAGCACTGTGCAGTGTGACTAAGCCGCCATGTGTTTCACATTCATCCCTGAGCCCTTAGCCTGAAGCAAACCTGGCCTGTTCATCGGGAGTAGCTGCATAACAGATTAACAGCAGCGTCACATACGGCCATGCCCTGTCAAATGCTAGGAAGTTTTGGTCATAATTACCTGTATGTGATGTTGGGGTGACTTTGCACCTCTCTGGCCTCGTCCAGCTGACACTCGCTGACGTCAATTCCCACGACTTCTTTGAAGTGTGGCGCGAACAGTTGAGAATTCTGACCTGTTCCGCATCCTAGATCCACTGCCAGCAAGTGTGGTTGTCCCTTCTGTGAACAGATGCGCAGTACTTTTGTTCTGAGACAAAAGTAACCTTCAGTGCTCCAAACTTTGATAAAACAGTGTGTTGTTCACTCTGAATACATTTAGCTGTACCGTACCTTGTCATCCAAGTACTGAAGAATAATATTTTTGAGCCCAACGGGAGGCGGAAAGCGATACATTTGGTAGATGGAGGCATGATCCTTCCCCTCAAAGAAGCGGTGAGTCATGATGGTGTCTTTTTTTCTCCTTATTACGATCTGAAGTCAACTTGCTTTTAGGGCTGGGCAATATATTTTTTAAATGCGATTCCTTGCTCCGGACAAGCTGCTGACCAGAGCTCTCTGCACTGCTCCTCTTACCCCGCCCCTCTTTCATGCACAGAGAGGGGAGGGGCAGGTACAGACACTCCGCCTCTAGTGATGGGTCGGTCGCGAATGAAACGGCTCTTAGAGTCGGCTCTTTGAAGTGAACGACGGGAGCAGGCTCTTTCTTGGGAGCCGTGTTTTTTTTTGTCACTCTCTCTCTCTCTCTTTTTTTTCTCTTCGCACCGCACGTGATTGGTCAATATGCGCGTGTGCCTTGTGTTTGCGCTGAGCAGCGGGGGGAGGGGCGGTAGTTACACTCGCAGCAGTAACACACGAACAGGGCAGGAGGGAGAAAGAAGAGACAACATCGACACATTAGAAAAAGTATAGTAGATACCTTTACCATAGTAAGAAAATGAGTGACACCAGGAAAAGAAGGAAAATCTGGAACCATTTCAATTTTGTTGACAACACAGTGGCAGAGTGTAGAGTCTGCAAGAAAAGAATATCCTACAGAGCCGGCTCCACAAACAACCTGCACAGCTGAGGCACTTGGTATTTCTAAATGCCAACCTCGACCTTAATTAAAGATCTGGGTGTTCATTTTTTTTCTTTTTGTTTTGCATATTTTAATCTATATTTTATTATGTTGTGGTTTGCAGTGTTTTGTGTTGTTTCACTTTAAATTTGTTTAAAAGGAAAAAGTTGGCAATTGAAATAGTTAAAAGTTGAATTGTAAATAGTTGTTTTTGTATTTTATAATTTATTTTTTACATTTTATGTGGAGTGTATAAAAAAAAGCATATTTATATAATAAACATATATGAATAAAAAGCACGTTTTTTTACTTTAGTAATTAATTTTGTGCATAATTTTATATTGTTGTTGATAAATTAATGAAACCAATAAAACAACCTGAAGAGCCGCTTGGGAGCCGAAAGAGCCGGTTCTTTTTAGTGAGCCGAGCCGAAAGAACCGGTTCTCTAAAAAGAGCCGGAATTCCCATCACTATCCGCTTCACATGGAGAAAGCAGCAATGTCTGCGGAGCGTGCGGAGGAGAGCGTCTGGGTTAGTTAAAGAAAAAGCAGTGGCTCAATCATTTCTAGATGGTTTGGTTGCAAATCATCAGACGAGCAACAAAACCACGCTATATGTAGGGAGTGCCATAAAGCACGTTGCAGAGTGTGTGAAACTGCGCGCTGCAGAAGCCACAGGCGCAAGCCGTCCACGACCCGACAAACTCCAGACAAGTGGTGTGCAATAACAAAAGCGGTGTCCTTTCACGTGGCCAAAGAAACGTTAATGAAAAGCTAATGAAAACGATGGACCCGAGATATGCGCTTCCCAGTCGCAACTATTGTGCACGAGAAGCACTGCCGCAAATGTGACGTAAGACATTCTTGCAAACCGGCTCGCTAACGTCACCCATTTAGCGTCGACCAGCGATATGTGGTCAAGCAACACATGTGACAGCACTACTGTTTATCAAAGTAAAATAAAAGAAGGGGAAATGTTTATTGAGTTGCTGCTCTGTTTCTTGTGCAACTGGTTGAGACTGTTCAGATAAGTTAACAAAAAGGAAAAGGTAATCTGAAGCTGAGGTTTAAAAATGTTTTTCTTAAAATGAGAACTTTATTTTGTTGTCTCTATATATAAATGCTGTCCTTTACTAGGGTTTGTCATATTTTGTTCTTTTATAAGAGAAGAAAATCTGTAATTTGATTTTCAAAAGCCATTTATAGTTGTCAAACTAAAACATTTTGATATTGTACTTTTTTCTCATATACACATATTTATTTCAGAAAAAGATTGGCCTATTTTATAGGCTTTTTTTATTTAAGATATTTTTTTTATTTAAATGTGCACCTTTTGGAGCTTCGATTTTATAAAAGGCACTCCTGTTGCACAGTGTTTATGTTTTCATTTTATTATTATGAGTAGTTTTCAATAAAACTACTCATATTTGGCTTTGACTTTGACTGAACATTTCATTTCACAGTTCTCAAAAAAATATCGGAAAAAATATCGAGATATATATCGTATATCGTAATTCGACCAAAATATATCGAGATATGACTTTTGGTCCATATCGCCCAGCCCTACTTGGTTTCTATGACCTTTGTCTCTTTTATTGAGCAACGCTCTCTTTCTCTTTAGTTACCTTTAGTCTCTTGCCGGCCCGCCTTTAGATTCTGCACAGTTCCTTTCTTATCTTGTAAGTACTTATCTTTTTGGTAAATCGTTCCTCTAAACTGTCTTCTTTACTCACACACACACACAAAACACCCAGCACCTGTAGGGCACAGGTCATGTTCATCCGCCCACAGACGAGAAAATAATCTCTAACTTAAACAGAGTTAAGTTACTGAGTAAACCAAACTGCACAGTGGAGTCGTGCCGAAATGAACATTTCAGTTATACTTTATTTGCACACATTCTGTTCTGTTGTTGTTGATTTCAACACGAGTAATCCTGCTAAAGAAGAGGGATTTGACTTTGTGTCACAGTCCTTCAGTGAGTCGTGCAGTGCACACAGTTCACTGTTACATTTACCGTGTCCTGGAAAAGGTGTAAAAGACAAAGTGTGAAGGCCGCCAAAATAAAGTTGCAGAAGACGACCACATTGCTACGACAGGCTTTTTCCTCACATAAGTTACAGTATATTCTGCTAATCTGCACTGTAAATTTAAAGTAATAAGAAAAAGACATCCTATCCCAAGTATTGGTTCAGAAAAATGCACAACCATAATGTTTTGGTTTGGTTACCTGAGATGGCCCTCTGGGGTAGCACAGTGTGTTTAATTGCTCTTGAGGGGATGATGGAGATAATGACCTGTTGACCATTTGTAACTTAGCCACTCTCCATATTGAAAAACGTGCAGTATTTTTCCTCTTGGGTTCTCATTACGGCTTTGACATCCAAGTCATCATCTAACCGATGTTGCAACATATTTTGAGCTAATAATGTTTGGTGTTGTAGCACCCACAAGGGATTTTGTGGCAGTGATGGCCATTAAGGTGGTCTGTGGGGCTATTTCAAGTTATTACACTAACCTTACATCACATGGCCAGTTGTTTTGAAAAGTGTAAGTGTTTCTCTGAATAACTCCAGCAAAGTAAGAAGAAACTGTCGATGTAGGACAGGGGCCTCAAACTCAGAATGACCCGCGGGCCAGTGAACTTCGAGTTTGGTCAGGAGAGGGGATGAAAATAGTCCAACAGTTTTGGAAAACTTGACACTTTGGTGATTAGAAATTAAAATGACATCTTGATAATGATGTTGCATTTAAAAAAATATTTAGAATAAAAGTGTCTGGCATTTAAATATTGTACATTATTAGACATGAAGTCAAAATAGTGCCTTTATAATCATAATACTTTATTATCTTTATAACAGAATTCAAGTACTACGACTGATATTCGTGCGGTTGTCAACATGTTTTCTCTCTTGACCATTTGCTAAATTGGAAAACATTTTTGTTTTGTTTTGGTTTGGTTACCTGGGATGGCCCTCTGGGGTAGCACAGTGTGTTTAATTGCTCTTGGGGGGATGATGAAGATAATAACCCGTTGACCATTTGTAACTTAGCCACTCTCCATATTGAAAAACATGCCATATTCTGCCCCTTGTGTCCTCATTACGGCTTTGACGTCCAAGTCATCATCTAAGTGGAGTCGAGCCAAACCCATAGTTTTCACTGATCATGACAACTTGACAACAATGACAACAACAAATTAAGTCTAAAGTATCCAAAAATCGAAGTCCAAGTCTGAAGCAGAAACCCAACGACCAAGCTGCTCACCAAGCAGAAAAAACATTTCAACAACAGAAGAAGTAGCCACCAAGCATAGTCATCGGAACCGACTGACACCCTGACTCCCCTGCCCGACGGGCCTTTCAGCTGTGAGCCGCATCGTTCTCTTCATCTTTGGTAGGAATGCATCGTATTCCCTTCCAGACTTGCACCACCACCCAATGGTGAAGTGGTGATACTACAGGACCCTGCCAGGGTTTGCAATATGCGACATGTTATACCTACTTCTGTGTACGAAATAGTTATTTGTCGCCACAATTTAGTTTTTGTCACATTTCGGGGTCCGTAGGCAACAGAGGTGACCCAGCCATCAAGCAGAATTTGAAAGGAAAATAGAACCATATAAGGTTTTTCGGCTTGTCCTCATAGGAGGACCCTTTTTGGCCTTTATAAAAAGGTTCTACCTTGAACCCTTTTAGAGGGTTCCACCAAGAACCCTTTTAAAACCCTTTATTCAGGGAAGGGGTTTTAAAGGGTTCTCTGGATCAACATGGTTCTTACTGGAACCATTAGTGTTACCAAGAACCCTTGAAAAACCCTTTCTTCGGGGAAAAGAAGAAAGGGTTTGTTATGTCCATAACATGAAAAACAAGTTGTGATAAAATTGCTGTGTCTGAAACAACTCTACACGCATAAAAGTAACATTTATAACCTATTCATGTGACTCCATGTGCGGCGCCATTATTCTCCGACTTCATTTTGGTGAAGTGGGTGTAGGCCGATCAGCCCAGACTTTTCTAGTAGGAGGTCCCACTTCGACAGGCATTCCAGTGCACTTTTTGTAGTTGGAGGTAGGATAAGTCCCACGTCCAACTGGTTTGGATGGGCTCTGGAATGTACCATTATTCTTCTGCCAGTTAGTTGTCAAATCAAAGTTCAGACTGTCGGATGGACATTTAAATGACACTTGAGTGGACACCTCTCCATGCAGTGTCAGTCATCTCACTATGGAAATACCCAGTATACATCATACATACAGCTGTACATATTATTAATATAATAATAATGATAACTTTTATTTAGACTCGGAAATATATTGAGGTATTTAGGAGTGTATTTTTCTGTTTTGGCAGCATGAATATTTTAATGCAATAGTGTGTGAGATATACTAGAAAAAATCGAACAGATATACAAAATGCACATGGAGCTGAATTAGATGCTATTTACGTTATGTGTCTCGCAAAAAGACAAAAAAAATAATCGATGAGGATAAATGTTAAAATACGGGCCATTTTCATTTCGTCAAAGTTCTCAGAAGAAGAAAAAAACCCTGCTATAAATCCTAAATATCCTTTTCCATGTTTTGGCCATTGCTTATCACTTTAACCATCTTTCTGAGTTAAGGTGGTTAGAAATGTGTGTTAAAAGTTGTCCCACAGAGTCACGTTTAAAGTATATGCAAATGAATAATGAAAACTCCCCTTCCGTGATGATGATATAAAGATGTTTGTGTGACATGTTTTAACACTGGCGGTTACCTGCTATGCTGCAGAGGACGCAGGGACAGGATAAGGAGCATCTGGGGGAACGGTGAGATGAATGATAATTAAAAAAAACAAAAAAAACCTTGATTTAAAACAATAATAAGTTACTTTCCTAGTTCCTTTTGATGTTAGACGTTATTACAAATGCAAATCTTTTCATTTTGTAACTGTGGAAGTGTTTTTTTCTTCTGTTCAACCCACAGTTGCCTCAAGGAAAGGAAAAAGCAACCAGTGAGGAGCAGGAGAAGGTGCTCTAACTGTGTTTGGTTTATTCATCAAACCATCTTCTGTGTTGTTTATGGAGTAAATGGAACATAATAACAGTTATCCCCCTTATTTCAACCTCACCATGTTTATGAACTTAGGCAGTTACCGCTACCCAACATTTACCCTGTGTCTCCTGTTGTACGCTGCTATCGTCTCAGCTAATCTTGTCATAATACTTGTAATAGCACGGCAGAAAAATCTGCACGAGCCCATGTATATTTTTGTCATGTGCCTCTCCATTAACTCTTTTTACGGCTCTACTGGCTTCTTCGTCAGATTTCTCAGAGACCTTGTGTTTGATACTCATCTGATCTCAAGGTGGGGGTGTTTTACTCAGATCTATGTCATTTACACGTATGCATCCTATGAGCTCACCATTTTAGGCGTCATGGCCTATGATCGGTATGTTGCTGTGTGTCAACCTTTACATTACCACAGCAAAATTAACACAAAGATGGTATCAAAGCTGATAGCCTTAGCCTGGATCTGTCCAGTCCTCTCTGTGTTTGCCTGCCTTTATCTCGCCATCAGACTCCCTCTGTGTGGAAATGAGATACCAAGGGTATTCTGTGCAAACTGGGCTGTTGTAAAACTGTCATGTGTCTCTACTGCGCTCAATAATCTCATGGGTATGCTTGCGACCACAAGCACCGTCTTTCTGCCCTTTGCTTTTGTGCTGTATACGTATGCGCGGATTTTTCTGGTGTGTCGAAAACGCTCTTCGGAGTTCAAGAGCAAAGTCATACAGAGCTGTCTGCCACACATTGTTACATTCGTCAATTACTCCATCATTGTGTTTTGTGACATTGCCCTCAGCAGGCTGAATGTTGAGGAGCTGAATCCATTTCTGGGTGTAATTCTGTCACTGGAGTTTGTTGTGATTCCTCCCATTCTGAACCCTCTTGTGTATGGTCTGAAGTTACCGGAAATTAGAAAACAAATCTCAAGAATGTTGCCATGCTCCAACATGTGTGCTCACGCAGTAAACATAAACAGAAATACAGTCTCCCCGTCCTGATGTGAATTTTTGTCGACTGAGGCCTTTTAATAGAAACATTGCAACATGCAATAATGTCACAGCGATACACAGCGTAAGAACTTAATCTTTTTTGATCTGTAAATGAAATAATTGTAGGGTGGTTTTTTTGTCGATTGATTTAAATAAAAATGTAACCAAATGTAACAAAAACATTCTCTTGATGATGATAAGAGGTGGAAAAAGCATGATGGACAAAGTTAAAGAGTGTTTAAATTGTGATAAGTAAACATGTTTCATGTTATTGTGAAAAGAACCAAGATAAGAAGTTCTTTGCTTATTTTTGATATGTTTTTCCTTAGGGTATATGTTCCCTTTGTCCTACCTAAGTTTTCTATATGCAGGGTTTCCCCCAGAAAACCGGCTAAGCCCGGTGATACCTCTCGGGCCCACCAGCAGCCCACGACGTTTTTAAAAAAACAAACAAAATGAATACAAGTTCACAGGAATTTTTTAAATTATGACTATTATGTGTTATTGTAAGACATATATTAACAATACTTAAACACCAACTATAGAGTCTTACAAAAAGACACTCTTGAAATTAAATAAATCATACATTTTCACTTAAGTTAAGTTAAATATTAGTTAAGTAATCAACCAGTGAATCTTAAAACAAGCCAATGCAATGGTCACATTTAAAAGTAAAATAAAGCAACATAAATATAAAAGTGGTAGTGCCCCTGCCTCATCTGGTGCAGACAAACGGCCCTTTGATTTCTGCTCACCGCCCCTGCGCTGTTCTCTTCTCCCTCTCCTGCGCCGTTCGTCGATCTGCGCTTCTGCGTATCCAAGTGGTCATTTCATATCTAAAGCAGACTGGATCATTTCTCTACGTGTTTTATCCCCACATAAAAATAATGATCTTTATGACGCGGATGGAGTACAGTCGCAATGAAGTGCAGGTGATCCGAGTAGATCTGAGTAAAACTTGGTGATCTTAATCTTTGTGAAAGAAGACGCTTCAACGCTGCAATTAAGGGAATAACAGATGCATCAGATGAGCTGATGTCTTTAGTTAACTGCTCGAAGAGAGAGAATTTTCTCTGGTGTGAAGTGAATGTTGCGGGGAGTTCATAATCTGTGCCGCATGCAGCCAAGTTTGGCTTTTGCGCAGAGACTTTCCAGCGTTAAACAGGTGCTGTTCCACCGTGTTGTAGCTGTGCTTCGACCGCCGAATTATCAGTGCATCCCTAAATATAACATCTTTATTGACAAGAATGATGTAACCGCAATAATGACGCACTTGATAGTGTGACTTGGGTTTCAAACGGCACCTGGACAAGCGTGCGCTGATTACATGGGGCCGCATGCGCTCTTGTTCCCCCGGTATAGAAAAATCTGTGGTGTATAAAAAAAAGTATATTTTAAATAAATAAACAAGCAACGCTTTACCTGCCCCCCCGCCAGGCTTATAATACACTGGGGGAAACCCTGATATGTGGCTCATCTGATGTGTTCATTTCATGCCTTATAATACATTAGTATCTAATATTTTGGGTGTCACTTTATTTTTATAGTCTATTGTTGACCCTCTGCTAGTCATCAACAGATAATCAGTAAGTATCATGTCAACAGGTAATCAGTACTATGATCAGAGTTTAACAACAGGCACTTTTGTACAGGTTTAGGTTTAAAATCTGTCGAGCACAAATATCTACTGGCAGTTGTTATCTGTTGACATGATACTAAATATCTGTTGATTACTTCTCAAACAAAAAAGTGTTACCATATTTTCTTAGAAAAATCAGTTAAAAGGGGGAAAACGTACAGTTATTCATTTCTTCATAGAGAACTTGCTAGCTAAAAAGATAGAGAGCTAGCTAGCTAGCTAGAGAACTAGCTAAAATGATAGCATGCTAACTGATAGATAGATAGATAGATAGATAGATAGATAGATAGATAGATAGATAGATAGATAGATAGATAGATAGATAGATAGATATGTAATTTGATGCACTTTATATATTTAGCCCCTCATAAGAACCCACAGGTGACACATTACAGAGACACGGCATTAAAAACACATGGTATAAAAACAATTTCATGAAACATAAACCAAAGCATGAAAATACCAATTAAAAACACATTAGAATAAAAAAAAAAGAACAATGATATTACAAGCCATTCATATTAGTGTGTTTTAAGTTAGGATTTAAAGAGGTTGAGGTCAGTGATAACACAAATGAAATGGCTTTGCTTAGGTCATCATACGTGATTAAAACGATTAAAAACTACAAATTACTGTCAAGGAAAACAGTCGAGCTGAACCAGACAGACACCAAACTTACCTCCATCCTACACTCTTAGAAATAAAAGTGCTAAGTAGAACCATATAAGGTTATTTGGCTTGTCCTCATAGGAGAACCCTTTTTGGCTCCAGGTAGAAGCTTTTTTATAAAGGTTCCACCTGGAACCCTTTTGGAGGGTTCCACCAAGAACCCTTTTAAAACCCTTCATTCAGGAAAGGGGTTTTAAAGGGTTCTCTGGATCAAAATGGTTCTTACTGGAACCATTAGTTTTACCAAGAACCCTTGAAAAAACACTTTCTTCGGGAAAGGGCTTTTCAGAAGCAAATGGTTCCAGTTAGAACCTCAGCCCTTGTAGAATGACCCTTTTGGAACCTTTATTTGTAAGAGTGTACTACTACTACTACTACTACTTTATTTTGTCACTATTTTACAGTTTTACTTCTGTGCCGTTAACTGTAAAGCACTTTTGTCAGTCTTGGTTGTTTTTTTAAATGTGCTCTAGAAATAAAGTTGAATTGACTTGACTTGATGATTATGCAGCATTAATCACCTTCACCGTTCCCTAACACCAAACACTACTGCCATTAACACCCTGGTTCCATTCTTTATTGCTTATTAGCACTTGGAGTAAGGAACTACCAAGTACTATTATGGTGTTCCTAGTCTACTCAGTGTACCTGTGTTCCTTCGGTCTGTGCCTACACTCTTAGAAATAAGGGTTCCAAAAGGGTCCTTCTACAAAGGGCTGAGGTTCTACCTGGAACCATTTGCTTCTGAAAAACCCTTTCCCGGAGAAAGTGTTTTTCAAGGGTTCTTGGTAACACTAATGGTTCCAGTTCCTTTCCTGAATAAACGGTTTTAAAAGGGTTCTTGGTGGAACCCTCCAAAAGGGCTCCAGCCAAAAAGGGTTCTCCTATGAGGACAAGCCAAAGAACATTATATGGTTCAACTTAGCATTTTTATTTATCAATCCTTAATATCCTTTTCCCTGTTTTGGTCATTGCTTCATCACTTTAACCATCTTTCTGAGTTAAGATGGTTAGAAATGTGTGTGGATGTTTGCAAAAGAATAATTGACCGAGTGTTAAAAGTTGCCCCCCAGAGTCCCATTTAATGTATATGCAAATCAATAGTGAAAACTCCCCTTCTGTGATGTCATTACAGTTTGTGTGACATGTTAAAAACACTGGCAGTTACCTGCTATGCTGCAGAGGACGCAGGGACACGATAAGGAGCATCTGGGAACGGTGAGAAAAAGACAAAAAAAACAATAAATACAACTGAGGCTATGGGATTTGAGTTACTTTCTTGGTTTGATTTTGATGTTAGAGGTTATTAAAATGCAAATTTCCATTTTCGTTCCATTTTGTAACTGTGGAAGTGTTTTTTCTCCTGTTCAACACACAGCTGTCTCAAGTGAAGGAAAAAGCAACCAGTGAGGAGCAGCAGAAGGTGCTCTAACCGTGTTTTCTTCTGTGTTGTTTATGGAGTAAATGGAACATAATAACAGTTATCCCCCTTATTTCAACCTCACCATGTTTATGAACTTAGGCAGTTACCGCTACCCAACATTTACCCTGTGTCTCCTGTTGTACGCTGCTATCGTCTCAGCTAATCTTGTCATAATACTTGTAATAGCACGGCAGAAAAATCTCCACGAGCCCATGTATATTTTTGTCATGTGCCTCTCCATTAACTCTTTTTACGGCTCTACTGGCTTCTTCGTCAGATTTCTCAGAGACCTTGTGTTTGATACTCATCTGATCTCAAGGTGGGGGTGTTTTACTCAGATCTATGTCATTTACACCTATGCATCCTATGAGCTCACCATTTTAGGCATCATGGCCTATGATCGGTATGTTGCTGTGTGTCAACCTTTACATTACCACAGCAAAATAACCTTGAAGATGGTATCTAAGCTGATAGCCTTAGCCTGGATCTATCCATCCCTCTCTGTGTTTGCCTGTGTTTATCTCGCCTCCAGACTTCCTCTGTGTGGAAATGAGATACCAAAGGTATTCTGTGCAAACTGGCCTGTTGTAAAACTGTCATGTGTCTCTACTGTGCTTAATAATCTCATTGGTATGTTTGTGTCCATCAGCACCGTCTTTCTGCCATTGGCTTTTGTGCTTTACACGTATGTCCGGATTTTTCTTGTGTGTCGTAAACGCTCTTCAGACTTTAAGAGAAAAGTCATACAGAGCTGTCTGCCACACATTATCACATTCGTCAATTACTCCATCACTGTGTTTTGTGACGTTGCCCTCAGCAGAATTAATGTTGAGGAGCTGAATCCATTTCTGGGTGTAATTCTGTCGCTGGAGTTTGTTGTGATTCCTCCCATTCTGAACCCTCTTGTGTATGGTCTGAAGTTACCGGAAATTAGAAAACAAATCTCAAGAACGTTGTCGTGCTCCGGCAAGCGTGCTCACGCAGTAAACGTCAGAAATAAGAGAAATACAGTCTCCCCGTCCTGATGTGATTTTTTTGTATGTTGATTGAAATAGAAATGTAACCAAATGTAACAAAAAACATTCTCTTGATGGACAATGTTAAAGAGTATTTAAATTATGACATTATGACAAGTAACCATGTTTGTATATACGTATATATATATATATATATATATGTTATTAGATAAGATTTGCTTTGTTTATTTTTGTTATTCTTTCTTGAAGGTATATTTTATTTAATCCCTTTGTCCTACAAGTTTAGTATATGTGGCTCATCTGATGTGTTAATTTCATGCTTTATAACACGTTAGTATCTAATATTTTGGGTGTCACTGTATTTTTATAGTCTACCGTTGATCCTCTGCTAGTCATCAACAGATATTCAGTACTATGATCAGAGTTTAACAACAGACACTTTTGTATAGGTTTAGGGTTAGAACAGTCGTCTCAGACTTGATATCAAAATTTTAATGTAAGTGCGGCCTGCAGTGACGATAAGGAAGAGCGGCGCGAGAGCTAGAGAAAAAAAAGCTGCAGACTGTAGCAGCTGCTGATTCAAAACAGCAGTTACACACACACATACATCAATATCACAACGTCTCAGCTGCTACTACAGCAGCCTATATGTGATTCTGTTTTCGTTTAAACGTGCGTTCGTGCATCCTCAGCGGCCACACCCGTAGACCTGCAGTCTCTCCACCCGCAGGTGCCAGGGAGAATATATCAGTCAACACTCGCTGCAACCAGGATAAAACCGCGGTGTTCAACAGAGTCAATGGGCCGTTAGTGGGAAGTTCGAGGATAAGACTGTGACTGTGGGACTGTGGTAATGTGACGAAGACGGGAGCCATGCGCGGGACGCCCTGAAGACGCCGTATTTTTCCTACCGTTTCCCCTGGTAACCACCGAAACGATGTTGTGATGACGCACGCAATAACAGCGGGCAGCACGCGCCTGTCTATACCCGCTTAAAGTCTGTCCAAGATCAGTTTGGAACACCAATAAAACGATTCCAACAAGATTTGGGTACACCCAGCCTCACCCAGACTCTTAACTCACGCGACCCCAAGGCAAATTGAGTTTGAGACCCCTGGGTTAGAATCTGTCGAGCACAACTTATCTACTGGCAGTTGTTATCTGTTGATATGATACTGAATATCTGTTGATTATTTATGGACAAACAAAAAAGTGTTCCCATGTTTTCTTAGAAAACTCAGTTTTAAGGGGGAAAACATACCGTTATTAATTTATTTATAGATGGATATATATCTTGCCAGCTAAAAAGATAGATAGATAGATCGATAGATAGAGACCTTGCTAGCTAAAATGCTAGCTGATAGCTAGAGCTAGAGACAGAGCTTGCTAGCTAGCGAGAGAACTTTGTAGCTAAAATGATAGCATGCTAGCTGATTGATAGATAGATAGATAGATAGATAGATAGATAGATAGATAGATAGATAGATAGATAGATAGATAGATAGATAGATAGATAGATAGATAGATAGATAGATAGATAGATATGTAATTTGATGCACTTTATTTCTTTAGCCCTTGATAAGAACCCACAGGTGACACATTACAGAGACACAGATAGATAGATACCAATTAAAAACCCATAATAATAAATTAAAAAAAGAACAATGGTATTAAAAGCCATTCTGAATAAATATTTTTTAAGTTTGGATTTAAAGAAGTCGAGGTCGGGGATAACACACATGTTGGGGGGAAGCTTCTTCCAGATTCTGAGCGCAGCAACTGAAAAGGCTCGGTCACCCCAATGTTTATGTCTTGACCTGGACGATTTTTCAAAAATCAATCAAGTATAAAACGTTCATATAAATGTAGAAAGATGTTCATCATAAGGGAAGGAGGTGGAGCAAACCCTATCACGTGAACCAACCAATCACACGTTGTTATTATTGCACGCACACACACAGGCTTCAATGATTGGCTCCTTTGTTTGTCAGAAAAGGTTTTTTACTTGAGTCGCTTGAGTCTTGACTCCACTGCAGTGCTTTGGTAACACGATTGATAGATGACCCTATGTGGTGGAACAGGTAAAGCTGTTGTTTTAAAGATGTTTTAAAAAGAAATTGCAAACTCTTCTCAAGTTGATGGATAATATTTCAGTTGTCACCGAGTTAACGCTCTCTGGTTTGGATTTCCCAATGGAACACAGACTTGTCCTCTTCTTGCTAACTTTACTGTGGTATATCATTATTCTGTTTGGAAATGTTTCCTTAATTGTTGCCATTGTTGTGGATAAAAAGCTCCATGAGCCAATGTACATCTTCTTGGGTAATCTATGCATCAATTCACTCTATGGAACTGTTGGATTTTACCCTAAATTCCTTCTGGATCTTCTGACAACTCATGCTATTTCTTATGCTGGATGCATGCTCCAGGGCTATATAATACACTCATCAGTCTGTGCTGAGTTTTCTATCTTGGCTCTGATGGCGTATGACAGATATGTGGCTATATGTCGGCCTCTCATTTACCACGTCATTATGACAAAACTGAAAATCTCTGCCTTTCTGTTTTTGTCCTGGCTCATACCGTTGTTTTGTATGTTTATGAACACAGTGACGTTGTTAGGCTCGAGACTATGTGGCTCACACATACAGAAAGTCTATTGTGTGAACTGGATGATTGTTAATATCGCTTGCTCACCACCCCGAGGACACACTGGAGTGTCATATTTCAATGTTTTGTTTTATTCTGCACACTTTGCGTTGATTATATGGTCGTATATATGTCTGATAAGGACAAGCCTGACGTCCGCAGAAAACCAGAAGAAGTTCGTGCAGACGTGTGTGCCGCATTTAATCAGTCTTATCAATTTTTCACTCAGCATCCTTTTAGATCTGTTCTACATGAGATTTGGCTCTCTGTATATATCGCAACATCTAAATAATTTTATGGCAATGGAATTCCTCCTTGTTCCTCCAGCTGTGAATCCATTTTTTTACGGATTCAGACTGACTGCGATTCGCCGCAAATTTGTCAATTTTGTTTTTATTACAAGGAGAAAAGCAAAGTGTGAATCCGTGAACGTCCAGGTCAAACGTGAGCACTCGAACGGCGACGTTAACCCTGAACAATGAATTCTATATAACATATAAAATGTTTTGGGGTTGTTTTGAAAGTAGATCCAATTGCAAACCTTTTTCTTAGTTCTTAATGTTATTGATGTTATTGATGTTATTGCTGTTACCACTTTTAGCGTCATGATGCAGTGATTTCAGACCATTTATGAAACCGTTAACAACACATTACAAAGACAACATTCTCACAACAAATGTTATTCTCTCCCAAAAAGAAGACATTTTTGATTGTAACTACTCTCACACTGACTGCATGCTCAGCTGTAAACACATGTGTACTAATATACCACCTTATTGCTGTTATATACTGTGTAAAAGGCCTTGGCCACCATTTAATTTGTTGTTTTAGCAATGCTATGATGAACATACATATACGTACATTATTTATTTCCACTTTATTGGAACACATCCAGAACTTGTATGCAGTTTTAAAATAAAATAAAATATGAAAAATGAGCAGGTCGTTCACAGTTACAGGTCAGAATACTGAGTTTAAGACTGCTGTATATTAAATAATCATAATAGTTGGTCATAATAACTCGCCATCAGTCTCTGTTTCTAAATCGCTGATCCAATGTTTACTTGTGCTCTTTTTCTTTAAGTTGTTTTATTTAGCAAACTCTGGTTTTCTGCTGTATGCCTTGGAAAACATCCGGAAAAACATGGGAAGCAGACTTAAATAAAGAAATAAAACATTTTCAGACATAAAAACAGCTTGTACAGGTTGAAATACCAAGTGTGCAGAGTGACCTATACCTTCACTCTTGAACAAAATCATAGATATATATATATTTTTTTTTTAATGGCGCTAATTGAGGAAAAAGTGAAAGCATTTGTGACCTTTGACCCATTTTGACTGATACATTATGTGTTTTCATGTTATATTTTGTCAGCACTTTAATTTGTAAAGAGGAAAGTAAAGTTTGTTGAGTGATTAAAAATAATTCATGTGAGATTTGTGGCTCCTTTGTCCTTTTTGTACGACACAAGGAAGAACCCCAAACTGGTAACTTAGTAACTTTTACTCTCACTACGTACATTTTAACTTTCTATTTAATGTTATTGGTAAAACCTGTGTCTGCTGTGGAAAAAGGTCCATTACGCCAGGTTTACATAAACATGTTGGATGAGTTCAACTCATTTGCATCACTCCACTGCAAATGCAGACACAGAAACAGATGCAGAGGTCACTAACCGTGTGTGCAAATATAACTATTTTATTTTGAAAATGAACAGGGTATGTTGTTTTATTGCTTACCACTGTTGCTCCGGTGCACTGTTTGCATTCTTATATGATGATGATGATGTTTTTGTCATCGTTTTGCAATATAATCTACAATAAAACAAGGACATTTGTCCACTCCCATGTTAATAAGAGTAATAACAAGGTGAAAAATATCACATGACGGTACATTTGTGATGAATCGCGAGTTAACTATATACAATCATGCAATCAATTTACAGGCCTAGTATAAAGCATCTAATGCATTAGTTGTATTGTCACAGATGCATCCTTATATTACTCCATTTCAGTTGTGGCTTTAGCATTAGTTACAGGTTAAAGTTTTTTAGTACAGGGAAAATTGTTATAAACACAAAAGTATGTAAAAATAAATGAATAAATAAATAGTATTTTGAACTGGGTCGCAGTGGTTCATCATCGTTTAATACTCGGTCACCTCAGAATGGGTTTTAATACCATTGTTCTTTTTATTATTATTTTGGGTTTTTAATTGGTATCTATCTATCTATCTATCTATCTATCTATCTATCTATCTATCTATCTATCTATCTATCTATCTATCTATCTATCTATCTATCTATCTATCTATCTATCTATCTATCTATCTATCTATCTATCAGCTAGCTAGCTAGCTGGTATCATTTTAGCTAGCAAGTTCTCTATCTAGCTAGCTATCATTTAAGCTAGCAAGCTTTATCTATAAACAAATCCATATTACTGTATATGTTTTCCCCTTATAACTATATATTTAAAAAAGTAGGACTGCGATACATACTGTAGATCTTAGTGGGAAGTCCTCTGACGCGTCCAGGTCCCTGATTGGTCAGTTTCAGTCGAAGCTTTGTGAGCTGTTGACGTCAGACATGGTATTAAAAACAGTAACGTGAGGAGGACAGAGGACATAGACGTAGGCAAGGCAAGTTTATTTGTATTATAGCAACAACAAGGTAATTCTATTTGCTTTATATAAAACATTAAAAAGCATAGAAAAGAGACATTTATACAGATATAATTAAAAAAAATATATAGGTAAAACCTGGATCAGGTAAAATCCATGATGGGTAATGTCTCTGTAATAACAATATTTTATCTCTCGGGTTTAAATGAGACAATTAGCCACAAATTTCCTCTCTTCTTTCTCACGTTATTGTGTTATTGTGCAATTTTGCTGGTAAATATTGCTCTTGTTGTGACTGTCGTCTTGGACAAAAGCCTCCATGAACCAATGTATATTCTGCTCTGCACTTTTTGCCTTAACGGACTTTACGGCACAGCAGGTTTCTATCCCAAATTTCTGTGGGATCTGCTCTCTCCTGTTCATGTCATCTCTTACTCTGGATGCCTCTTTCAAACCCAAGTATTGTACTCGTTTGCAGGCAGCGATCTCACTATTCTTGCAGTCATGGCATATGACAGATATGTGGCTATATGTCGACCTCTAGTGTACCACTCTGTCATGTCCAGGCAAAAGGTTGTAAATCTAGTGTGGTTCTCTTGGTTAACGCCTTTCTGTGTTATGGGCATTAGTGTTTCTCTGACAGCACGGCTGAAGTTGTGCAGCCCTTTTATTCCCAGACTCTTTTGTGTGAACTGGATCATCGTCTCCCTCGCTTGTTTCCCGGCTGAAACTGTTGTTAACAACATAGTGGCGTACATCACAATACTCATTTATGTGATTCATGGTGTTTTTATTGTTTTATCCTACATGTACCTCATTAAAGTGTGTGTGCACTCTGCAGAAAACAGGGCAAAGTTCATGCAGACATGTGTGCCACACTTGGTCTCCTTATTAACGGTTATTTTCGCCATACTTTTCGATTTGCTGAGCATGCGATTCGGATCGCAGTTACCTCAAACCCTGAAAAACTTTGTCGCAATAGAATTTGTTGTCATTCCTCCGCTCATAAATCCTCTCATCTATGGTTTCAAACTGACCAAAATTCGAACCAGAATTCGGGGTCTTATTACTCTTAAAAACAGATAACTTGTTTTTGTTGTTTGTGATGCTTCAGAATAGATAAATAAAGGTGCCATTGCAGATCCAGTAAGTTTTGATCACATTACGGAATTGCAGTACAGTATTATTTGGTTTTCCATGACTTTGACTTCTTTTTCTTCTTCTGGTCATTTCTACCTGCAGCTGTTAGACTGTACAACAAGCACTGCTTGCAGTTAGACCACCCCACACATAACCATCCCATGTGCAATATACTATCTTTTTATTATAAACATATAATACCACATGTTAATCTTTGTCTATAATGTAAACATTTTGTTATATACTGTATATATTCTGGAAATTGTCTATTATGTACACTATACATTCTATTTAACAACAAGACAGTCAATGAAAGGAAGAATAAATGAATTATTGTTCCACCTGTTTGACTAACACAGAGATACACAGAGCCACAGCCACTGTGAAGCTCTTTATCATGGAGTCCTGTTGTTCAGTGGTGTCGTCTACCGCGACTAAATGGGCCAGGAATTCAGTGTAACCGCTTAAAAATGTGCCTTGATACACGTCAACTCTTGTCTTTTGCGAATAAAAAGTGGATGTAACTGTCGTTGTCATGAAAAACACAAATTAAATAGAATGAAACTCTATTTGTAGATTACTGTGCTGCTGGTCTGGCAACCCGTGCCGCTTTGTTTGTGCTGTCTTGTTTCTTGTTTGTCGTGTCATTTACACGCTAATGCATCACAGTCGTGAACATAGAAGGGAAGAGGAAAGGATAAAGAAGCGAGCAGCACTTTTTGTGAGTGGCAGTGACATTAAAACCACTAAAGTAGACGACCACGCGACACCATAACTGCTGCTGCTGTTTCTTTTACCAGAAATTAGACGTTCAGAGGTGAATTCTTTGGCTCTCACTGTGTATTATTTGGAAAACACGGCATGCTTCATTGCACACGTTAAACTATCCATTTAAAGGTGCATTATGTAATAAATCTAAAGCAACTGGCCATAAAATCCTCCTTATATGTCACAGAGACTCAGGAATAATGTTCATATAACAAACTGAACTCACCAACAACAACAGTACAGACAAAATATTTGCATTAAAAAAAAATATTTTGCAGACTGCAAATCATGTTTATGTTTTGAAATCACGTTTTGGCATGTGGCGCCACCTACCGCCGTCTACCAATCATTGCAGTCAGTAGAGTCTCAGCTGCCGAGCAACCACGGGTTGCCAGTTACGTCAGAAAACGAAACCTAAAAGACCTCGGTATTTTTTTGAATTTGAATGTAGTAACCGTTTTTGGCCACATTCTTACATATGGCAACTTTAAGTCTCCATCAAAATGCACTGTGTCAAATAGCACAACCTAAAACAGTGTTTTCCATTAAAAGTCACACTTTTATTCATCAAAAGAGTTGCAAAGTGAATAGAAAATATAGTCAAGACATTGACAAGATTAGAAATATTGTTTTTTTTTAATCCAAAATAATAATTTCTTGTCGGAATGACATGAACAAGGGCCCGCGAAAAAACTCTCAAAAATGGATGCTGCTGCTGAAAAAACGAACACTTCTTGTCCCCGCCCGGGACGCTCCCTCAATCAGGGATATTTTTTCTTGACGGAGCCCGTTTCCACATGTAGGGTACAATAAACAAATCATGTTACATTGTAGGCAGAATAATAAAAAAAGAATTGTCATCTAAAAGTTAAGGACCTTTACCAGCTTTAAGACCAGAGTTTACCTGGCAACACAACTTTGATTGGCTTTGAAATCCCACCTCCCCTTTTTACTCTTGACGTTTAGGATGATAAAAAAACAGAGAGATCAGACACTGGAGGGGGACACAGGTAACAGAGGTGAAAGACACAATCGCTAACAGTGATGGAAAATGTCTCGAGTATAACAGTGTTTGTTCTCTCAGGTTTAAATGAGGCAAAGGTCCACAGATTTGTTCTCTTTTTCCTGACTTTATCGTGTTATTGTGCAATTTTGCTGGTAAATATTGCTCTTGTTGTGACTGTCGTCTTGGACAAAAGCCTCCATGAACCAATGTATATTCTGCTCTGCATTTTTTGCATTAACGGACTTTACGGCACAGCAGGTTTCTATCCCAAATTTCTGTTGGATCTGCTCTCTCCTGTTCATGTCATCTCTTACTCTGGATGCCTCGTTCAAACTCAAGTGATGTACTCTTTTGCAAGCAGTGATCTCTCTATTCTCGCAGTCATGGCATATGACAGATATGTGGCTATATGTCGACCTCTAGTGTACCACTCTGTCATGTCCAGGAAAAGGGTTTTGACTCTAGCTTGTTTCTCTTGGTTAACACCTTTCTGTGTTATGGGCGTTAATGTTTGTCTGACAGCACGGCTGAAGATGTGCAGCCCTTTTATTCCCAGACTCTTTTGTGTGAACTGGATCATCGTCACACTCGCTTGTTTCCCAGCTGAAACTGTCGCTAACAACATAGTGGCGTACATCACAATACTCATTTATGTATTTCATGGTGTTTTTATTATCTGGTCCTACATGTACCTCATTAAAGTGTGTGTGCACTCTGCAGAAAACAGGGCAAAGTTCATGCAGACATGTGTGCCACACTTGGTCTCCTTAACCACTTTCCTTTTGACGATTCTTTTTGATGTGATGAATATGCGAATCGCCTCGACGAAATTACCTCAAACCCTGCAAAATTTCCTCGCTGTAGAGTTTCTCGTCATTCCTCCGCTCATGAATCCTCTCATCTATGGTTTCAAATTGACCAAAATTCGAAACATAATTCTGGGACATATTACTGCTATGAAAAAAGTTCACTTTTAGTTCTGCGGGTGAAGGAAAATCTAAATTCTGTTTCTGAAATGCTTTATTCGAAATATCCAAACTGTTGTTTGTTTTTCTGAAGTATGTATGTGTGTTTTAATAGATCTGAGGCCTTCACAGATTTCAGTTTTATATACATTTTAAATTGTATAAATTGTAAATATGCACCACTGACAAAACCAACAACCTTTTATTGACTCTGATCTTATTGACTGTGAACATGCTGTTATGTCGATCACGTATAAAGACACTTAAATATTGTTCTGTTTGTGAGTCGAGTCTCTTCTGTAGCTTTCATGAAGGAATTTGTGAACAGTTGAGGTCCAGAGCAGGTCAGAAATCTCACTATGTATATAGAGAATCAGAGGGTTAAACATTACATTACATGTCATTTAGCAGACGCTTTTATCCAAAGTGCATTTCAACATTTGGGTACAAACCAGAGCTATAAGTAAGTGAATGCTTCAGATATGCCAAACTATAAAGTGCTACTCATAAGTGCGATGTACAAGTAAGTTTTATTTTGTCGTCTTAGTCGAGGTAGAGTTAGTGTCGCCACTCGCCAGACGGCTCAGGTTTTTGAACCTGCTCTCGTTAGGTGTCCACCAGAGTGAAGTACAGCGATCCTGACTGGGCGAGATGCCGTCTTCATTTGTGTAGCGCTCGTGTTATGTCCCCCACCCCCGTCCTAAACTTAAAGGTCCCCTATTGTGCAAAATCAACTTTTTAATCTTTTAGTACTTATATTTGGGACTCAGTGGGCCATACCAGTCCCCAAAATGTGAAAAAAAACCAAGACTCCTCGTGTTGTTGATCCACACACGTCAGTTGGAGCCGCAGTAACACTGGTGGGCATGGGAATTTACATACACGCGGCGGCGGCGCGTTAATCGTTTTTCTTCGATTTTAATGTTTTTATGATCGCGAGAAGCCAAAATGGTGGTCACTCTATGCATTACGGTGAAACTCAGTAACAACGGGTAAACGGACATTACTATGGGGTGTACGGGGCGGGGGTTGGGACGACAGTGCATGACAATAGGTGATAAGTGGCGACAGTATGGCTGTGGATAGTAAGTCAGATCGACACTCCCCTGGAAGCAGTGGATGTGTGTTTACCTCGGTCTCATTCACATGTAAATGACCGGGCACAAAACCGAGCGTTCTGAAAAAGGCTGTTTTGGCAGAGTTATTGAACTGCTATTGTGCTTCATCCTTATGATATTTTGACTGAAGCATGACACAGACATGTTCATTAGGGCACCGGGACCTAGTTTAACTTGGGTTAATAGGGTATATTTTTTTGTCGAGGTGCGCACGTGTCGACTGTCGATCGATTTGTCGACAAAAAAGTCCCATCCCTACTATAAACGGGTTAGGGCCCTATGCCACTATCGCATTTTTTGCCGATCCAGCGGTAGATGTGGAGGCTTTCTTCTGTCGAGATGTCGATGGGGAGCTTGTTTGATCATGTCCTGGATGAAAGGCTGGGGGCCGGATCCGTGAAAGCCAGTGAAGGGAGCGGAGGAGTGGTGTAGTGTGAGAGAACTTTGGTACGTTGAAGACCAGTTGAGCTGCTGCATTCTGAACGAGCTGCGGTTTCAGATGGAACACACGGGGAGACCGGGCCAGGAGGGAGTTACAGTAGTCCAAGGGTGAGATGACAAGACAATCGGACTGGACCCTGAGCCGCCTCCTGGGTTAGAAGAGGCCATATCCTCCTGATGTTTGTGCAACATGTATCTGTAAGATCGAGCTGTTGCACCAATGTTGTCGGTGAGGGAAAGATGGTCGTCCAGGGTCAACGCCCAGGTATGAGAGGGAGCTACCACCGAGTTGTCAAGGGTGATGGTCAGGGCTGTGGTGGGAGAACCCTATAGTCTTATCAAGATTGAGTTTCAAGCGATGGTCAGACATCCGTTGACAGAGGCAAAGATCCGTTAAGCTACATGTGTTTCTGACCAGGGGGGGAAAGAGAGAATGAGTTGGGTGTCGTCATGACGCGTAGCTGTGATAGGAAAAACCATGAGAGTGAATAACAGAACCAAGAGAGTTGATGTACAGAGTAAAGAGGAGCGGGCCCAGGACAGAACCCTGAGGGACCCCGGTAGTAAGAGGACAAGGTTCCGACACAGATCCTCTACAGGTTACTCTGTATACGCAACACTTTTATCGTTCCTGTGTCATGAGTCTAAAAGTTTGACATTAAAAATGCTGCAATAATGTCTTTTAAAGAGGGAGAGACAACATTTTAACTGAAACTTATATTAAAGGTTTGGGTTTCGCCCACAGATGAATCGGCAACTCTCAGCGAGCTTCTTGAAACTTACAGTATATTAAAGTTTTGGGTTCTGCTCAAGACCACAAAGTTTTTCCTCAATGCTGATTGGCTCCTTGAAGGTTCCACCCATGTTGCCGTTGTCATTTAGGAACAGTGAGCTCAGAGATCAGACACTGTTAGGGACACACAGTGTGTAACCTTCACAGATGAGGGACACGACTGCTAATAATGATGGACGATGTCTCCGTTGTAACAGTATTCATTCTTTCAGGTTTGAATGAGACGCTGAGCCACACATTTGTTCTTTTCTTTCTCGCTTTACTGTGTCTTTTTGCAATTTTGTATTTATCTTGTGTTGTGAGGGGACAGAGGATATAGACGTAGACGACACAAGGTCGAGACAAAAATCTGTACATTTTTAAATCCGTGATGGGAAATGTCTCTGTAATAACAATATTTTATCTCTCAGGTTTAAATGAGACAATTAACCACAGATTTCTTATTTTCTTTCTCACGTTATTGTGTTATTGTGCAATTTTGCTGGTAAATATTGCTCTTGTTGTGACTGTCGTCTTGGACAAAAGCCTCCATGAACCAATGTATATTCTGCTCTGCACTTTTTGCATTAACGGACTTTACGGCACAGCAGGTTTCTATCCCAAATTTCTGTGGGATCTGCTCTCTCCTGTTCATGTCATCTCTTACTCTGGATGCCTCGTCCAAGCTCATGTGATGTACACGTTTGCCTGTGGTGATCTCTCTATTCTTGCAGTCATGGCATATGACAGATATGTGGCTATATGTCGACCTCTAGTGTACCACTCTGTCATGTCCAGGAAAAGAGTTTTATATCTCGCATGTTTCTCTTGGTTAACACCTTTCTGTGTTATAGGCACAAACATTTCTCTGACAGCACGGCTGAAGTTGTGCAGCCCTTTTATTCCCAGACTCTTTTGTGTGAACTGGATCATCGTCTCCCTCGCTTGTTTCCCAGCTGAAACTGTTGTTAGCAGCATAGTCGCTTATATCACAATACTCCTTTATGTATTTCATAGTGTTTTTATTATCTGGTCCTACATGTACCTCATTAAAGTGTGTGTGCACTCTGCAGAAAACAGGGCAAAGTTCATGCAGACATGTGTGCCACACTTGGTCTCCTTAACCACTTTCCTTTTGACGATTCTTTTTGATGTGATGAATATGCGATTCGCCTCAACACAATTACCTCAAACCCTGCAAAATTTCCTCGCTGTAGAGTTTCTTGTCATTCCTCCGCTCATGAATCCTCTCATCTATGGTTTCAAATTGACCAAAATTCGAAACATAATTCTGGGACATATTACTGCTATGAAAAAAGTTCACTTTTAGTTCTGCGGGTGAAGGAAAATCTAAATTCGGTTTCTGAAATGGTTTATTTGAAATATCTAAACTGTTGTTTTTTTTTTATGAAGTAAGTTGGTGTGTTTTAATAGATCTGAGGCCTTCACAGATTTCAGTTTTATATACATTTTAAATTGTATAAATTGTAAATCTGCACCACTGACAAAACCAACAACCTTTTATTGACTCTGCTCTTATTGACTGTGAACATGCTGTTATGTCGATCACGTATAAAGACACTTAAATATTGTTCTGTTTGTGAGTCGAGTCTCTTCTTTAGCTTTCATGAGTGAATTTGTAAAACAGTTGAGGTCCAGAGCAGGTCAGAAAACCCACAGCTATGGATGTAGAGAATCAGAGGGTTAAACATTACAGTACATGTCATTTAGCAGACGCTTTTATCCAAAGCGACTTACAATAAGTGCATTTCAACATTTGGGTACAAATGAGAGCTATAAGTAAGTGATGTAAGCCAAACTATAAAGTACTACTCATAAGTGCGATGTACAAGTAAGTTTTTTTTTTTGTCGTCTAAGGCCCACTTTACATTACACTTTTCGCGACAGTGGGACTGGCAACAGCAAGAACCCTGCAAATTCTCGCTGTGGTGGTCCCGCTGACTTCAAATTTTCTCCCGACAACTCTGCGGGAGTCCCCGACAACTTCAAGGTGCGTATAAAGAGAACACGTCGGGCTCACGACAGCGGGAGGTCAGGGTTTAGGCAATTAGCATATAGCACGCGCTAATTAGCATATAACGCGCACTAATTAGCATATACCGCGGGACTTGTGTTCCAAAAAAATGGCGGTGTACGTGGAGCACCTCCGAAACCAAGTGCCTGATCAGCATCTGGTCGGGGGACGCGATCCAGAAGAAGCTGGAGTCATCCAGGAACAAGATGGCCTACGTAAAAATGCAACAGCGAATGCGGGAGGCCGGCTACGATCGTAAAGTCGAGCAAGTAAAGAGGAAAGTTGTAAGCGCAGCGAGTGTCCTGCCAGATTTCCGGGCGGGGTGTGTCTTAAGACGTCGTGATAGCGGCATAATGTAAAGTGGGCCTTAGTCGAGGTAGAGTCCAAACAGATGTGTTTTTAGTTGGCAGTGGAAGATGTGGAGGCTTTCTGCTGTCCAGATGGCGATGGGGAGCTTGTTCCCAAGCCTAACGCACTCACCAAATTTCGTACCGATCTGATTACTATTGTCTGACCATAACCCGACTTCTGGGGGCTATAAACGGGTCAGGGCCCTATGCTACTATCCAGCGGTAGATGTGGAGGCTTTCTGCTGTCCGGATGGCGATGGGGAGCTTGTTTGATCATATCCTGGATGAAAGGCTAGGGGCCGGATCCGTTTGTCGCATGGAACCCAAGCACTAGAGCACATGTGTCAAACTCAAGGCCTGGGGGCCAGATGTGGCCCACGAGGTCTATGCCGCTTTAAGGCGGGTGTTGAACACAAACTACATTTCCCACAATGCATGGCGATTGTGTTACCCGTGAAGTGACGGCATCCCGCCACTAGTTTGCGGTGTATCATTGTACATGCATCATGTGACGAATGAAATTGAGATCGAAATATCCACAAAGGATCCCAAAATGTCCAGGAAGAGAAAGATTGATGCAGATGGAAGACAGTTTCAAGAAAGACGGGAAGGCGAATGAATGTTTGTGCTTCAAGTAGAAAAACCGTGGTCAAAGAGTACGATCTACGTCTGCATTTTGACACCAAACAAGGAGCCAAGTATGCCGAAGTTAGCATTCAAGAAAAACAACAAATTGTCAAAGAATGAAAAGGCAAACTGCGATCGCAGCAGAATGTGTTCACAAAAGACACAACCAAAAACGATGCGGCAGTGACAGTTCGCCTATTGTGGCTGAGGTAAGCACCCGTGCTTCAAAGTCTTTTTTCTGAGGGTGTGTTTACATTTAGTTACATTTATTCTGTCTTACAGTTACATCTGGCCCTTTGAGGGCAACCATTATGCTGATGTGAAAATCAGTTTGACAGCCCTGCACTAGAGTCTTGAAGCGGATGCGATCAGTGACTGGAAGCCAGTAAAGGGAGCATAGGAGTGGTGTAGTGTGAGAGAACTTTGGTACGTTGAAGATTAGTCGAGCTGCTGCATTCTGAACGAGCTGCAGAGGTCGAATGGCACACACAGGGAGACCGGGCCAGGAGGGAGTTACAGTAGTCCATGGGTAAGATGACAAGAAATCGGACCAAGAACCTGTGCCGCCTCCTGGGTTAGAAGAGGCCGTATCCTCCTGATGTTGCGCAACATGTATCTGTAAGATTGAGCTGTTGCACCAATGTCGTCGGTGAGGGAAAGATGGTCGTCCAGGGTCAACGCCCAGGTATGAGAGGGAGCTACCACGGAGTTTTTGAGGGTGATGGTCAGGCCTGTGGTGGGAGAGCCCTTCAGTCTTATCAAGATTGAGTTTCAAGCGATGGTCAGACACCCGTTGACAGATGTCAGTCAGACAAGCAGAGATCTGTTCTGCTTCATGTGTTTCTGACCAGGGGGGAAAGAGAGAATGAGTTGGGTATCGTCATGACGCGTAGCTGTGATAGGAAAAACCATGAGAGTGAATAACAGAACCAAGAGAGTTGATGTACAGAGTGAAGAGGAGCGGGCCCAGGACAGAACCCTGAGGGACCCCGGTAGTAAGAGGACAAGGTTCCGACACAGATCCTCTCCAGGTTACTCTGTATACGCAGCACTTTTATGATTCCTGTGTCATGAGTCTAAAAGTTTGACATTAAAAATGCTGCAATAATGTCTTTTAAAGAGGGAGAGAAAACATTTTACTAAACTGAAACTTATATTAAAGGTTTGGGTTTCGCCCACAGATGAATCGGCAAATCTCAGCGAGCTTGTTGAAACTCACAGTATATTAAAGTTAAGTAAAGACCACAACGTTTTTTCCTCAATGCTGATTGGCTCGTTGAAGGTTCCACCCATTTAGCCGTTGTCATTTAGGAACAGTGAGCTCAGAGATCAGACACTGTTAGGGACACACAGTGTGTAACCTTCACAGATGAGGGACACGGCTGCTAATAATGATGGACGATGTCTCTGTTGTAACAGTATTCATTCTTTCAGGTTTGAATGAGACGCTGAGCCACACATTTGTTCTTTTCTTTCTCGCTTTACTGTGTCTTTTTGCAATTTTGCTGGTCAATAATTCTCTTGTGTTGTGAGGGGACAGACGATATAGACGTAGACGACACAAGGTCGAGACAAAAATCTGTACATTTTTAAATCCGTGATGGGAAATGTCTCTGTAATAACAATATTTTATCTCTCAGGTTTAAATGAGACAATTAACCACAGATTTCTTATTTTTTTCCTGACTTTATTGTGTTATTGTGCAATTTTGCTGGTAAATATTGCTCTTGTTGTGACTGTCGTCTTGGACAAAAGCCTCCATGAACCAATGTATATTCTGCTCTGCACTTTTTGCATTAACGGACTTTACGGCACAGCAGGTTTCTATCCCAAATTTCTGTGGGATCTGCTCTCTCCTGTTCATGTCATCTCTTACTCTGGATGCCTCGTTCAAGCTCATGTGATGTACACGTTTGCCTGTGGTGATCTCTCTATTCTTGCAGTCATGGCATATGACAGATATGTGGCTATATGTCGACCTCTAGTGTACCACTCTGTCATGTCCAGGAAAAGGGTTTTATGTCTAGCTTGTTTCTCTTGGTTATCACCTTTCTGTGTTATAGGCACAAACATTTCTCTGACGGCACGGCTGAAGTTGTGCAGCCCTTTTATTCCCAGACTCTTTTGTGTGAACTGGATCATTGTCTCCCTCGCTTGTTTCCCAGCTGAAGTTGTTGTTAGCAGCATAGTGGCGTACATCACAATACTCATTTATGTATTTCATGGTGTTTTTATTATCTGGTCCTATATGTACCTCATTAAAGTGTGTGTGCACTCTGCAGAAAACAGGGCAAAGTTCATGCAGACATGTGTGCCACACTTGGTCTCCTTAACCACTTTCCTTTTGACGATTCTTTTTGATGTGATGAATATGCGATTCGCCTCAACAAAATTACCTCAAACCCTGCAAAATTTCCTCGCTATCGAGTTTCTTGTCATTCCTCCGCTCATGAATCCTCTCATCTATGGTTTCAAATTGACCAAAATTCGAAACATCATTCTGGGACATATTACTTCTAGGAAAAGAGTACATTTTTAGTTCTGTAGGTGAAGGAAAATCTAAATTCGGTTCCTGAAATAATTTCTCTTAAAGGCGCCATATGTAAGAATGTGGCCAACAAACAGTTACTACATTCAAATTCAAAATACCGAGGTCTTTAAGTTTCGTTTTTCTGATGTAACTGGTAACCTGTGGTACCTCGGCAGCTGAGACGCTACTGACTGCAATGGTTGGTTGTCGGCGGTAGGTGGCGCCACATGCCAAAACATGATTTCAAAACATAAACATGATTTGCAGTCTGCAAAATATATTTTTTAATGCAAATATTTTGTCTGTACTGTTGTTGTTGGTGAGTTCAGTTTGTTATATGAACATTATTCCTGAGTCTCTGTGACATATTAGGAGGATTTTATGGCCAGTTGATTTAGATTTATTACATAATGCACCTTTAAATGACCAAATTGGTTTTCTGAAGGAAGTACCATCTTAAAATTGAGTCAATAATATTTCAGTGTGCTTTAATAGAGTGATTCTCCACCTGAGGCCTTCACAGATTTCAGGAGGTGTTTTATATACATTTTAAATTGTATAAATTGTACCAGTGATAAGCAGAGGTGCAAAAAGTACTAAACTATTTTACTCAAGTAAAAGTACCAATACTGGGTGTGAAGATAGTAGAAATATGACAAGGGGTAAGAAATCCAAAACTATTTTGGAGCTCACGCGCCCAGCGCGACACAGGATATAGATATAGGATATTGGTGTATATTTTCCCCCTGTAGGTCTTCATTGGGCTGAATTTTTATTTTTACTCAGTAACGGATAGGATTTATAAAGTAACTACTTGAGTCAATACGTACTCAAGTAAAATACAAAATCCTGATTTTAAATTGTACTTAAAAAATACAAAATACACACACAAAAAAAGTATTCAATACAGTAACTTGAGTAAATGTATTTCCTTACTTTCCACCTCTGGTGATAAGATGTTGCTTCAGAATAAGTTGTTGTGTGAAATTGACTTTTCTGCACCACTGACAAAACCAACAACCTTTTATTGACTCTGCTCTTATTGACTGTGAACATGCTGTTGTGTCAATCACATATAAAGGCACTTGAATATTGTTCTGTTTGTGAGTCAAGTCTCTTTTGTAGCTCTCATGAGTGAATTTATTAAACCAGAGCAGGTCAGACAACACACATCTACGTATACAGAGAATCAGAGGGTCAAACGCAGCACTTTTATTGTTCCTGTGTCATGACTCTGAAAGGCTGACATTAAAAATACTGCAATAATGTCTTTTAAAGAGAGAGAGAGACAACATTTTACTCAACTGAAACTTATATTAAAGGTGCATTATGTAATAAATCTACATCAACTGGCCATAAAATCCTCCTAATATGTCACAGAGACTCAGGAATAATGTTCATATAACAAACTGAACTCACCAACAACAACAGTACAGATAAAATATTTGAGTTAGAAAAAATATTTTGCAGACTGCAAATCATGTTTATGTTTTGAAATCATGTTTTGACATGTGGCGCCACCTACCGCCGTCTACCAATCATTGCAGTCAGTAGAGTCTCAGCTGCAGAGCAACCACGGGTTGCCAGTTATGTCAGAAAATTAAACCTAAAAGACCTCTGTGTTTTGAATTTGAATGTAGTAACCGTTTTTTTGGCCACATTCTTACATATGGCACCTTTAAAGGTTTGGGTTTTGCCCACAGATGAACTGGCAACTCTAACTATCCCACATGTGTGAAAAAAACTAGGCAAACAAATTGTTGGCGAGCGTGTTGAAACTCACAGTATATTAAAGTTAAGTAAAGACCACAAAGTTTTTTCCTCAATGCTGATTGGCTTGTTGAAGGCTCCACCCATTTAGCCGTTGTCATTTAGGAACAGTGAGCTCAGAGATCAGACACTTTTAGGGACACACAGTGTGTAACCTTCACAGATGAGGGACACGACTGCTAATAATGATGGACGATGTCTCCGTTGTAACAGTATTCATTCTTTCAGGTTTGAATGAGACGCTGAGCCACACATTAAATTTTGTTCTTTTCTTTCTTGCTGTAGTGTGTCATTTTGCAATTTTGCTGGTCAATATTTCTCTTGTGTTTTGAGGGGACGAAAATCTGTACATTTTTAAATCCGTGATGGGAAATGTCTCTGTAATAACAATATTTTATCTCTCAGGTTTAAACGAGACAATTAGTCACAAATTTCCTCTCTTCTTTCTCACTTTATTGTGTTATTGTGCAATTTTGCTGGTAAATATTGCTCTTGTTGTGACTGTCATCTTGGACAAAAGCCTCCATGAACCAATGTATATTCTGCTCTGCACTTTTTGCATTAACGGACTTTACGGCACAGCAGGTTTCTATCCCAAATTTCTGTGGGATCTGCTCTCTCCTGTTCATGTCATCTCTTACTCTGGATGCCTCGTCCAAGCTCATGTGATGTACACTTATGCCTGTGGTGATCTCTCTATTCTTGCAGTCATGGCATATGACAGATATGTGGCTATATGTCGACCTCTAGTGTACCACTCTGTCATGTCCAGGCAAAGGGTTTTAAAGCTAGTGTGTTTCTCTTGGTTAACACCTTTCTGTGTTATCGGTACAAACATTTGTCTGACAGCACGGCTGAAGTTGTGCAGCCCTTTTATTCCCAGACTCTTTTGTGTGAACTGGATCATAGTCTCCCTCGCTTGTTTCCCAGCTGAAATTGTTCCTAACAACATAGTGGCGTACATCACAATACTCCTTTATGTATTTCATGGTGTTTTTATTGTTTGGTCCTACATGTACCTCATTAAAGTGTGTGTGCACTCTGCAGACAACAGGGCAAAGTTCATGCAGACATGTGTGCCACACTTGGTCTCCTTAACCACTTTTCTCTTCACTCTACTCTTTGATATCATGACCATACGATACGGCTCAAAGGGGTTTCCTCAAACATTTCAAAACTTTGTCGCGATGGAGTTCCTCGTCATACCTCCGCTCATGAATCCGCTCATTTACGGTTACAAATTGACCAAAATTCGGAAAAGGTTTCAAGGTTATTTCACTGTCTGTATGAAATGACCTTTGTCTAAAACAGCTTATTAAGAAATATTCATTGCACATTTAAATGTCAAATATTAGTTTTCCTTCTTTATTCATAAGCTCAATTATCTTGTACTCAGTTTAATTATTTGAAATATATGTTCATATGTACACTTTACTATCTACTCTCAGCTGATTGTATGAGTAATAGTAGACTTTTAATGTCATATCAGCTCATAAATAAAGTTGTTAATAAATTATTTGTACTACATTAATGCATGTTGTATTTGCATTGTTATTATTATTATCATTTCAGTTCATAAACATGTTTTTGTCAATTGTGGTTTCCGTCATTTCGTTAGTTTTATCACTATAATAACAGTGATACAGACTTAAAGGTGCATTATTCAAGATTCAAGATTCAAGAGGTTTATTGTCATATGTTCAGTTAAGACGTCACACTGCACAATGAAATTCTTACTTCTGCACATCTCCCCGGTCACAAAAAAATAGAGTAAAAATGAAATAAAAAAATAAATATAACTTGACAGTGTCAGAAATATAATTTAAAAAAGGCTACAATAACATTTAAGTTAAAAATGTACAGACTAAAAATATAAACTTAGGTTTAAGAGTGATCTTAAACTAAGGTTAACACTTTGAAATACTAAATACACCAAATGCAAGACAAAAAATTAAAATTAAAATTTAAAAATGGAATCTTAGAACTGATCCAAGAACAATATTGCACAATTGATTCTAAGAAGAAGTCATAACAAGTTTTGACAGTACAGAGATTAGCAGCGGTGTTTGTATGTTAATCAGTTTGTAGTTCTGGATCTCAGACTCCTGTATTGCTGCCTGATGGCAGCAGCGTGAAGAGTCTGTGCTGTGGGTGTGTGTGTGCTGTCTTTGATGATGTTGTGGGCTCTTCTGGTGGCCCTGGTGGAGTAGATGTCCTGAAGTGAGTGGAAGGCTGCTCCAGAGATTGACTGTGCAGTTTTGACCACCCGCTGGAGGGCCTTCCTGTCTTGGGCAGTGCAGTTTCCATACCAGAACTGTGATGGAGCTGGTGAGGATGCTCTCGACCGTACACCTGTAGAAGTTGCTGAGGGTTTTTGATGACATGCCAAATTTGCTCAGCTTTCTCAGGAAGTACAGTCGCTGCTGGGATTTTTTAATCCTCTGCTGTGCGTTGTGAGACCAAGTGAGGTCCTCGCTGATGTAAGTCCCGAGGAATTTGAAGGTTTTCACTATGCACAGTGGTGTGTGCTGCACTGTCTTCCTTCTCGGGTTAGTGATCATCTCCTTGGTCTTTTATGCATTCAAGGAGAGATTATTGTCCTGGCACCAGGCCCCAAGTTCTGCCACCTACGCCGTCTCCGACCCACCAGTAATCGGTCCGATGACTGTAGTATCGTCCGCAAACTTTACGATACTGTTGTTGTTCTGGGTGGCCACACAATCGTAGGTGAAGAGGGTGTACAGCAGGGGACTCAGCACGCAGCCCTGGGGGGTCCCTATGCTTACGGTTCTTGTTTGTGATGTGCAGTTGCCAACTCTGACCGACTGGGGTCTGTCATTGAGGAAGCTCAGTACCCAGTTACAGAGACCAGGTGTCAAACCAAGAGTGAGGAGCTTAGCAGAGAGTTTATGAGGAATGAACGTGTTAAACGCTGAGCTGTAGTCTATGAAAAGCAGTCTGACATATGTATCCTTGGCCTCTAGGTGAGTGAGGGTGGTGTGAATGACAGTGTTGATGGCATCGTCTGTGGATCAGTTCTGACGGTACGCAAACTGTAAAGGGTCCAAGGTGTCCGGGATGTTCTTTGTGATGCGTGGCATGACTATCCTCTAGAAACACTTCATCACTATAGGGGTGAGCGCAATGGGACGATAGTCATTCAGGCAGGTTGCTTGTTTTTCTTTGGGAGGGGAACGATGGTGGTGGATTTGAAGCAGACAGGAACAACAGCTTGTGCTAGTGACAGGTTGTAGATGTCAGCAAGCACATCAGCCAGTTCCCATGAACAGACCCTGAGGGCACGCCCGGAGATGTTGTCTGGGCCGGCTGCTTTCCGTGGGTTTGTTCTCCTCAGAGCTGCACGCACCTCAGCTGTTGTCACGGTGAGTGGTGAGTCTTGTGCATGCTCCGTGGTCAGTGGTCCTCTCTGTCGGTTGGTGTTGAGGGCCTCGAAGCGGGCATAGAACTCATTTAGCTCGTCTGGTAGTGAGGGCTGGCTGGTTGTGGCCCATCTGCTCCCCTGCTGGTAGTCAGTGATGTGCTGCAGTCCTTGCCACGTGCGACGGGAATCTGTGGTGGAGTAGAAACCCTCCAGCTTCAGTCTGTATTGCTTCTTGGCATCTCTGATTGACCTTTGCAGGTCATATCTGGCCTTTTTGTAGTCCTCAGTGCTGCCTGAGGCAATTGCAGCGGAGCGTGCACGTAGCATGGACCGAACTTCACAGTTGATCCAGGGCTTCTGGTTTGGGTACATCCTGCGACGTTTTGTGGGTACAATGTTTTCTTCTCATGTACTGATGTAGCCTGTGACACTGGAGGCATATTCCTGCAAGTCCACAATACAGCCAGTCCCCGGTAGCAGCAGCTTTAAAAAATGGAGTGTCAGTAGAGTCTCAGCTGCCGAACAACCACGGGTTGCCAGTTATGTCAGAAAACGAAAACCTAAAAGACCTCTGTATTTTGAATTTGAATGTAGTAACTGTTTTTGGCCACATTCTTACATATGACACCTTTATAGGTCACATAGAGTGGTCCTGTTGCACATATATGTTAGTTATCGAGGTCTACTTACATACATTAACTTGTTTTTATGGTCAAAAACCTCCTAGTTGCTGTAAACGAGCCGATGAAATCCTCTTTTCGTCAGCCGCGATGTTTCAGAGTGAACTCTGACCCCCAGAAGACAGAGTCTTGTGATTGGCCAGTACTATTCAGCACACCTGCTCTCAGAGGCGTAGCTCCCCTCTCTGGAACGGTGGATGCACTGCAACTCATTATCAAAACATTGTTTTAACAGTGTTTAAAAATAGCTTCTTCACGACTCCCCTCCAAAGTCCCTTTTATGACTTTGACCCGGAGTCAGACCCAGAGTCAGAAGACACTGTCGCTCGTGAAACACCTCCACAACGGACGCTATTCTTCTTCTGCGGTTCAATGTACGCAACCGGATGTGCCCGGACTAGTGCCCGGAGCAGGACGATCTGCTGTTCAGGAGAACCGCTGTTTACGTACCTATTACGGGATTTTCAGAGATCTCGCTGAGCCCCGAGATTACAATAAACACAGCGTTCTCAGTAATGGCTGAACTGTTTGTTTCGAAACTTCAGGGCTTCATAAACAAGGTAATGACGCAGATACACACTAAAAAACAGCGTTAATAGGAACTTCCGGTCGGGTTTTGCCCACAGATGAACTGGCAACTCTAACTATCCCACATGTGTTAAATAAACTAGGCAAACGAATTGTTGACAAACTTGTTGAAACTTACAGTATATTAAAGTTTTGGGTTCTGCTCGAGACCACAAACGTTTTTCCTCAATGCTGATTGGCTTGTTGAGGGTTCCACCCATGTTGCCGTTGTCATTTAGGAACAGTGAGCTCAGAGATCAGACACTGTTAGGGACACACAGTGTGTAACCTTCACAGATGAGGGACACGGCTGCTAATAATGATGGACGATGTCTCTGTTGTAACAGTATTCATTCTTTCAGGTTTGAATGAGACGCTGAGCCACACATTTGTTCTTTTCTTTCTCGCTTTACTGTGTCTTTTTGCAATTTTGCTGGTCAATATTTATCTTGTGTTGTGAGGGGACAGACGATATAGACGTAGACAACACAAGGTCGAGACAAAAATCTGTACATTTTTAAATCCGTGATGGGAAATGTCTCTGTAATAACAATATTTTATCTCTCAGGTTTAAATGAGACAATTAGTCACAGATTTCTCCTCTTCTTTTTGACTTTATTGTGTTATTGTGCAATTTTGCTGGTAAATATTGCTCTTGTTGTGACTATCATCTTGGACAAAAGCCTCCATGAACCAATGTATATTCTGCTCTGCACTTTTTGCATTAACGGACTTTACGGCACAGCAGGTTTCTATCCCAAATTTCTGTGGGATCTGCTCTCTCCTGTTCATGTCATCTCTTACTCTGGATGCCTCGTTCAAGCTCATGTGATGTACACTTATGCCTGTGGTGATCTCTCTATTCTTGCAGTCATGGCATATGACAGATATGTGGCTATATGTCGACCTCTAGTGTACCACTCTGTCATGTCCAGGAAAAGGGTTTTGACTATTGCATGTTTCTCTTGGTTAACACCTTTCTGTGTTATAGGCATAAACATTTGTCTGACAGGACGGCTGAAGTTGTGCAGCCCTTTTATTCCCAGACTATTTTGTGTGAACTGGATCATCGTCACACTCGCTTGTTTCCCAGCTGAAACTCTTGCTAACAACATAGTGGCGTACATCACAATACTCCTTTATGTATTTCATGGTGTTTTTATTGTTTGGTCCTACATGTACCTCATTAAAGTGTGTGTGCACTCTGCAGAAAACAGGGCAAAGTTCATGCAGACATGTGTGCCACATTTGGTCTCCTTAACCACTTTTCTCTTCACTCTACTCTTTGATATCATGACCATACGATACGGCTCAAAGGGGTTTCCTCAAACATTTAAAAACTTTGTCGCTATAGAGCTCCTCTTCATACCTCCACTCATAAATCCGCTCATTTACGGTTACAAATTGACCAAAATTCGGAAAAGGTTTCAAGGTTATTTCACTGTCTGTATGAAATGACTATAGTCCGAAGAGCTTATTTAGAAATATTCATTGCACATTTAAATGTCAAATATTAGTTTTCCTTCTTTGTTCATAAGCTAAATGATCTTGAACTTAGTTTAATTGTTTAGGAATAAAACTCTTCTTATTTGAAATACATGTTCATATGTACACTTTACTATCTACTCTCAGCTGACTGTATGAGTAATAGTAGACCTTTAATGTTATATCAGCTCATTTATGAAGTTGTTAATTAATTATTTGTACTACATTAATGCATTTTGTATTTGCATTGTTATTATTATCATCATTTCAGTTCATAAACATGTTTTTCTCAATTGTGGTTTCCGTCATTTCGTTAGTTTGATCACTATAATAACAGTGATACAGAACCAACAGACTCAAAGGTGCATTATGTAATAAATCAACTGGCCATAAAATCCTCCTAATATGTCACAGAGACTCAGGAATAATGTTCATATAACAAACTGAACTCACCAACAACAACAGTACAGACAAAATATTTGAGATAGAAAAAACATTTTGCAGACTGCAAATCATGTTTATGTTTTGAAATCATGTTTTGACATGTGGCGCCACCTACCGCCGTCTACCAATCATTGCAGTCAGTAGAGTCTCAGCTGCAGAGCAACTACAGGTTGCCAGTTACGTCAGAAAACGAAACTTAAAAGACCTCGGTATTTTGAATTTGAATGTAGTAACCTTTTTTTGGCCACATTCTTACATATGGCACCTTTAAAGGTTTGGGTTTTGCCCACCGATGAACTGGCAACTCTAACTATCCCACATGTGTTAAATAAACTAGTCAGACGAATTGTTGACAAACTTGTTGAAACTTACAGTATATTAAAGTTTTGGGTTCTGCTCAAGACCACAAAAGTTTTTTCCTCAATGCTGATTGGCTTGTTGAAGGCTCCACCCATGTTGCCGTTGTCATTTAGGAACAGTGAGCTCAGAGATCAGACACTGTTAGGGACACACAGTGTGTAACCTTCACAGATGAGGGACACAACTGCTAATAATGATGGACGATGTCTCCGTTGTAACAGTATTCATTCTTTCAGGTTTGAATGAGACGCTGAGCCACACATTTGTTCTTTTCTTTCTCGCTTTACTGTGTCTTTTTGCAATTTTGCTGGTCAATATTTATCTTGTGTTGTGAGGGGACAGACGATATAGACGTAGACGACACAAGGTCGAGACAAAAATCTGTACATTTTTAAATCCGTGATGGGAAATGTCTCTGTAATAACAATATTTTATCTCTCAGGTTTAAACGAGACAATTAGTCACAAATTTCCTCTCTTCTTTCTCACTTTATTGTGTTATTGTGCAATTTTGCTGGTAAATATTGCTCTTGTTGTGACTGTCATCTTGGACAAAAGCCTCCATGAACCAATGTATATTCTGCTCTGCACTTTTTGCATTAACGGACTTTACGGCACAGCAGGTTTCTATCCCAAATTTCTGTGGGATCTGCTCTCTCCTGTTCATGTCATCTCTTACTCTGGATGCCTCGTTCAAGCTCATGTGATGTACACGTTTGCCTGTGGTGATCTCTCTATTCTTGCAGTCATGGCATATGACAGATATGTGGCTATATGTCGACCTCTAGTGTACCACTCTGTCATGTCCAGGAAAAGGGTTTTATATCTTGCATGTTTCTCTTGGTTAACACCTTTCTGTGTTATAGGCACAAACATTTCTCTGACAGCACGGCTGAAGTTGTGCAGCCCTTTTATTCCCAGACTCTTTTGTGTGAACTGGATCATTGTCTCCCTCGCTTGTTTCCCAGCTGAAACTCTTGCTAACAACATAGTGGCGTATATAACAATACTCCTTTATGCATTTCATGGTGTTTTTATTGTTTGGTCCTACATGTACCTCATTAAAGTGTGTGTGCACTCTGCAGAAAACAGGGCAAAGTTCATGCAGACATGTGTGCCACATTTGGTCTCCTTAACCACCTTTGTCTTCACTCTACTCTTTGATATCATGACCATACGATACGGCTCAAAGGGGTTTCCTCAAACATTTAAAAACTTTGTCGCTATAGAGCTCCTCGTCATACCTCCGCTCATGAATCCGCTCATTTACGGTTACAAATTGACCAAAATTCGGAAAAGGTTTCAAGGTTATTTCACTGTCTGTATGAAATGAATTTGGTCTAAAACAGCTTATTTAGAAATATTCATTGCACATTTAAATGCAAAATATTTCATATCAGTTTAAATATTGGTGAATAAAACTCTTCTTATTTGAAATACATGTTCATATGTACACTTTACTATCTACTCTCAGCTGATTGCATGAGTAATAGTAGACCTTTAATGTCATATCAGCTCATAAATAAAAATTGTAATATTTGTACTACATAAATTTTGTATTTGCATTGTTATTATTATTATTTTTTTTCCAATTGTGGTTTCCATCATTTCGTTAGTTTTATCACTACAATAACAGTGATACAGAACCAACAGACTTAAGAAGTCTTGTGTCACCTTTCACCTCACAAAGCTTCTCACATAGTCAATAATTACTACTGTAGCACCACCATGTGGACATGTCCGAAAAGCATTCTGCATGTTTATGAGGTGCACACAAACACTTTTCACCCTGGGAACGACTGATCGTCATCTTGATGATCCATGACTCATGCATTCAGGCGGATGATACTGAAGAGAGAACTGGTTGTTTTTGGGGGATTAAAAAAGTCACGAGACAAAACATTGTGGATAATAATTCTCTAATAATGCTCTCTTTAGGTTTTGGGGGCCTATGTGTAACATTTATGTGTGGGGAAACACGTACAAAAGCAATATTCAACCAATATATATAATGCAGAAAATTGGATTAATAAATAACACAGGATATAGGCAGCACACAAACGAAAAAAATGTACGGATCTGATTCAGTTCAAAACTATTTCCAGAAAAGATTAAGATGTTGTTTTCAGAGAGACAATGATTTGATAGATCAGATATGATTTTAGAAGGGAAACTATATTTATAAATGCAAGTGTGCCAGGATAAACTTTAAAAGTATGTGAGTTTCAATCTGGGGGGTTAAACTATAAAAACAGGTGAATCAAAACAGAGTAAAAACATACATATCAGTTTAATGGTGTTTGTACTGAGAACATTGTATACTGTAAATATGTATAAATCTATCTATCTATCTATCTATCTATCTATCTATCTATCTATCTATCTATCTATCTATCTATCTATCTATCTATCTATCTATCTATCTATCTATCAGTTTAGCTAGCAAACCAGCAAGCTAGTATCTCGTATGAGATTTGACTTAATATCTCATAATAATGACTCATTATCTCATTATTATGACTTAATACCTCATAATTATGATTAAGAATCTCATAATTATGAGATTTGACTTAGTATCTAATGATTATAACATATTATGTCATTATTGTGACATGTTATCTTGTGATTATGACTAAGTATCCATAATAATGACTTTTTTAGTTGGTCATGATTATGACTGAATATCTCATAATAATGACCAATTATATCATGATTATGACTAAGTATCTCATTATTATGACTTAATATCTCATAATTATGATTTAGTTTCTCATAAGTATGAGATTTGACTTGATTATCATGATCTATCGCTAGCTAGCGTGCTATCATTTTAACTAGCAAGCTAGTATCTCGTGTGAGATTTGACTTAATATCTCATAATAATGACTTAGTATCTCATGATTATGAGCTAGTATGTCATTATTGTGACATATTATCATGGTTTAGAAGCTCATAATAATGACTTAGTTGGTCATGATTATGACTTAATATCTCATAATTATGATTTAGTATCTCATAATCATGAGATTTGACTTGATTCTCATGATCAGTACAAACATCGCCAGCTAGCATGCTATCATTTTGGCTAGCTAGCAAGCAGCAAGCTAGTATCCCGTGTGAGATTTGACTTAATATCTCATAAAAATTACTTAGTTTCTCACAATAATGACTTAATATCTCATAATTATGAGATGTGACTTAGCATTCCATTATATTATTATGAGATACGTTCAGTATTATGACTTACTTATTATGTATTTTTACTTTTTAAGTGACAGAAACGCGGTTCAACAATTTTTCAATAAAGAAAAAAAAAAGCCTGAGTCCTGACCTGACCGAGCCGTACTGCCTCCACACCACACGGCGGCGGTAGCGCACCGTTCCCCAATGCGTCGCCGCAGAAGAAGACAGGGGCCGACAGTCAGCAGCAGCAGCAGCAGTCAGTGAACACTGCAGTACATGCGAGCGCACAACAACATTCGCTCTCTCTCTCAGTCCGGGCTCCTGTTCTTTTCCCCCCTCCACAACAGCGACGACACGGAGCAAAACAGACGAAGCGGCGGCGGCGGCGGCGGAGACCATTCCGACGTATCCGGAAATCCCGACTCCACGTTAGCTTACGGACGGTGAGTAAGTGAGTGTATGTATGTATATGTGAGTGTGTGTGTGTGTGTGTGTGTGAGTGTGTGAGTGGCCTTTTCGCGTGTTATTTCTGGGGCTGCGGAGGAGGATGGAGGTAGCGAGGCTGCTGCTGCTGCTCCTGCTGCTGCTGCTGCTGCTGTTGCTGTGTGATTTTGGCTGTGTTTATGTAATATTTGGCTGCTAATCCTCCAGAGCTCACGGTGGGACTCGCCGGTCAAAAATGACACACACAAAACAATACTATGGAATTTAGCTTTCGTGTGTGTGTGTGTGTGTGTGTGTGTGTGTGTGTGTGTGTGTGTGTGTGTGTGTGTGTGTGTGTGTGTGTGTGTGTGTGTGTGTGTGTGTGTGTGTGCTCCACGCAGCGTGGATGTGGGATCAGTGGCATCATCATCATCATCATCATCATCATCACCCTGCCTCACATTTTGTGTCTGCTGTACTGCATCTTGTGAAGGTCTAACCGGGTGACCGCATCATCATCATGTTGCACACACTCACACACACACAGTGATATATGGACGCTATGCTAACTGCTGCAGCACAGTCGTGCCTTCAGCTCTGGACTCCTGTCAAAAATGTGCAAAAAAAGGTTGGAGAGGAAAATAAGATTGGAATTAGCAAACAGACAGAGAATCAACTGGATTATTGCAAAGCTTTACCTGAATCTTGAAGGTGTCCCTCATCCATCTCACTATAATCTGTGTCTGAAGTGATAGATGATAGAGGCTTTTTTTTTTTTTTAAATGATCTTCTGGCAACTTTTGAAAATAAAATGCATGGATTTAATTGTAGAAGAAATGAGACTTAGACTATTGTCAACGTCAATTCACATGTGCAGGTTATTTTAGCACCGGGATTAAAAAAAGACTGGGATTAAATATGGATACTGTAGATTATGAGCTCTTGAAGCAACACCACAATCGCCAAAATAAATAGTTTGTTAATAATAATAATAATGTAAATTAATAGTTTGGACAAAGTCAGCTACGGACTTTTCACAGGAGGCAGATTTATTCCCAAATTAGAGAGTTTGCTCTCTCATCCTCCTCTTCCTCACGTATCCTTCACACACTGGTATAGTGACATTAGATTAAGATGGAGTGAGAGACAATGAGGCTGTAAATATTATTATTATTATTGAATTGATTATTTTGTTGTTATTTGTTTCATTTTCTACACACGACAGTCCCGTACCCTGGTTTATACTAGTGCTATCAAGCGGTAACACGTCAACAGCGTCATGACGACTGACCGTAAAAAGAAGCGCATGACGTCATGTTTACGGGACTCCGGATTGTTAAAATTAGTCTCCAAAGTAACGCTTAACTTTAAAAACAGAGGCACACATACGCAGTACACAGGTTACGCTGGCTATTTGTAGCGCTGCTCTTTTCATTTACTGATCAGACTGCTCCAGTTCGACTGTAGGCGCGCTAACGGCTCTAAAAGGAGCTAACGCAGCTAACGGAGCTAACTGGTAAACGGTGCCTGGACTCCGGTGTCGCGGCACGTTAACATGACGTCAGTCGTCATGGAAACGTGCCATGCGTTAACGCGTTAACCTATTGCACAGCACTAGTTTATACAGTAGAACAGTATTTCGGATTTTCCCACCACGGGATGCTCGCGTACCACTGGTGGCACACGATCCACAGTTTGAGAACCATGGCTGTAGATTTAAAATGAGATGACGTATTACCACATGAGGTGTCGTCTGAATATTAGCTACCTGACTCCTTTAACGTAAAAGAAGGGAACTATAATTTCCGAACTTTATGCATCTGATTTTTATTGGGATTTGTTAATCCCTATAGTCACATGTATCTCATATGATCATTTTGTAGTTTTTCTATTGATGCGTGAAGTTTAAACAGCGGGGGCAGAACATACAGCTGAGGGGGTTAAGTCCCCTTATGCTCTCCGTTGGCACCGGGCCTGCTCTGCTCCACACTGGAAAAGCAGCCAGAGTTATTTATTTTTCATCAGCAGTATCTCTCTCAGTTATTCTACGAAGCATTGTTTAATTCTTGACATGACTCTGTTTTAATTAAATTAATTTCCCATATTAATCGATCAGGGTGGAAATATGGATTTAGTGATATATCGTCGCACATCCTCGTGCAAAATATGATAATCGATACCGCAAACATCAATATTTTAATTTGCAAATTAAGGCGCTAAACCAGAGGGGTCAAACTCATTTTCACTGAGGGCCACATCAGCATAATGGTCACCCTCAAAGGGCCAGATGTAACTGTCATACAGAATAAATGTAACTAAATGTAACCAAATACAATGTAAAATAAAGGTAAATACTCCGTAAAATATTGCTAAATAACTTTCTTTAACACAATCACCATGCATTGTGGGAAATGTAGTTTATGGTCAACTCACGCCTTAAAGCAGCATCGACCTATTTTAACACAGATTTTTTAAGACCAATTAATCACTTGTGGGCCACATAAAATGACGTGGCGGGCCACATCTGGCCCCCGGGCCTCGAGTTTGACACGCGCGCTAAACAATCCCTGCCGTGCGTCGCTATTTGATGTCGTGCGGTGGGGAAACTTTAAGCTTTACAGCGGGATAAAAGCTACGTTAGGAGACGCCCCATCCACGTCCAGTACATAAACTTTAATGCGCTTTGTTCTCTATGTTGTGAATAAAAAGAGAAATCCTGCACTTTTGACTTTTAACGGACGTTTTGTTTTTGAGACAGATATGGTCTGTATCATGATATTTTTGGTATTGCGTATCGCATGTGATATTGTATTTTGAGATTTTTAAATAATTAATTATCATATACTATTAGGCATACCTTTATAAAGCAGTGTCAGACATTTCATCTCATAAAAGGAGAAAACATTTTTCATGACATCCTTTCAAAAAATAGGGATGAACAGTATTTTCCCTCACAACATTGGCCAATATTGGCTTTAAAGTGTATTATTGGATATTGAAAAATCCCCTGATATGATTTATGACCGAAGCAATCGACAGAATAGACAACTACTTCCTTGACCTTTATCCTATATATTTTTTTTAACATGTCTTTTAGTGAACGTTTTGAACATTTTTTTTAATAGAAACCATGTCACACATAAGGACAGAGCAGAAGTTTTATTAAAGCTCTAGGGCGGAACTCTGATAATGAGAAATTTTTGTTTAAACAAACAGCAGATTTATCATTCTAGCTCTGATAAGAAGAAGAATAAAATCTAAGAGAGCACACATGTAAAATGTATGATGTTCTTTTCTCTGGTGACGTTTCACCCTATGGTCACACATCAGGGCACTGTAACCTGACGGCACCAGTGCATTTTAAAGGCACACGAAAAAAAAAAAAAAAATCTCTTCTTTGAAAGCTGTTCCTTTTTGAAGCACTTACCAAACACATTTGTGATCACGCGGCGAATGTCGATGCTTTTTTTTTTTTCTTTTTCTGACAAAGGGGAGAAAAAAAAAAATATGCTTGACCTTAATTACTGCAGTCGTTCGGTACAATGAATAAATATGTGGCATAAAAACTGTAATTTATGTAATGTAACTTTGTCAATAAGCCCCTGGTGTGCGTGCAATCATGTACTCAAACGGGACCAATTTCCTGTAACACACATACACACATTGGCAGCGACAACAAGGCTGAAGTTGTTCCTCTGAAGGCACAGACGCCTGTTAGCCACAGTGCAAATAGGCTTGAACATTTTGACAAAAGTCCTGCTGTTGATTCATACGTTTGCGTCGACTACATTCTTTCATTTTCAGCTCCTCATCGTCAGTCGTCGTTGGGGGGAAATTTGGGATTTTAAAGTTTTAAATCATCTTACCACACAGTTCTTGCGATAAATCTTCATTTGGTGCTTCATTGAAGTGCTTTTATTTTGAAGGCTGCTGTTTGTGCTGTGTGGACTTTGGGTTTCTGTCACTTTGTCCACCCCGATTATGTCAAAGGGAACAGGAAAGTCTGCGATGGTATCAGCATTTTACCCTTGAATCAAGTGCCGTTTCCTTTTGGAAGAGTCCGCATCCGAAAAAGCTAAATTAGCGGGTGTGCAATGTGTGAGACAAAGAGACGCATTTACCGCGACGCAGCAGCCGGGTTATTTTTGAGGGAACAACAATGCAGGTGAAGCTTATCACTGACACACACTTGTTTTCACTTAAAGAAATTATGCGGAATGATTGAATCTATTTGTGTGTGTGGGTGCAAGCAGTTTTGCTGAGTTAAAGGGAGTAATTGAGGGTTTTTTGCAGAATCCTGGTTGCAGCAGTCAGCTGAAGGAAAATGCAGTTGAGGGCCAACCCTCAGCAAACACTGAGCAAAGCTAAGTGGACGAGCCTGCTACACTGACTGGACCTCAGCGTGTTTGCTTAAAAACTGCTGCGGCACCGTTCCACTTGCTGAGGTGATGAGTTTAATGGGGTTGGAGGGGGGTGGGGGTGGTGGCGGCGGCGGCGGCGAGGGACAGCTCGGACCAGATGCTGAGGGTGCTCTGTGTGACTGTACATGTCTGTGAGCGTGAAGAAAGTTCACTCAGCTTTTGCTGCATTGTGCCTGCTCAGGGAAAAAAGCTGCATGCAGCTGGGAAGATGCTGCACTGGCTTTATGTTTGTGGACTCGTGCAGCAGCTGCTTCACAAGAGAGGCGGCATCCTCTGCCTCTGCTGCTGCTGCTGCTGCTGCTGCTCATGCAAAAAGACATTTTTGATGGCTGTCATAGAAGACAGGATCCGGCTGTCTTCCATTTTAGAAATGGAAGCAAAAAATAAATCTCTATGTTTGTGCACACTAAATGATTAAAGAATGGCAACTGCACTACCGCTGGAAATACTAGTTCAGTCAAAGGTTCAGTGCAGGGCTGTAACTTATGATTATTTTCACAAGCAATTCATTTGTTGATTATTTTCTCGATTCATTGAGAATCTAGAAAAGACGGGCTGCAACTACTTTGATAGTTGACTCGTCATCGATTATTGAAACGATCGGTCAATGAATTGAACAATAAATCGCACAATTACTCAATGGCTCTCTTTAGCTTCCAGCTTTTCCATTTACCTGTGCTAACTAACAATAAACACAAATATATAAATAGTTGATTCAAAAATATTTCTTATATACGTATATGTATATATGTATATATACGACTTGTGTATATATATATATATATATATATATATACACATGTATATGTATATGGGTAATTTGTAAAGCGCTTTGGGTGTCTAGAAATGTAAATATTATTAATAATAATTATAATATTAATATGTATGTGTGTGTGTATATATGTATATATACATGTATACATATGTGTATGTATATATATATACATGTGTATATATACATATGTGTATGTATAAATGTATATGTTTAGAGTATGTATATGTTTCAGTATATATATATATTATTTTTAAATTTAAAAATCAAGGAAAAGTTTTCCTTAATTAAAATAAAAGTGCTATTTCCACGAATAGATAGATAAAAAGCAAGATGTCTCACTCCATATAAAAAAGATGTTGCTGTTATCGGCAAATAAATGAATCGGCGACTAATTAAGTCATTGATTTTTGTCGACGACGTTGACTGATCGCTACGGCCCTGCTCCCTAAATGTTGTGGAAGGTGGGACAGTTGTGACGCCGCGCGGTTTGACACTTGGCAGAGCCGGAACAGATTGGCTTTTAAACTCCCGACACATTCGGCACATGCAAAGACGCTAATGAGCTGCAGTCGCTGCTACATGCTTCAACACCACGGCATGTTAACAGGTCGCAGGTCGATTGTACACGGAAAAAAGATAAGCATTTGATGAACGACGTCGTTCCCGTTACCATCAGACGTACCCTCACATTATGCGCCAAGGAGAGACGGCTGCTGCTAGCCATGCTAGCCACACTCAGAAACGTGTGAGAAAATACTGCATTGTTGCTCTAGCTTTTTCCCATAAAAGGAATTCATTGCCAAATGAAATCAAATAATCTTTCAGATATAACATTTGTTATAATTGTTGTACGGTATATGCATAGTTGCTTTGTTACAAGTGATGTATGTCATTGTATTGCATTTAGGGATGGGAATCGGTATCAGTCAAAATCGCTGTATCGGATATTGGACAGATTAAATCTGATACTATCCAAAAATCCTATGTATTGCATGCTTCAGACAATACAAATGGAAATAAAAAACAGAAAAGCATTTTAGCCGAATCGTGTTTGGACTGTTTTTGGGGCGCACTCGGCACAAATGTGTTAACAGCTTCATAGTTCATAAATGGTCTAAAATGATTGTAATCGCACTAATATTGGACACAAAAAAGTGGTATCGTCCCATCCGTAGTTGCATAGTTGCATGTATTTTACATACAAAAGCCCAACTACGGGCTGGAGTTACAAGATGGCAATTAACCTATACGAACTATAATCTCTGAACTGAAAAACAGTGCAGCAAATCCGCTTCCCGCTCCGTCTCGGAAACAATGTTAAGCTGCATTTTCCCTGTTAAATAAATGGATAAAGAAAATGAAAAACAGTTGTTCAGAAGCTCCCCGTCTTCCATTCACACAGTTCCATGTAGACACAGAGCGGCGTCTGTCATAGATCTATATATTCCCCTGCCCTGAGGACCTGGTTGTTTAAGCCCTGATGCATACATCATGAGGGGTAAGGCTCTATAAAAAGACAATGCATTTCCTCGGGATTTGCAGACAGATGGAGGCTGGCGAAACATGAGAACGCACACTCAAAGGAAAACACACGGGCTCAACGTCAGTCATCATCGTGATTAGCTGCTGGATAAACATCCCGTTACTGCCGTTATGCCGATTCTGTGGTGATTTTAGCTCAAATTAAATGACGTGACTGATGGCTCCAACTGATAACTGACGATTCATTAAAGCCGATGTCGTATTTGTCAGCTTGTGTTTTAGATGTTGACACCGCTCACACATTCCAATATATTTGTTGACGTCAACACCTGTCTGAAACCAAAGCTGGGCAAATTGCTCTTTTGGCGAGAAGAACGCCTGCCTGACTGCCCAGTACTTGTTTGCAGGAGAAATATTTGAAAACATCGGTTGGTTGACTGGCTTTCACTCTGGATTTCTTCCTCAGTATATTTGTTTTTGTGGGCGAGGACATCTGCGGGAAACAGATGTCAACCTGGGCTCATTGTGAGGCTGGTAGGACCGAGTTTAGATAATCTGACTTCCTGCGGCTAAAGGCGCGATTATATAACGTGTAGCACCATAAAGAGAAATGAAATGGTGGATGGAAACGAGCGGACTGCAAGGAACCGGTGGTTCTCCAGTGTTGGGATTACAACACAATGTTTTATGTCTCAAATAAAACCCTTTGGAAATTATCTTAAAAAATGAACATATTGATAAGATTAACAGAGGGACCCTCTCTCGACTTCCCTTGTTCACCTTATCAGTGGCCACTTACAATTCATCCTTTGTCCCCTGAGCTTTTCCTGAAACACACCACGCATCCTGTTTTCCTTCTCTCACACTTGACGGACATTAACTCTGGAAAATCAAACATTTTCGGACCATTTTGTGGAGCATTTACACTGGCACGGAAATGTCCGGAACACTAGGACAAAGGGTGGAGATTGGCTTAAGCCGGTCGCCCATTGATTAGTTGGAAAAATAATAGTTTTGGGTTGGGTCCATTGGACGTTTTCCTGAATGATTACTTGAGAGCTAGCAGGAGAAGTTCTGTTTAATATCTGGAGCACATTTTGTGGACTTTTGTGTGGTTGCTCGAGACAATTTCAGGACAATCCTGGCAGTTGGAGTCACTGACTGTCACACAGTATTTCTACACACTCACCAAACTTGCGTTTGTGCAAGGACAGAGGTTCAGGTGCATGGTGGAAAAGGAAAGATGGCTCCATTCTCCCCCGACTGCGAGTCAGTGACTTATCGAAAGTCATTGTGAAGCTGATAAATCAAGGTAAACAAGTTGCATAGCACTGCTCCGAGGACACGTCAGCTGTTATTTCCTAGTGTTGCGTCAACCGCTCTGTCCTGTGTGACACTTGGAGATCTCCCCACCCTCCCTCCCTCCCTCCCGTCTGTCTGCTCTGAACTGCCCCAAAACTAAAATGTGAGCAAAGTTGTTGTTGTGATTGAAAGGAAAGAGGATTTATACCAGTTGCACCACATTTTTATTTGGGAAAAGCAACGACTTGCCCCGCAACCTGTAATTAGTGAAGTGATTGAAAGGCTTTTAGCTGAAAATGACAGACATGACCATACAAGCCAACAGTGTATTTGCAGTGGTTGCAGTCCTTGAGTGTAGATTGTTTGGGATTATTGTGTCTAAAAAAAATATGAAGATTTTAGACCGAGAACGATATCAAACAACTACGCTACCTTAAATGAGTTAAACTAAACTTACCACTGCGGAACAAACTGTACAACTGTGTGTTCTTGAGGACAAATCTTGATGGAATTGATCAAAACACTTTCTTCAAAACTCTAAATAAATCAGAATGTTCTAATGATGCCCCTTACATTTCTACGACAGCAGAGCATAGATAAATATCAGTAATAGTTATCTCTAAACATTATGTGCATGTTCTGTAAAGCACTTTGCCTGACTTTAAACAAACAATATAAAGCTTGTGTACAATGCAAACATGCAGGACTGAAACAAGTACTCGATGAATCCTTTATGATTCCATTACTAAATAAATCGCCAACTATTTTGATAATCAGTTTGAGTGTTTTTAAGGAATTAAAACAAGTTTTCTGAACATTTTCTGGCTTCTTTGCTCCATATAACAAAGAATAATTGATAATCGTTTTTGGACAAAACAAGACATTTGAGGACATACAAATTAATCGTGAAAACAATCGACAGATTGTCATGTCATGTTTCACATCTTTGACATAAAAATACTGAGGGCCCAAAAATGACCTTGCTGTGACACGGTTTCCAAATAGAATTGAAATAGATTTTTGTTTCCCCACTTAATTTCACATGAGTGGCCAGTTTCAATCAATGCATCAGTCTGTGCAAAACAAACTGTCAGTGATGATGCTCACGCAAGGCTATAGTCTCGCTAAGTACGACTCATGAGAGACCAGAACTATATGACATTAAATATGTATGTAAAAATGCTGTACGTGTGTTTACACACAAGTCGTTACACTCACTCTTGTGTGCACGCGGAAAAAAACACACCAATCGTGTCGCTTTTAGATTGTTGTTAGACTGTAAGGCGGTTGTGCTGGGGCCCTATTAATTTGAATTACAATCTATTTGACTGAACCACTGGAAAGGAAAGGGTCAAGAGTATGAATTTATTTATGGTGTATTGCACAGATATAATGATGGTTTGAGCAAAGCTTTCTCCAAGTCTTGACACTCTCTTGGTGCCTCGAGAACTGGATGTTGTTTGACGTCTTTTCACGCCGACGTGAAAGGATTGTGTAAATGCTGAAACACTTACACGTGATTTTCTATTTCTTACATTTTCACTTGATGATTAATTGGATAATTTCATGTCTGGGACAACAGACTTATTACCTCACGCTATTTGTACATCGCATGGGAATCAGACCTTTGTTTTCGAGCCATATTTTATGATGAGGTGATATGAAGTTACCACACTGGCTGCCCAGTACCAAACACATTTCTGGCAGAGGACGTTGCCAGAAATGTGTCACCAGCGAAAAAACACTGTAGTCGTATGGTACGGTGTGCCTTGCACGCGTATAGTTTCAAGTGTCCCCTTTGTGCCACTTCTTGTTTTGAAGGCCGTGACACCAATGTCAATGGCAGATAAGAAACATATATTGTCGGGCAACTGAACTGGCCCAGGTTTTTCCTGGTATGCTTGTTCTTTTTTGGATCTTGTGTGTCTCTTTTTCATTTCTTTTACTGCATTCTTTCTGGCTTTCTTTTGTGCGAGTATGGAAACATCTGCCCCTTTTCCCGATGTAAACTTTCATAGATGATGATGTGTTTATTGTCTGGTTGTAGCTTGTCCTTGGGGTGTACTAGTAACTGTCGGAGTTTTTGGAAGGGATGTCACCACCAAAACAAATGGACAAATAGCCATTGTGTGGTCCTAGAGAGAAGCCACCGATAATCTTTTATATCAGAGTATAACAAATGTAGACCACACCCTGAAAGCTTCATACAAATGAAACAATTCTCCTTACTGAAGGCACGCACAGCTTTGCAGTTTATCATTGTGGACCGATTGGCCCTAAAAGGAAGATGAAAAAGAGAAGAGAGATAGTTAGTTAGTTAGTTAGTTTTTATTTGTCCACGATGTGGAAATTTGTCTTTGGTCTCATAAAAAACAACAAGCAGGACAATAACAGCAACAACAAGCAGGACAACAACAGCAACAACAACAACACTTACACACAGACATCTTCATGGCAAAAAGCAGGACAGCAGTGGCAGTTACATTACAACACATCGCATCAACGCATCAACGGGGCATGGTGTTCAGTGCCCCAATTGCATTAGGAATAAAAGAATTTTTAAAAATATTACGATTTGCCCTTGGTACTTTATAACGTCTAGATGAGGTGGAATCCTGCTGGGTGCTGCATACACATCAAAGCAAGGTGAGGGCGGCGCCTGTCTGTGCAGAAGCCTGCTGCGTGGCTTGTGGGAACATAAAATGTGAAAATGTTTTGTTTTTTTAACTAATTCCTGCTAAACTCAGCCAGATCGCAAGTTCCGCAGGCTATGCTTGACGTATAAAGGCCCTCAAAAGTCTACTGAAATAATAAATCGACGTGGATACAGAAGGGCCTTATATTGAAGTTCTTTGTCTTTCTGTTTCGCTGATTGTCTCAGGTCAGTTGGGCTTTTTCTTTGCAATAAGCTACAGGGTCCCACCGTTTGCAGATGACGTTCGAATTGACACCAAAGTACAAATGGAAGCACTGATCAACCAGACACAACTGAATGAAGAGATGTTAATATTCACCACCGGGTTTCCTATTTTTCAGGATGTCATGAACCAAAACCCTTTGTTTGTTATGGGCTTTTTTCACCTCCTCATTAGATAAAGTTATTTACATACATTTGATTGTTCGGTTGTGCGTAAAAGTGCATCACGCGTTTTCCCCAAAGCATTTCAAATGACTGGGCCATTTGCGACGTGCCACTGTGTGATCAGCTCTTAAGACTCAAACACAAACCATAGATTTAAAAGCCTTAGTTTGAGGATTTGTCTCAATCAAATTGTTTGTCCTAGCGATTAGCATAACTGGCTGTAGATTTGGAGAATAATGTGTGAAGGTGGTGCAAGGTAGGGGATACAACGAAGGTAAAACTTTTCCAATACTCTATTCCCACTGGTCAAAAAAACAGTTTAGCTCATGTGAAATTAGATTTAAATCGATGGATACATGACTGTAGGGTTGCGTGAGGATGCAAATGTAAGGGATGCAAATGTTTATGCACGTCCTAGGCAAGGTTAGCATTAAGGAGTGAATGAGGCGATGCCGTATAAACACACAGACATACTCCCAAACACAAACACACACTTGAACCACAGAATGGTAGAAATGCAATGAAGTTCTAGCCCACAGGTTATTGTGAGGTTTCAGATGGCCGATTACATTTTCAGTAGGGCTTTAACATGTAGTCTGTTAACTCTGAAAATAAGTTGGTGTTGCTGTAAGGGATACTTTGTGGTGCAGAATATTTCCCTGGTGTGTCTGTCGGGGTTTTATGTGTTCAGCTCGTGACACCGAATGTTGCTTTAACGTGGCGCGGAACGATGTCGGAAAGCAGCGCCGAAAGACGTCACGGCTTTTAGGAAACATGAGTGAAATATTGCAGCAAAAACGAGCTGGTATGTTGGACGCATCAGGATAATTGGTGTTCCATGTTGCGGGATAATAAGTGCTGGATAAAACTCGTTGGGTTGTAGATGAGGCAGAATGTTTATGTTTGTATTTTAATCTTTGGTGGTCTGGGTACATCTGGCTGAACGTTCACGCTCTATTTTCTCTCTCTACTCTCTCTACTCTCTGCTGTTCTTCAAATCCAAATTGTTGCCCTCATTCATCACTGCATTCCTCCCACTTCAGCTGTGATGTTGTAGCCCATGTAACTGATGCGAGATAAATGCGATAGTGAGCTAGTTATAATATTGTCGATCATCAGACACGGTTCATGTTGTTACACGATATCTGAACTGAAGAGTCTGAAAGTGCGTTGACACCCAAATGCAGCGTCGTGTTGTGTTGCTCGTTTCTAGTTTCACAACGCTGGACCATCTGCGTTTAGTCACATGACTAACCCAACCAGCAACTAATCACCTGGGGCTAATCGTAGAGCTTACGATTAGCCAACAACTAGGGATCCAATGTTGACTAAATTGCCAGATTAAGGGTATATTCCAATTCCTTGCTTAACCCTCAATCTCAAAAATGCGCGCTCCCGCTAGTGCAAGTGCTGTCCCGATTCTGAGAAATACCCAGAATGCTTTGCGTGTTTTGATATAACAAAGATGGCGCCGAAAGCAGCGAAACGAGTACGCTATAAATTAAGTATTTTCTTTGTCAATACAGATATAAAAATGATGAAAACCATTGTATTATCTTAGTTTAGGCCCATATTATGGATTACTGACGTCATTGTTACGTAACATTTATTTTTATTTTATGATCTTTTGTCAATAGTCGGCCGGTGCGCACAAGCGATCGTTTGCTATCGTTTACTTTTCAATAAGCCGTGGTGTTTGGTAACTGTCAGCTGAATATGTCCATGGTGTTGGTATTTGTATGAGTATCATCTTATAACTAACTGACAACCGAATAACTTGACTGACAAACGGATCGTAATAAATAATCCTGACGTAAATGTGTTCTTGACCGACTGGACGCGGCTTTCGCGTTATTCTGCCCCCTACAGTCTGAAGACGTATCTGCATTTAAGGGGTGTCCCATTTCTAAGTGACAAAATAACCCTCAACACTTGGTTTTGAGGGCCAGTTAAGATTAAGGGTTGAGCTCGAGGGTTAAGATAGGAATCGGAATTGGCCCTAAATATCGGATATTGGGGCTGATCTATGATGGCGATCTATTCACTTCAGTTCTGCATTTGCGAGTGCGACCCATGCTGTGTCAGCAAGACACGGATCAACAACATGGAGCGCGGGTTAGGGTTAGGGTTAGAGCACGCCGAGTTTGTGGGAAAAAACAAACAAGACAAAAACAAACAGAAGGAGACAAGATGGATAAGCAGCTGACTTTGGTGGACGCACTGCAAAGACGGGAACAACTTGTAGCCGACAGCGTGACACACTAGTGTGGAAAGTGATAGACTGTTTAGCACAGTCTCTAACACTGTGGATGAGAGAAGAAAAAGATGACTTACACCAGAGACGGAGCAGAAAGCACCTGCCATTGATGCTTCATTGAGATTCTGGGTAACAACCGGTCAATGGAGTAGTGTTAGACTGCACCAAATGTTATCAAATAAGTCTAATGTTGGTTACATTCCATTTTATAAAGTTAGGAAAGCAATATTTAAGTCGAGCCCAATGTTTTCAGTCTCTTCATGGTAAGGGTATACGGTTCAGGGATACACGATATTGGACTTGCTGATATCCGATATGCCGATATATGGCGAGTGCTTGGGCCGGTAACTGATACCTACAGTATATATCCATTTTTTTCCTGCACCCAACTGCAGAGGTCATTTAGTCTCTTCTGTAGTGAATTCAACATAATATTTGTCATACTCATGTCACAGAAGATGCCGATTTTCCTCATTAAGCAAAATAAATAAATATATCGACAGATCTTGGTGTGCTGAAATCCAATAATACATTTAAAAGCCAATATCTGCCAATAATATCGTGCATCCCTGAGACAGTTTATTAATTCAACAATGGTATCGGATTGGTATTGGATATTGACCGTAATGCAAAGCCCGGGTATCTGCAGGAAGTCAGATTGGTGCGTCCCTACCTTCGCTTTCTGCAAAGCTGTGGCCAAAAGAGAATGTGGCCAAAAATGGTTACTACATTCAAATTCAAAATACCGAGGTCTTTAAGGTTTTGTTTTCTGACGTAACTGGCAACCCGTGGTTGCTCGGCAGCTGAGACTCTACTGACTACAATGATTGCAATGATGACGGTGGTAGGTGGCTCCACATGCCAAAACATGATTTCAAAACATAAACATGACTTTTAACTCAAATATTTTGTCTGTACTTTTGTTGTTGGTGAGTTCAGTTTGTTATATGAACATTATTCCTGAGTCCCTGTGACATATTAGGAGGATTTTATGGCCAGTTGCTTTAGATTTGTTACATAATGCACCTTAAAACTCGAAAACTCATTAGGGACATGTAAAATCTAGATCTTCCAACAGGAATCTCTGTTGATTGACACTCTGATTTTGGATTAGTGATATATTGGTGAGTTTGAAGTAACTGGTGCCAACAACTCAACTCATCTGAAATTGTTAAATAAAAGGGGGAAAATTGACGGGTAGAATGGGAAGAATTTGCCTCGATCACATCCGAACAACAACACATCGTCACACAGAGGATTATCACAGGATATCTGTTCGATTTAAAACGAATGTTAAAAAGCGTGCAGGGCAGTTCCTCCTGCTCTTTTCAGTTCATAAACATGCCTGTGCTTGAGACGGACGCGTATCTGTCGTTTCCCTTTTGTACGAGCACTCGGTGGATCTTCAGACTACAGGGTAGAAAAAGCCACATCGCCTTAGGGTACGGCTATAGTTGGCCGCCCATATCTGTCAGTGTTTACCTAGCCACTATGTGCTCTTAACACCGTCTTGGGCAGACTCTGTGAAGGAAAATGCCCCCCCCCCCCCCCGAAAACATGGATGTGTCATGATATGGCCGTGCTGGATTAGGTTTAGTCCATCAATAATGCAGGCCGACTGACATAGCTGTGAAAACGCTCTTCTCCCGTTTTATAAACTCTTCTCCTTGGTCTTCATGTGCTTGTGCCGATGGTAAAGTAGGACAATAAACCCACTGCCGTCGAGCAACAAACTGTCCTTTTGAGCTTTTGCGCAGAGTTTGGAGCAGGACACAGTGAATGAATGGAGTTGCCCTCTCTTTCACATGCCTGTCTTTTTGATATTCATCATTCATCAACCTTCTCTGTTTCCTGCTCGTCCTCCATATTCCAGGGAGCTCTTTCTGCGCGGAGCCCTCGGTGATATGGCTATATATAGAATGAAAAGGAGGAGCAAGTTTAAGAAATATAGAGTAGGAGCCTTTTGGTGTGTCCTCCTGACGATGCTGCTGCTGCTGCTGCTGCTGCTGCTGCTGCTGCTGCTGCTGCTGCTGCTGCTGCCTGAAACGGTTAATGGTGCTCAGATTTAGCTGACTGGTTTTGTCTGGTGATGAACTGACTCAGGGGTGAGACGCTTGAGCCTCAGCAGTCTGAGATAAATATCTCCCAACTAACGGCTATACCTTCAGGCTAAATGCCCTGATTTGAAAGAACAACCTTCGAAAGAAACTAGTTTTCCCTTTTGCCACCGTTACCTTGAGGGCTCCGAACAAGTGATTATAGATATTGATGAGGATTTCTTGTTTTTATTATTTTGATTCTGTATTCTGGGTTCAGCACTTCACAAGTCCTTTCTCAGAGAAGATGCTTCATTACCAGCCACCGTTCTTTGTTTGTCATCCTCATTATGTTTAAATGACACAAGAAAAAATATGAATTATTGTGTTAGTCTGACTAAAACCAGACTGGAGCTGCAACTAACGATTAAAAATAGATTAATCTGTCGGTTATTTTCTCGGTTGGTCCATAAAATGTCCGAAAATGTTAAAAAACGTTGTTCAAACCTGGAAATGACGATGTTCTCCAATGTCTTGTTTTGTCCACAAACCAAACTTATTCAGTTTTTAATGATTTATTTGTTATAGTGAGCAAAGAAAGAAATGAAATATTCACATTAAAGAAGCTAAAACCATTAGAAATCTTGTTTTAATCACGAAAAAAGCTTCAAACCGATTAATTGATGACCAAAATAGTTGATGTTCCAGCTCTAAGAACATGAATAAAATACCTACTGCAGCTTTAAAGGTGCATTATGTAATAAATCTAAAGCAACTGGCCATAAAATCCTCCTAATATGTCACAGAGACTCAGGAATAATGTTCATATAACAAACTGAACTCACCAACAACAACAGTACAGACAAAATATTTGCATAATAAAATATTTTGCAGACTGCAAATCGTGTTTATGGTTTGAAATCATGTTTTGGCATGTGGCGCCACCTACCGCCGTCTAACAATCATTGCAGTCAGTAGAGTCTCAGCTGCCGAGCAACCACGGGTTGCCAGTTACATCAGAAAACTAAACCTAAAAGACCGTTTTTGGCCACATTCTTACATATGGCACCTTTAAATCTTACAAATCTCCAGTTTCTCTGACGGACATTCACTTTTCCCAGTATCTGTATCTCATCTTGTAAATGCTGCCTTTATTTACTTTGTGGTATTGTAGTATTTTTTCTGACAGTTTGAGATGCCACTCTGGAATTAAACTTGGTTGGAGGGGGGGAGGGGGTTGCTGAGAGCAGAGCGTAGCAGGTGCTGTTGGCCCGTTGGGGGCATATTTGTGTACTCTGCCCACTGAGTAGGAACATTTTAATTTGATCCCTTTTGTTTCTTTCTTCTAAAGCGGGTCAGGATTTGTGTTCCTACCCCTGGGCATTTTTATGTGTCTGTGCAATGGTGATGAAGACGAGTTGCAGCTTCTCAAAGCATTTCAGCGTTCGGTAACCTTGGAGGTTTTCAAGCCTCTGTACTCGGTCAGTCATACAGCTAATATCAGACTCTGTTGCATAGAAACACTAAAGAAGTGACGCCGTGCTGTGCACAACAAATCTTGCTCGGCCGGCTTAAGATAATAAACGACGCTCAGTCATGCTGAGGATAACGTTGAGTTGCCTCTACGTTTTTGTATTTTTTGGCACGCAAGTCTGCATCTGCCACAGATAATTGGTATTGTTTTTTTTCCTTCTTTTTCCACGGTTGGAAAATCCATGTACGTCAGAGTGGAATGTTCCCTGGTTTGTGTCTGGGCGTGCCTAAAGTTTGTGGGTCACTCTCTCTCTGCAAAAACAAAATCAACACATCATAATATTTGTTTTTGCTCTTAAACACATATGCATATTTTTCATGTTTATTCTAAGCAGGATTGATTGTGTGAATTTTGACAGACATGTATACATATATGTGTGTATATATGTGTGTATATATGTGTATATGTGCATATATGTGTATATGTGCATATATATGTGTATATATGCATGTGCATATATGTGTATATATGCATATATACATGTGTATATGTGTATATATACATGTGCATATATGTGTATATATGCAAATATACATATGTGTATTTATACATATGTGTATATGTGTATATATACATGTGTATATATGCATATATACATATGTGTATATATACATATATATGTGTATATATTCAAATATACAAATACATGTATATACATATATACATGTGTGTGTATATATACATATACATGTGTATATGTGTATATATACATATATATGTGGATATGTGTATCTTTCAAAATTATCTAATTAGAATGACATGCTTTCTACACAATCTTCTACTTATCCATACCCAAATATAATCTAATCTCATTCCTGGCTTGTGTGTGTGTGTGTGTGTGTGTGTGTGTGTGGATCTTTTCCCTCTGCTGTGACTTTAGCTGCACATCTTTTTTGTGTGTGTACCGGCTGCGGAAAGTGAGAATGTGTCTGTGTGAGCGCAGTGGCTTTGTTTTTCCAGGTTTGACAGCTTTGGCCCAGGTTTGCTGTGTGCTGTATACGACCACTCTCCTGGCTCGCTGGCATTTGTTTACTGTGGTGTAAAATTGCAGCAGCATGGACAGTAACAAATGATACAGAAATACAGTATACACTACTATACCTCACTATTATAAAGGTCTTATCTAATTCATCTTCAGCTATGTTACTGTATGGATCCTGTTTGGGATGTAGTAAGACAACGGTGTTTGTTATTGCAGTGTAATTCTCCTTAAATAGCAATGTAGCAATACCTCAATTTACTGTATATTGTGCATTTTAGGGTAAAAACATGATAGCTTTCGATGTCATTTGATTTGTTTTGACAAGTGTTTGTAGTCTGTAGACAGTATGACGATGATACTGTCATGTCCACAAACAAACAATATTCATTTGAATTATTTCTTTGTAATACAGAGAAGAGAAAGTAGGAATTGTTCACATTTTGGTAGCTGAAAAATCTATATCTATCTAAATATCTCATATGTATGTATATATGTACATATGTATATGTGGATATACATATATACGGTAAAGGTATGAACAGTGAGATATACATATATTAAATATTATGTATGTATATATATGTATATATGTATATGTATACATGTATATATATATGTATATATATTTATACGTAATGTACATAAATATTATACATGTATTTATATATGTTTATGTATGTATTTGTATATGTATATATGTATGTGTATGTATATATATATATATATGTGTGTGTGTATGTATATGTATATATATGTGTATATGTATATATATGTGTGTGTATATGTTTATATGTACTGTACATACATGTTAAATAAGTAAAATAAACAAACAAAAGAAATAATACTAAGTAAAGGGAAGTATAATAGTTTTATATATTTTTATATAATATATATATATATATATTATATAAAGAATAATATCTTGACATCTCAACAAAATCTGGGCACACAAGGGCCTTACAATACTAAAAAAAAAAAAAAAATCATATTTGATGCTGCTGAATTAATGATGCATGGAGATAAAAGAAGGCTCTTGATAAAGGTGTAATTCCAGTGTGAGACACCCGGCGTGGCCTGAGTGTTGTTAAACAGCTCTGGGTTAGCCCCCGCTACGTTGTCAGCTCAGCTCTGGCTCCTCGGCCTTTGACTGCTCATCGGACGGAAGTAGGTCTGTAGGATCACATGCGAGTTCATCGCCTGCAGTCAGATGAGACTATTAAGCACTGATGGTCCTCTTTATCTCCTGTGTTAGGTGACACTTTCCCAGCCCGGCTGATGTTGATGTTATTTGCGAGCCACGTGACTTAACAATGCTTTTTTTCTCCCCCCCCACGTGTCACCTTGGCTCTTTCCCTTTGTCAGTTTTTTTTTTTTTATGCCCGCGAGACATCTCTCCACGGACAGCACCTCGCTCGCACTCGCGCTCACACTCGCGCACTCCTCGTTATTCCCAGGGTTGAGAGTTTTCCTCTCCAGGCCACACGCACTCACACTCCGATCAAGTGGTGATGAAAGATGTGCCTAAATTAGGACATTCTTCTGCACCAGAGGCAGGTGTGACTTTTTAACACCTCCCTCCACAATCTTACACGTCTCAAATGTGCGTCGTGTGGTGCGTAATTTTTTTTTTTCCGTTAGCCTTCATTTCCATCAACGCTTCGACTTGGCTGCACGTGACCGAGCCTGCAGTACCTTTGTGCACATTTTGCAGATGGCTTTTGATTCTCTTAAGTGCAAACGCGAGTTTCCTGAAGGGTATTAGTGAATATTAAATTAAGCTCTTATCCCAGTGGATAGTATCAGCTCTATACTCATTCATATTGCAAAGTGGAAAGACAGACTGATGGTAAGAACAATTAAACCTTCAGATTGATTGCGCTGTGTGTATATACTATATAGACAGGCCTGTGCAGAACACGACAAAGAACATCGTTGCTTACAAGGGCTTTATCCTCCATCACAGTTAGACATAGAGACAAACAGACATCCAATGTTACATCTATGGTCAATTCAGAGTGTCCAGTTTGCCTAATCCCCAAATCTGCATGTTTTTGGACTGTGGGAGGAAACTGGAGAACTCGGGAGAAACTGCACAACTTAGCAGAACTGCAAAGACAAGAGTGCAAACCACTACCCCAGTTGTGTGGACCGCCGTTGATGATGTGTAATTAAAGGTGCATTATGTAATAAATCTAAAGCGACTGGCCATAAAATCCTCCTAATATGTCACAGAGACTCAGGAATAATGTTGATATAACAAACTGAACTCACCAACAACAACAGTACAGACAAAAATTATTTTGCAGACTGCAAATCATGTTTATGTTTTGAAATCATGTTTTGGCATGTGGCGCCACCTACCGCCGTCTACCAATCACTGCAGTGAGTAGAGTCTCAGCTGCCGAGCAACCACGGGTTGCCAGTTACGTCTGAGCTACAATGGCGGATAAAACAAAACCTAAAAGACCTCGGTATTTTGAATTTGGGTGTAGGAACCGTTTTTGGCGACATTCTTACATATGGCGCCTTTAAGTGGCATTGGGAGTCAACTGGAGTTGCAACGAACGATTATTTTCGTAATTGATTAATCCGATGGTTATTTTTCTGGATTAATCGTTTTGTCCATAAAATGTCAGAAAATGTTATAAAGCGTTAATCGGTGTTTGTCAAACCTGGAAATGACGATGTTCTCGAACGTCTCGTTTCGTCCACAAACCAAAGTGATTCAGTTTGAATGATTTCTTTGTCACGTGGAGCAAAGAAGCTTCAAACCGGTGAATCGATGATCAAAATAGTTGACGATTCATTTAATAATCCATGGACTGTTTCAGCTCTCGATTCAACTCATGATACAACATGATAAGCGACAAACGACAAATTACCACATCTTCCAAATTGAAGAGATGCTCCTGAAAGGGTAGAGAGCAAGATCTGACTCTGAGATTCTGACTCGTCGCGTTTGATACCATCGCACAGATATTCTTGCTTTTCATCTCTTTATTTTGAAATTGACAACACCATTACCTGCTTAGGAAAGATCAATAATTTGTTGCTAGCATATTAGTAATTGTATCTCACAGATCAGGATGATATTATTGCTGTATCAGTCATTTACACCCCTAACACGTATCGAATGTCATTATCTGATGATTTTGATCCGTCTTATTGACCGAGAAAAAAAATCATTGAATGAAAGAAAAACAGAAGCAAAAAGAAACACAATGTTGGAGCTTAAATAACATTATGTGACCCTCTGCGGAAAATAATACACTTACTAGGATGATTGCTTTTTAATGAAGTGAAACGATTGAGCCGCGTCGTAACCTCATCGCCTAAACAGATACACTGGAGTTGTGTCACTGTCGGGCTAACGCTAAACAATAACCCCACACACACACACATACAGTTTATACACACGTTGTGCTGCCTTTAAATGGTAAAGCAATGGGGCCTAATTGAAAAGTAAAGGATGAACACATTCACTCTCACTGTTGTTTGGGATTAGCCCGGGCAGATGGCTGCTCCTCTTGCCCGCTTCCATTGAAAACACACATTTTTGGCAGTTTGCTGATCCACTTGTGTGAAGAGACACACACCAAGTACACTATTGAGATAAACAGCCACTACTTAAGTGGGCAGGGGGTCAAAGCCACAGCAGAGGATTTCGCTGTTGCGAATATTCCCCTGTTGCTCTCGGGGTTGCACGGTAAACGGATGAGCGGTGGGAAAGAGTCGTTCAGGCTGCAGTTCCAAAGGAACATCCACCGCTTTGTTTTTTCGGGCAGTCCTTAGGTTTCTTGTGTCGCACTATTATTAGGTCTTTGTTGCGACTTCCTCTGGTTAACCTCCGATCTCTTTGTCTGGGTTTGACGGTCAGTTCGCTGCCGACCTTTTAATGGAAAGGGGTCGTTCTAATCTTGAATGTGAGTCCATTTAGAAAACCTCATCATAAAGAAAGCTTTATTGGTTTCTACGTTGTGATAATAATGTTTAATTTGTCGTATATTTCAACTCTTGACTCGTGAATACAATTTTCTTGTCCATTTATATGCTAAACTTCAAACTTGCTTGCTTGCTGAAGGAAAAAAAAAGCAGCAGTTCCACATCTCTTATTAAATATTTCAATCTACTGTTAAAAGTTAATTGAAAAACTATTTTACCTCATTCTGGAAAGCAAACATCAGATATTGATTCACGCTCATCGGAACAAGTATTAATTATGGTCTTGATGTGCAGAGAAAGTCTCGGCTGCTAGTGCTTTCAATTTGATTAAATATATCCTTACACAGTGGATCTCAAAATCATCTTTATATTGATGTATTGAAGCAGTACTTTTCCTCTACAGAGCTCCCCTTACAGTTCTGTGGTACATATTTTGTACATCACTGTAAATATTCATCCATCACCAATCCATAACTTTACCGTCTCACCATTCAAACAAAGCTGGTCTGATTACCCTAAAACATACGTATTCTCATGAAGGGTTCGTACGAAAAATAGAGTATGTACCCCGTTTTCCGTGCATTATCCTACGATAATCCAATGACATCGGTGCGAGTGTGACGACAATCTGAAAAAACAGCTTATCTTCCGTTTTTTCAGTTATTACAGAGATTTTTCAGGTCTCTACCTTGCATTATGGTTAGTGTTATGGTTGATGTGTAGGGTTAGGGGATAAAGCGCATCGTCACATGGCCACGGCCACGAAAAATGACCTGATTTTCGTAGCTTTCTGTACGAATCTTTCATGAGAATTGGCTGAAATATAGATATCGCTGCCTCGTTCTTATAGCCTGTACCTTGCTAGGTTGTGTGTTTAGTGCCCTGAAGCAATTGTGTTGTGTTTCTCGTGAGATCCGAGTCTTGGCGAGACCTCCTGGTCGTTTACAGGTAACAGACAGTAGGGGGGAGTGGAGACAATCCCCCGATCTCCACGCAACGAGACAATCAACCATCACAATGACTTAGAAGCTGTTAAATCATGGAAAAAAATCCTGAACACTTCCACTTTAAGTCACGGAATGACAGGTTTTACCTTTTGTGAATACATTCCATCACTGTCAAAGGGTTGTTTTAGGTACGTGCAGTCAACAGACCTCTACATATGAATCCAAAACGTGTCACGTTAAAGGCTGGCTGCTGCATTCACTGACCTATATGAAGGAGCTGTTTGTCTCCCACAGGGGGGGCTTTGCAGATTTCAGAGTGTTGCAGACTCTGGTGGAATGCGTCAGCAGGCAGACAAGTAGCGCTTGTGGTTTTTGGAAGGAAAATGTAGCAGCCCCATTACTCACCTCTGTAGCAGGGATAGTGCTCTGCTGTGTTGTGCCTCCCAGGGGTTCTGTTCAATCATTGGCGCACACTTTATTACCTTGGTCTGTAGAGGTGTGTGTGTGTGTGTGTGTGTGTGTGTGTGTGTGTGTGCACTCTGCCTGCAGAGTCCTCTCATCTTAACTTATCTACTGCATAGGGATTTTTCCCTGTATTTACAGTAATGTTTGTGCTGTTTGATGTGCAGCAACTTCTGAAAGTGGTCCTGCGAGTATACTCAACCTCCTGCTCTCCACCTCTGACACCGGCGCGGGAGAGGTGACGACGCTGCTGCTGCTGCTGCTGCAGATTTCTCGCTCTAGTCGCCACAGATGTTGTCCTGATCCCAGCGGACGGAGCGGTTTTCTCCCTAATTATGTGACCAGCACCTGGGAGCAAGGAGCAGAAATGAGGTGGGGGAAGACTCTTGTCCTGGAGTGTGGTCGACCGTTATGGAACCACAAATAAGGCTTCCTCTTTTACACCTGCCGTTTCCTGCGATCGGATTGCAATAGGATAGCGCTTGACCACTTAAATTGACCCGAGAAGCATTGAGGACGGATTGTGATTTGATGAAGAGGTGGTCAGAGATGCATTGTACAGAAGTGTGAATGCAAAGAGTATCTGATGTGTCCAGTCCACCCAAAACAACTATGTGAGTGGAACAATACTTGGGCTGCAGCTATCGAATATTTTTGTAGTATCGGACCAATTATTTTTCGATTATACGGGGACACAAAATGCTGGATGCTGAATCATTGAGGACGTGCTGTTGTGCTACGCCAGTTGTAGTTTACAGTGGTTACACTGCACCTTGTTGGCTTCTTGTGTAAGCGTGAAATGGTCCAACACTTTGGACAATTTCTGCCTTTTACGGGCAGTTTCACTCTCTGTCTCCGCCATCGCGCCAGACCAAATCTGGATGTGCGTCTGCTAAATCGGTCCGTGTGGAACAATGATCCATGCACTACACAGGCCACGTGAGATAGAAATTAAACAAATAGATGAGGCAGCGTGTTTGCCTCAAGTAATTTTGTCTTTTTGTAATCGAGTTACTCAAATCACGCGAGTAATCGTTGCAGCCGATTGGTGGCTTTGAACAGAGCTAACGGGAAAGCTGTGCATTTGACGGTTTTTCCACTCGTCAAAGACGACTTCTGTCCCTGCTTTGAAAAGCAAAGAGGAGTTCGTACAATAGCGCGACTTCGCATGCGGTTAAAATTGTTGATGTGGCAGCACACGGGACGTGTTGCTGGAAATGTTTGCAGAAGAAGAAGAAGAAGAAGAAGAGGGGGAGGTGACGTAAAGCGGGGATGACTGTGATTGGATAGCAGTCTGATCTTGATGTAGACACTGGAGACTATGGTGTAAATGCATGTGGTGAAGTGCTATCCGTTCACAGAAAACACATTCTAATGCCAGGTGTAAAGCGGGGCCTACGACATGCTCCGAGGATATGGGATGCTTGTGCAAGCAAGCAAGCAAGCGCAGGTTTGTGAGTGGGAGAGAGGCCATTTCAATAGAGTATGCAGCGGGGCAGCGGGGGGGAGGGGAAGAGCTGGAGTGTGCCATATGGATGAGAGAGAGAAAGACAAAGGGAGAAATGGAAGGGAGGAGAAAAGGGGGAGACTCAGCGGCCCATGTCAACTCACTTCATGCTCCCTGCTGGCCCTGGGGATGCTGACAGCACAGTTTTGTTGATTCATTCCCCCTCTCCTCGCTAGTTCCCCTTGTCTTTCGCGGTCATCCTCTCTTCTTCTTGCCCTTGTGCTGCTCTTTTTTTTTTTTTTTCTTTTGCACCGCTCACCCCCCCCCCCCCCCCCCCGATCTGTCTCCTCGTCCTCCAGCGTGACCTTGCAGATACGTCGAGTCTACCCTCTCACACTGGTTGGTCTGCTGATGCATATGCCGGATGTCACACAGCGTCTGAGTTAGAGCTGCGAGCGTTACATAATCCTCCGCATACAGGACGAGCTAAAGGGTAGAACCAGTTTGCCACAGAGGTGATGGTTGATATTAAAGGAGACATATCATGCAAAATAAACTTTTTAATCATTTTAATACTTCTGTTTGGGACTATGGAGGCCCTATAAGTAGGCAGAGTGTTTAAAAAATGACTTAGTCATGTTTTTGTGGTCCTCTTCAGGAGATAAAACACGCGGTGACTTCCGCACTCATTGCGACATCACAATGAGACATTCCTGGAATTGTTGTCTTGTGCAGCTCCGCTTTTTCCTTAAGAAATGCGAGAGTGCAGGCGAGGGCAATAGTATCCGGAAGACTGGAAGTCGGCGAAGTGTTCTATTCTTGGCTGCACAGTGCAGCACAGAGTTCTACACAAACTTCCAGCCTCAGAGGATTGCTGAGGAAATGATGGCTTTTCCAAATGCTAACTGCTGTTAGAGGCCGGAGCCTCAGTGACGCTGACGTAATTTCCTGTGTCTCATTCAAAACCGTCAGAACAGAGCGTTCTGAACAGGGCTGTTTTGGCTGTGGTGCTTCATCCTTAAGGTATTTTGAGCAAAGCATGTTCGTTAGGACACCAGGGAACTAGGTTCACTTGGAGAAAAAGGGTATAATATGTCTACTTTAAAACTGTGGGGTGGCCATAACTGTTTTTTGAATCAGTTAATAGTGATAATTATCCCAATAAGTATTCAGTTAATTATTTGTTGTGTGTTAGGGTGTTTGCACACTGAAAATCAAGATTTGCATACACATTTTGATGAAAAATAAGAGAGTAACAACTCACCTTCTTGTCATTCAGTTGACAGCAGCTGTCGATGTTTGAACCAGAACACATGAAAGCAGTGGGAGTACCGAGGATCGCCTCCTCGAGATTGTCTGAAATTGTCTGAATTACAGGCATTATATTCATATAGCACTTTACATGGAAGCTATCCATTAGATGATGGTGGTGGCAGAGGAAATCCCTACTCACGGTTACAAAGAGGTATTTGATCCAGATTACAGTTGTTGGATGATGGCGTGCAGAATTAGACAGTCCCATTCCATTGTTTCGTTTTAATCTCTTGTCAGATTACATGTGCTGCTTGAATCCAAGCTTCCGAGGATGACTTGAACGCTTTCTCCTTTTATGTAGGCATGAACCAAACCACAAACCAATTAATTAAAAGTCAGGTCATTTTTTTTTTTTAGAGCTGAGGCTTTAAGTCAAGGTGACGCTGTCAAAAAAAGGTGCTTTATTACTCGCTCCTCCAAAGCATTGCCACGCTGGGTCAGCTAATCTGGAGGTTTAACTCCGGCTCTGACATTTTTCCTTCTGAAGGCGTTATTTTAACCATAATATAAGCGTCACACAAGGACTGTGTTACCACCTAACGTGAGTTAGTCAGGAATCTGTCAGGATTCATACCTGCGTCAAAAAAATTTATTGGCCACGGTGACGAGATTGGCAAGGTTTTGCAATTTTTTTAATGATAATCCACAGTTTTTCATTTTGGCTGCAGTCGGCACCAGGCTTTCAGTGTCTTTCGGGGATTAAGGAGCTGTGCGTTATGTCTCTGGCTACAAGTAAATCAGAGGTACTTTGGTAATTACACTGCATGAGGCAAAGAGGCACTTGAAATATTTCCGAAACTGATTTTCACTGCACGGAGATGCAGAGGACAGAAATTACACTCCTACCTTGAGTGAAGAGCAAAGATTTGCAGATCGTGTTTTGTTTTGTTCTCATTGGAGCAAACATAAGTTTGATGAATGAATGTTATCTTATTGGAGGTCATGTGACTCTTTAGACTGCCATGGTGGCAAGAAAAGGTGTCAAGAGTTCACTGTGCACTTTTAATCCACAGAGATGAGATCGAGCAATAATGCTGCAGAACTTTACAGACTAAATATGTCTGACCTTTAAAATGCGGTGCTTTTACACGGAGTAACGAATCGGCTACTACCTACGACTTTCTGATAAACTTTCCCTCACCATACTCTGGAGAACACGTCCACGTTGCAATAAAAGCAAATGCAAAATAGACAAGATATTCAAACTTCTAAATGTTTAATCACGTACCTGATGCATCACGACACCAGCGGAATCCGTTTCTTGTGAGTTCCCGTTATGCTCGGTTTGAGAAAGTTCTTCACCTCTGCCGTCTCTTGGGAATCATTGGTGAGATGGTAAAAATCTCGTTTCTGACTTTTTTTTGGGCATCAACAGCTATGCACCATTTTACCTTTCTATGAACACAGCAGGCAAAGAGACGAGGTGCCTGACGTCGCTGGATTTGAACAAGATCTGATTGTGACCATGCCAAATTCAAGAAATGCAATTCATACATTTCTGTTTTTAATAATCAGACTATTCAGATTGCTTGAAATATATGCCCATCTCCAGTTTTAAGTTTAATCATTAAGCACCAGACACCCTTCTATATCATATGTTGGGTGCAAAAAGAAAACTAGAGCAATTTCAAAAACCCTCCATTGTCCAGAGGCGAGATTGAATTAACGGGATTTGATACTGTACTTCCAGCCACCAAACCCTTTTCTAATCTTCTACCACCTCTTTCTCTATACATCCAATACTGGGAAGAAAATAGGTCAAATAAAACAAGTTTTAGTACAAGCTGTACAAGTTAAAAACAGTGTACATGTTATGTTGGAGGCAGAGTTGGAGGCTTTCCATGGCTATCGTCCATGGTGGAACTGGTACATATAGAGAGTTCAGTTTTCTTCATTTAAATCCCCATCATCTATTGTCTCATTTTCACTTTTATATATAGTCTATTTATTTTTTTTGTGGGAAAATCACCAGATTTTGTCTGAATGAAGAAAACCACAAAAACTAAAGGGGGTGAAAAAAAAGCCATTAAGCGAACAAAAATCTGCAAACTAATCAAACGGTGGCTTTTGCATTGTCAGACGCAACTCATGCAAGGCTGTGTCAGCCTTCCCGAAACTGATTTTTTATTCAGTAAGGCTGGGAATTTCTCTTTGAAATGTCTGGCACTGGCTGCGATACGTTGTGGAACTGTAAGGTACACAACGGTTCATCAGTGTTCTGTATCGTCTGCTCAATGTTAACCCTAAACTGGGCTTTTCGTCTCTGTGTAAGAGAACGTTAAATCATTGGTTTTGCCTGACGAGCCCAAACACGTGTCCCCTCCACTCATTAAATGAGTCTATACTGGGGTTTTCCTTGGTTTTCATCATCAAGTTCAGCGTTGACTCATTGTCCCGTACAGTCCCTTTGGAATTACATTCATCACCCTTGAGGGCGTTGCTATCTCTAGGAGAATGGCATGCTCTAATTCAAATAGCTGTGTCTAGAATTCAGATTATTTTAACCACAGTTGAAACATTTGTCGTTTCACGAACCGTCTGAATCATCTGAGACGTTCATACATTGGAGGATGACTCCTAATATAGACGGCAAGGGCACAGTGTACCACTGTAGCTCAACCTCTGCCACTGGCAGACCTTAATCATCTGGTTCTTCCCATCTCTCTCATGTGTCACAGCTTGAATAGTTCAACATCGTGACTTCATGCTGTTCTGGGGGAAAAAAAAAACAGACCTTACTGTTAAGCACCACACCCTTACACAATCATAATTGTTTCAGATGATGAGGATTTAGTGTCAAACGTTAAGACAGAGTTTCCTCAAAGACGTGCTGTTGTCCACAAATATGAGTTTAGCCTGTTGTGGAAATTGGTTGTTCTTTTGTGGGAAAGTCCAGACATGAGTCTAATGTCTGTGCCTTTTCGATGTTCGATCATGAGTTGTATCACCAATAGGTCTCAGACGATTAAGATGAGCAAGACTTATTTCCTATTTCCTAGTTCTTTTTGATTTGTTTCTTAAAAAAAAACACACACAAAAAAAACTTAACGACTGTAAAGAAGTAGAGCAGATGACAAATGTAACATGGAGTCTACTGATTCTACTGATTGCACTTGTGGGTACAATCTACGATCGACAGAAGGCAGGCACAGATTTCAGCCTCAAACCTTGACTTGAGCATTTGGTGCATTGAGTGATGACATCACTCTTTGTCACCATCCCCCAGGAAGAGTTTCAAGTTGAAAAGGTCATGTCTTTGTGTCATGCTGTCGAAACAGTTCAAGCAACGCTGTGTCGGACCTGTTATTAATGAGTAAGGCTAGGTTGTGTTTTAAAATATGGCATCAATATCGATATCTAGACTGATACCGATTGGTAAACAATACTTTTTCCTTTACCGAGTTTATGAAATTCAAATTACATGATACAATTCTTTCGTTTTAGCTGGGCCAATGGTCTTCTTGCGGACGGACATAGAACAACTTCCTGCTCTCATGTTTATTACTTGCAATTTCAAGTGTTAAATTAAAGTTGTCATGTCACTTCTTGACGTGCCATCATCAATTAAACAAACGCCAGCCTAGCACACACACATATACTGTATGCACAGCCTTCAAAGTTAGTAGGACCCTTAAAGACATAATGTATTCCCTAGCCCCTACCCCTTACCTTAACCATATACCACAACTAAATGCCTTACCCTTACCTAAATCCAATTCCCTAAACCCCTAAAGATGTGAGGACCAGCCAAAATGTGCTCATTCCATATGGTTTATACCAATTTTTGGTCCTCACAAAGCAACAGATACAGGAACATAGACTTTTTTTTGTATTTGTACCTCTGCCATTGTTCATCGTTTTTTTCCCAGACCTCTGACACGGCGACTGAATGGATCGACGCTCTGCTGTCTCTTTGGAAAAGGCACAAGATATTAATCCCTATGACGCTTATAATATTCCTCTTCCCGCCGCTCGTTGATCGTTTGTGGGCAGCTAACAGGAGCCCGGACAACCGATGACAGCTTTTGTGATTTATGAGGCCAATGTTTGATCGCTCTGTGGCTGAGATAAATTGGATTGTGGTCTGTCAGTCAATGATTTGGACAGTGAGTGTGTGTGTGGAGGCACATTTCATTTGTACATTGCACAAATACAACTCCCCCCCCCCCATCTTTGTTGTCAAACATGACCGATGCGGTGTAACTATCATAAACTCCAACAGGAAAGCTCCCTGATTGATTGCTCGGTGACGGTTATATATCCTCCGTCATCGGTGAGCACTTTTACGTCCACTCTGACGCGTGGCCAAGTGTCTCTGGGCGCGATAGCGGCAGGATATTTGTGTCCTTGAAGCAACTTTCAGAGATACGGCAGCTTAATTAAACCTCTGCTGCTAAAGCGACAGTACTGACACGGTTCACGGCTTCATTGAAAGGTGTGTTTCTGGCTAGTTATTCTTAGATGGAATAGATAACGAACTGTCCAGGGTGTACCCCGCCTATCGCCCAATGTCAGCTGAGATAGGCACAGCAACCCTCTGGTGGAGAATAAAGTGGTAGATGATGGATGGATTGATGGATGGAATAGATAAAGCATCCAATAGATAAAGCGTCTTACTCATTCAAGGAGACTAGGAAAACCTCAGTATGGGCTAGTTCAGGGTTAGGGTTGGGTAAGGGTAACCCCAAGGGGTTGGGGGTTAGGGTTAGGGTAACCCTAGGTAAGCTTAACCCTGGCATCCCATGGGTGTTTTCTGATCTGAAGTGGAAGATGAATTTGAAAACTACAGTACACCCTTCTTAATTTGCCACCATTTTGTTTTTGCCATCATTATGGCTGTATGCAAACATTAAAACTGGTACGTCTTGCTTGCTTTGATGCTGAACCATCTGCAATTTTAATAGTTTAGTTCTTGGCTTGAAGATGTAAAAAAAAAACCACATTAATCTGCCCCAGCATTAATCACATACAGTGATTTAGTTTTTAACCATATTTGAGTAAAGCCATTTTTAAGATTCTGTTTGATTTAATTCAAAAATCATTTGTCTTGGCAGCTGCGAAAAAAAGCTTCTTCTAAGTTTTTCCAAGTTTTGGTCTCGGCTCTTCACTGGACTTGTCACTTATAACCACTCGCCGGTAGACGACGGTATAGACAGCTGAGCGCGGGTTCATTCGAGCTGTCGTCTGAGACTCTAATTCGTCCAGACGCAGCCGTGAGAGGCGGCTCATCAATCCCTGCAGCCTAATCCTATAACAGCTTCACTTTTATTGATACTGTTTACATGCATCTTATACATGTTCCTCTTAATGGAGGTCAGGGCAAGAGATGTTGCTTTGAGGTACAAGTGGAAAGGTCTTCATGAGACTGGCTTCTGGCCGCGGCAGCACAGTTGCAATTCACTAATTGATATTAATTGATTTAATTATCGTGTGTGTGTGTGTGTTTGTGTGTGTGTGTGTTTTACACTCACAGCACAGGACGTTGTTGGATTGTAATGACAATGAAACGGCACCTGGGGAACAGGCCATATATGATATATGATAAATAATGCAATTTTATGCATTTAAAAGAACTCCAAATATGCAATTTCAACCCCTTTATTTTTTGGACACTATCTTATCGATCGTGTTTCAATGACTCCACTGGAGAACGATGGCGACTTTTATTCCCCCCGCGCGCACACACACACACACACACACACACACACACACACACACACACACACACACACACACACTCTGTCGACGGATTTTCACAATCACACCAATTGGCCGAAGGGTGTTCTTCCCTTTGTTTGTCCGTGTGTCACAAGTGATATCTCACACACGGCTGACTGGACTTGGAAAAACACTTGGAGGAATGATGCATTTTATCATCGCATGTTGGGATTTAAAAAAAAAAGAAAAAAAAAAAAGAGAAGCCTGTGGCCATAGCTGGAACAGGGAGACATTCTTTATACTTATATGTGCATGCTCTTTCTCAACAACTCCCATCATATGGATATGCACTTTTACCTCATAGAAGCACTGAGACAGATTTATTTAAATGGTCCTAGTCTGGTGTTTGACTTAAGGTAAACCTAGTATTGATGATTGAGCTTTGTGATCTTGAGTTAACATGCAACCATGTAAAGGCATGTAAATCAATGTTTACATGCCTTTACGATTGGTCCAACATTAATACTTAACTTCAACACTGAAGAGCATGCTTTTATTGCTTTACCAGACTCACTTGTGTTAAATAACCTACTTTGGCGTCATAAAACAAACACGCAAAAATGAAACCTAACTGAGCTCCATCCAGATCACCTCCCAAATGCTCCTTTCTAAATGCTTTATTCTCACAAGCCGCCACCGATTTCTCTATCTCCTTATAGCCACAGCTTTTATGATTGGGGTTGAAAAGAAGTGCACATATGGTACATCAACCGCGCCGGCGACAATAAACAACAACAACGACGACGACGGCTGCGAGGCGACGAATAAAAGCACACGACTCAGGCAGAAGGGGCTGTTTTCACAGATTTTCCGAGCTCACACTCTAAAGGATGCAAAATTTGGGGTAAATGGTCTAAAAATAAATGCTGCCATGGTGATGGCAAGAGATGCCTGTTTATCTCTGCAGATGCAGTATAGCAAGGAAGTACTTGCCAAGCAGGGTATTATAATAACTTTGTGAGATGCAGTGTCTCGTTGTCTTGCAAAAAAAAAAAAAAAAAAAATGTAGGGATTATAATAATGTCTCTCTCAAATATGGTCATCACATGATATATCTTCGGATTATGTGGCGCAACATGAGCGTTCAAGGTAGGAAACCCTGACTCCAGTTGGAATCTGGCATTTCCTGGAGCGGCAGAACACAATTTCGTACGAAAAATGGGCGACGTTGCCCTTTAAGCTACTGACTCATCAAGACTGCTGAATCACAGAGTCCCCATTCACACAGTGGAGTATTGCACCACACTTGGTTACAGAATTGTAATTCACTAACCGATAGATTAAACGTAGAAACCGTCTCTGAAGTGCGACTCTGACATCAGGCAGCAAATTATACTTTAAACACGCACGCACACACACACGGAGACGGAGACGGAGGCAAACACTTAAGCACAGCGAACAAGGAGCGCTTTATTCTGCTGTGTGAATGAGGAGCCTCGGCTGAATGGTTGAGTGTGTCCTCTGTCTCTGTGAGGTCGGCAGCCCTGAGATTAGGAGGAACTGATAGCTCTGGGGTGAAAAAAAAAAAAAAACCTGCTGCATTACACTTGCTTTCATGGAATTATCTCCGCAGGAAGCGTCTGAATATGAACACAAAGACACAAACGCGTACCGTCTGAAACGCACCGACGTTGGCGAACCCGCGTCTAGCCGTGGTCTCTCATTCAGCGTTAAAAATGAAAATGACGTTATCTGAGAGGAGACTTGAGCCACTTGAGCCTTTTTGGTGCCTGATCCGTTTCCACGAGCTGCCGTTTCACCCGCGTCACCGGGTCGGAGATCACCGAGGTCCACGGACGGCTCTGTGGGCTGTAGCGCTGTGGCCTTTGCCTGCCGTCTGTCCACAGGCTTCACTACGGTGCGTCCACTGAGTCACGATGGAGGCAAGCTGCGTTTGGGAGGCGTCTCTGTGCATCTTTGTTTCATCAGAATCCATTTATTTATCATGTGAATTAGTTGTGAAGTAGAGCCCTAAGAAGATCTACTCTGCATTCAGGTCTAGAGCTGCAACTAATGATTATTTTCGTAACCGATTCACTGCTCGGTTATTATCTCGATGCATCGTTTGGTTCATGAAATGTCAGAAATTGTGAAATAATGTTTATCAGTGTTTGTCAAACCTGGAAATGACGATGTTCTCGCATGTCTTGTTTTCGTCCACAAACCAAAATGATTGAACATATTCACATTTAAGAAGCCAAAACGATCAGAAATCTAAATGAAATCATGCAAAAAGCTTCAAAACGACTGCCTGCATTGTGAAGGAACCTGAAAATAGGGAAATAGTTGGACAAAAATGGATAGCCCATGGCCAAGCATCAGAGAATTGGTCTTGGGAGGGTCTTTCAGGGTCATCAATTCAAATCAGATGGCAGGTCAACGGCTGGGCTGCCCTTGAGCAAGATACCCAACCCTCTCCCCCCCAAATTCCCCCCAGGGGGCAGATCAGTGCTGCCCACTGCTCCTGTGTCCTGTGTGTGTGTGTGTGTTCACGTCTGGTGAGGTCAAATTCACTATCACTAATTGGTGTGTGTGTGTGTGTGTGTGTGTGTGTTTCAGAGATGAACAGATTGCCTCAGATCATCTCTGTTGTGGAAGAAATCAGTGCATCTGTCCGTGCTTCTGTTTGTATATTAAATGCAAAAAAAAAAAATATATATTTTTGATCCATCTTTAACACCCAGCCCTTTTTTATTTTTGTTCCATTTTGTCACCTAGCACTTTTTTTTTTATTTTTTTTTTTTTAGCATCAGTCACTATAAAGCTGTTAACGGGGACAAAGAGATGCTGTCGACTGGGTGTGGGACCCTGCTCGAGGAAGTCTGTGTCACTAACTGGTGGCCTGTGGCTGGCAAGAAAGCAGAGGGTGGGGTTGAGTTGTAAAGGGAAGCTGTTAAGGAGACTGAAAATAGTCTCCCAGACATGCGTCACTACAACCTGGCCACAACGCCGCTCCCTGCTCCCTCTGCCTCTGCTGTTTTCCATATGTTCAGTCGGCTCCGTGTGGAACGGCGTTACACGGCTCCTCGTTCTTCATGGACGTGATTAAACCCCCCCCCCCCCTTTTTTAGGGTCTCGAATATCTGCACATAATGAGAATAATCGGTCACGTGATTTGTCACAGTTTCTTTATCTGATCGAGGTTTTATCGTAATGACCTCAAAGCAAGTCCTTCTCAAGTTAACAACGCGGATTCATCGCCCAATGATGCGACTTCTAAATAGCGTTTTTGCCGCTTTTGAACCTTGACAGAATGTCAGCGCTGCCCTAACGGCACAAAGCAAAAGAGGAACAACTCTTTGTAAATTGGTAAATAAGCAACTGCTTAATACTTATCTCCAACATAAATCTTCTCGTCTTCATCCTCTTGTCTTGTACATGCTGTTCTGCCCGCGATCGTGATCGCCTCGCTGGGATCACGGCAAAGTCGTAGTCTGATTGTTTCCAGGAGGGTTCTTCCCCCCCTCGGGTTTGTAAAAACCACTGACACACACTAACTGTCGTGTGAAGGAGCGTGTGCTGCTGCTGCTGCTGCTGCTGCTGCTGCTGTCGTGGAATAATGAATTTCTTTTTGGAGGATAGGACTCCCAATGATGATAAGACCGGTGTGTGTGGTTGTGTAATGTCAAAGGATGTGGTTTGCATGAGCTTTACGGCTTTACCAGAACATGTCTGTGTGTGACTACACAGCTGCTCCGTTGGATAAACTTGCACTGGGTTAAAAGTACGGCTTAGCTATTTAATAAGATATATATAATTGTGTTGTGGGATGTGAATCTTTGGGTGGCTCAGGATACAATTCGATTCCGATTCTTAGGCTCACGATTCGATTCAAAATCGATTCTCGATTCAAAAATTGATACAATGCATAGTGTGTTAAGGCAAATTATGGCATCAAAACAGTACAGTTTGTATAAGATAATGTGATCACACAAAGGCAAACTTAAGACAAAAGTTAACATTCATTCATTCAAAACAAATAAAAACTTACTTACTGTGCAAAAAAATAAATGCATTGCATAAATAAAACCTTAGGCTAGCTGCCTTTTTCTGCCAGAAGTTCCAAAAATAAACTGTACAAAAAAACTGGTGTTTTGTGCGGTTTTTCAAAATAGAAACTTATAAAAAAAAATATATATTTATATATATATAAATATTAGTTTTTTTCAAAAATTTATTTTTGAAGTTTATGAATCAATATAGAATCGTGGATGATTATGTGAATCGATTTTTAATAACCAGGAAACAGTTGTGTTGCAGATGTGGAAATGATTTGTTCACTTCTCGATGGAGGCAAGCTGCGTTTGGGAGGCGTCTTTGTGCATCTTTGTTTCATCAGAATCCATTTATTTATCATGTGAATTAGTTGTGAAGTAGAGCCCTAAGAAGATCTACTCTGCATTCAGGTCTAGAGCTGCAACTTATGATTATTTTCGTAACCGATTCACTGGTCGGTTATTATCTCGATGAATCGTTTGGTCTATGAAATGTCAGAAATTGTGAAATAATGTTCTCGCATGTTTTCGTCCACAAACCAAAATGATTGAAAATATTCACATTTAAGAAGCTAAAACAATCAGAAATCTTGTTTTAATCATGAAAAAAGCTTCAAAACGACTGCCTGCACTGTGAAGGAACCTGAAAACAAGGAAATAGTTGGACAAAAATGGATGGCCCATGGCCAAGCATCAGAGAATTGGTCTTGGGAGGGTCTTTCAGGGTCATCAATTCAAATCAGATGGCAGGTCAATGGCTGGGCTGCCCTTGAGCAAAATACCCAACCCTCTCCCCCCCAAATTCAAAAAACTGGTGTTTTGTGCAGTTTTTCAAAATAGAAACTATTAAAAAAAAAATTATATTTATATATATATAAATATTAGTTTTTTTCAAAAATTTATTTTTGAAGTTTATGAATCGATATAGAATCGTGGATGATTATGTGAATCGATTTTTAATAACCAGGAAACAGTTGTGTTGCAGATGTGGAAATGATTTGTTCACTTCTAATTGACTTGCTGTTTGTTTTGTTCAGTGGAAATCTAAGTTTTCAGACCTTTGTCATTGTCGTCCCCTCTGGAGAAAATAAACCAAAGCTCTCTGCTCTCTGACGTTTGTGCTGACCTATCACTTTGGAGAAAAGTTCAATCCAAACCGACGCTGCTGGCATTTGGCAGCAGCCAGTGCCAAAGTTCAGCGAGGGAAAAAAAAAATAGCCACCGACAGTAAAACTAACTGTTGTGCAACTGCGAGGCATCGATGACGTCTGTGTCATGCATGTGGACGTGAATGGGAGAGAATACTTTCAGTCATGTTTACAGTGGTCTGATAACATAATTCTTACAGATATTGATTATTGAGTTGGAATTGCATATTGTTCTACACTCTTCGGAGAACCTTTTTTGGAGGGTTCCACCAAGAACTCTTTCAAAACCCTTTATTCAGGAAAGGGGTTTTAAAGGGTTCTCTGGATCCATTAGTGTTACCAAGAACCCTTAAAAAACCTTTTCTTCTGCAAAGGGTTTTTCAGAAGCAAATGGTTCCAGGTAGAACCTCAGCCCTTGTAGAAGGACCCTTTTGGAACCCTTATTTCTTAGAGTGGACAAAGAAAGATCCTTAAAAATAATCTTTTATTGTTACACGACCTGTTTGGCTAAAAAACTCTAAGATTCTCAGCCTGAGGCCCTTGGTCCACTGCAGTCACACTTCATTATAAATACAGTTTTTCCACGGCGGTTGCCATAGTGACGTGAGTAATGTATGTTACCAGGAGACAGTGATGACACTGTCTGAAATGTGTCCAAATGAAGGATCTCGGCCCCTTCAGCTGTTGTCGGCGCAGTAGATTTGAACAAGATTAACACAAATCCAACTTGATTCAAACTTTTTGCACAAAGTATGCAATCTTCATATTTTTTTTGTTTTTGCTCGTTATTTTTGTTTATGCTTTTGCTCAAAAACACCAATACGCGAGTCCAGGTTTGAACCTAATCAGTCTGTTTTACTTCTAATTTGGGTCAGGGCCTCATTTGTTTGTGTTTACCCGCATTACCAGTGCAGGAAGAGCGAGCGCCAAACCCTCGCGGCTCCACAGAGGATGTCGGCTAACTCAACTCATCTGTTTATTTTTTGCCCCCCCAAAACGCAAAATGAACCAATTTCAGGAAAATAGATTCGAAAGTTAAAGGGAAAAAAATCGACAACCGGTGCACTTTTTAGCTGTAAAATGGATTTCACGACAAACAATTTTCACCTTTTTCCTCACATGGTGACACTGTGGGGTCACGACGTATGTGTGACAAACATGTTTGACCTCTTTTAATGCAGCCGCTCTGTTTAGTGCTCTTGTAATGAGTGGTTCTGACTTATAATCGATACTGTGTGGACTAAAGCCTGGGGGTTAATCAACCGGATGGCACGTCTTTGCATTTGAGCGTGTGCACGTACATCGAACGTATCGTCAAACAGAATTGTGCAAAGTGTCCGTCAGACATAACTTGTCCTTGGACTTTGACTTTGGACTTTTGAAGCAATATTTGGACTTTTGTAGAAATGTAGAGTTGGGTTTAAATGCCAAGGAATGCAGTAATTGTGAGTTGTCATCTGCTGTTATTGTTGTACCAATAATAGTGATGTTGTTATCAATGTGGCATGACAATTCATGGCATTGAGCAGAGGTCTCAAACTCGCAGCCCACCTCTTATTGTCAAGTTGTAAGGGAGCTTTTTCTGTGTTGTTTTTTTGACTGATAGGTTCATTTTGCATCGTAAATACTAGGGGTTGGGTACCGTTCATAATTGAACCGATACGGTATCGCCATCTGGAATTTAGTAATGGTACCAAACGGGTACCTTATTTCGGTACTAAATGTTTTTCAGTTGTAAAACAAAGTCTTCACTTCTCAGTTTCAGTTTTTAATGGAGAAGATTTAAGAACAGTAAATAAATAAACATAGATAAATGTTAGTTAGAAATAATGCGACCTACCCTTTGGGGAATCACTGATTTAGGCCTATGGTGCAATTGAAGCTCACTTCTTTCTGCTTTTAAAACCCTAACACAGTGATATATATATGCCACCTAATATCAACCAGCCTTGACTGTAGGAAGCTTCTTTGAATGGTTCCTTATGCTGTACTCAGCGACAAAACCACATTATATTGAAAAAAAAAAAAAAAGCTAATGTAGCTTCTATCGATCTTATTGATTGAATTTCTTGGTGTCAAATACGCACTCTATTCAGAAAACTGTAATGTATCGCTCAGCGTAGTTAGAGCTACGTTCACGACGCTAAGCAAAGTAATGAAATCGGGCAAAATTAGCTACGTCTGGTGTAAACTGATCACTGAAAACAATAATGCACACAGTAAGCGCTGTAAACAAGTCATATCTACCATCATGTGGTAATGCCTCATCATTTTTTTAAATCTATAACACATAGCGGTCGGGGGGGAAATTGATACAGCAGCGTAGTATGACAGTATTTTGAGTGGCGGCATTGTGTGTAAAATGATTAAATGACTCTTTCCTCTGCATTCTTTAAGCAGCACTTTCCCTCTTAGCTCCCCCTCATGTGTGGGCATTTGCTTCACTCAGACACTGACACACAGATGCTGCTGGAGCTTTCTCAGCTTTGACAATACACACTTTCTCAAAGCTAAAGATGGATACACCACCACCATCACGTTCACCCAACATGAACCCTTTCAGTCACACTGGTGAACCTGCAAACAGAGCTGCTGCAGCTGCAGCTGAGGCGTCTCTGAACGGCGCTTACGAGGTGTTGCGGCACAGGTTGCTGCAGGGTGAACACAGCGTATAGATGTGTCGCATGTGTAATAAATGACAACGACGGACAACGGGGCCGCAGCAAAGGCCCAAAAATATTCTCATTCCTATTGAATCAATCACTCAACCTTTCGTACGAAGCAGTGCAACTCAAAACTGCTGCACAGCATAACAATAAAAGGAAAAACCGAAATATTCAGCCACAAGGGAAACATTGGAGACTAAAATAACAAACAAATACAATTTATTATTTATACATGTATTAGTTTTTTGGGGGGAAGAAAATCTACAAACTTACAACAAAAACAAAACCCACTGCGACCCATCTGTGTGGACGGAGGGTTTATGTTTTTCCTTGAACGCCACTCAGAGCGTCTGGGTTTAATTCCTTGGAACAGTGTCTGGTGTCAATTATAAGAGGCGGGGGGGGGGGGGAGTGCATGTCCTCTCTTTGTTGGTGGAACAATCCGAGTCCCATGTCACAGTTTGTCCTGTTCCCCGTCGCTGGAGAAAGTGGCCACCAAGACGATCATGCTTCCTTCTCCGTACCTGCACCAGACCTCCCCAGGATCCACCCACAGCGTGAATTCGTAGGGCAGTCCCAGGTCGCTGTACTGAACTCCGCTCTCCCTGCACGCGCGAAGCAGCACCGGATCCTCCTTGTTGAACCTGTTGACTCGGATGCACCTGTACGCCTGTCCTTTGCTGGGGTTTTCCGGGTACCAGTGTCCCAGGAACGTCTCGCACAGCGCGACGCCGAGCCTGTCGGCAAACAGCTCGACCTTGTGCGATTCCAGCTTCCCGGCTATTTCCAGAAGCCTCTTCAGGTAGACCTGCACGGCGGCTATTTCTTGTCTCATGCCTCCAGTAGCTTCCATTATATATCGGAGCAGGCGACGCTCCAGCACACGTGTCCAAAGAGAGAACGGCAATGGAACCATGGCTGTGACGTACAGGACGTCAAGATGAAAGATCTTCAAAGTCATTGAAGCTCTTGAAAACGTCAAAGTCATAATGAACTGTTCAAAGGCATCACAAACCATTTTTTAAAAGAAGAAGAGGGACTATTATGCAATGGGTGGCTTTGAACTTCTGTAATAAAGACATTTGGAACTGTGATTCAGATCTTTGACCTGTGGAGGGCAGCATTACACCTCACCTCAGTGTACAGCCTGACAGAAATCATTAGAAGAAGACATCAGAGTGCGCTAAGACTATTGGCTTCCACCGGCTTCCACCCAGGCACGGTTAGGTTGCGTTTCCACTAGTGTAGTACCTGGCATCACGTACTTCTTGTAGTACTTGCTCTGGCAAGGTTCCAAGCGAGCTGAGTGTGTACTATGCGTGATGTCGCCAGACTGCTGGCCACTGATGGGCGTGCGGCGCAAGAATCAAGCCGAACAATGCCGAACTCTAGATCAGTTAAAAAAGACTCAACAATCCTAAAAACGTGGGTTGATCTCCAACATTTAGCAGGGAATTGTTCTAAAATCTCAATATTTAACAAAGGAGCCTGGTGTATATCCCGTGTCAAGCTGGGACCCTAGTAGAAAAGGGCCATATGCAGTCAAATGTCCCTCATGGACACAACTATGTTGTAAGTTCTGGACTCCGACAAAGATGCTTTTGGGCAATGGTCATCACAGGAAGACTTCAGTTTATGGTGTTAACTCCGCCCATTTTTCCATGCAATTTCCACCCACTACTCCGTATGATTGGACGTCCATGGTGGGGATCGTGCTTGTGATTGCTTTTATGGCAGACATCCAGGTGCGTTTCAGTGCAAACTTCACTTCAACGTCAGTTTTCAGCTGTCAGAGAGGAAATTATTTGTATTATATGAAACATTCAGTTATACGTTTGGATTTCGGTAATATACATATCTCAAAAAATATTGTAACATGTTTAATATCACAATAATACTGTACCACGGCACAGCCTGGATACAGTTATTATCGTGGCATGAAGCCTCTGGAGATGCCCACCCTTAATAACACAGCAAATATTTTACTCAAACTACATATATGTATATATATATATTTAAAAAGGTATATTGCATATCGCCTCGTCAGACATTAACCCTTTAGTCAGCTATAACCAAACCTCGTGAACCCTATTCCTTTGCAGCCTTTTGAACTGGCAAGTGCTGTCAAAGGAGAAGGAAGTTTAAGAGCAAGCAAGAAAAAAAACCGACGGGTCAGGAAAAAGAAAAAAGGATGTGGCTAGACAAAAAAGGAGAAAGAAATAGGATACGCGTTGGTAAGTCAACAGGCTGAGATAATGCTTTTTAAAAAAAAAAAAAAAAAGAAGATGCATCAGTGTTTTTAATCTGCGCTCACTTTGCTCCCTGCGAGGCTCGCCGCTTTGTTGTCAGTGAAGGCTTTCATTGTCGTTTAAAGCCCGCTCGACACACGGCATTTCAAACAGGTGTTGCATCAGTATTGCCTTCATGTCACATTTTGACATAATCACAGCAGCTTTGATCGCCTGTGATTCAAAGGATGGAGGCATTTTTATCCTCCTGATAAAGAGGGCAACGGGAAAACTGACGCTGAAACGGCAGCAGAAAAAGACAAAAAACTGCTGGTAAGACATGGAACGTTATGAAGGTTTCACGTCAGGATGACCTAAATAACTGCGATTCTCAATATTAATGCAAAAAATTTAAAAGTATAGTTTGCTCTCTTAAATTGATTCCCTCATTCTTACATTTTAGTTGGAAAGAGATGTTTTTTAGTGATGTGGGCAAGTTCACATGAAATATTAACAATTTTCCCCCATTCCTGATTATCCCCGTAATGGAAATTCACCACAATCAATTATCCCGAGTGCTTTCAATTTGAATGCACAATAAAGTCTTAAATCATCCTGTCGCCAAAGTCTAAGCCATAAAGTTGTTAATGTCAGCCTAAATTAACCGGGGAATGTACAATATATCGATGCAGTCCCCGTTATGTCGTACATAACTGGTCTCGGAGTAGTGGCGACCAAAAAATATACCTTTGCTGCAAGCGATTGAGTCACAACATCCACAAGTACTGTGTGTGACTCCCATTTTTAATCCCTGACTCCACTTTTCAAAAAAAAATGAAGTGTTTCTGGCAGCCGGCAAAGCTCAAAAAGCAATCAGCTGTCATGCCATCTGCATAATGATGCCGGAGCAGGCTGAAATCTGTCTCCGTCATCTATCACCCTCACTGCATCATCTGGCCTGTCACTTTCACCTGCAATAATACGCTAAGAGAATTTTTAAGATAACACTGATTTAGATTCTTCAATATATATATATATATATGTATATGTATATATACGTGTTTATATGTGTATATATACTTGTATATGTGTATGTGTGTATATGTGTGTATATGTATACGTGTATATGTGTGTATATGTATACGTGTATATGTGTATATGTATATATGTGTATATATGTATGTATATGTGTACACATATATACACACACATATATATACGTGTGTATGTATATATGTGAATATGTATCTATACATGTGTATGTATGTGTATATATATATATACATATATACACACATACACATATATGTGTGTATGTATATGTATATGTATATGTATATGTATATGTATATGTATATGTATGTGCATATACACTCCCATTGAATCATAACTTTCAGTGGTGCCGTTAAGAGTTCATGTAAAATTAAAGGATATTTACGCGTTGCAAACACACACAGTCATTCATTATTAGGTGGAACCAAAGGCTGCCGCTCGTTTCCTCGTACACACTCGTTCATTCACTTCCAATAACGCGCCCAAGATTGGATTCCGGTGCTTTAATGGAGGTTGCGCTGGGGTGTTTTTTTTTTTTACTCCCAGAGTGTAATATCTCAAAAGTTATAAGACAACATTGCAGTTGTAACTTCTGTTGCACCAAAAAATAATTATTGGATACGTATCGGAGAGGGAGGATAAATAGACGGAAGTGCACTGGGGTGAGCTGTCAGGAGAGAGACGAGTGTAACACAACTGTTTTTTGGTTGTTTGCAATGTTTAATATTAATACTTTTAGGAGGATGTCTTATTATATTTTTGGAATCTTAAAGGGGGAAAACATGGATAAGGCAAGGATAGTCAGAACAGAGGATGGATGCATTGGTTTGCAGACGTGCCCTGAATTCTGGACTCAGTTTAGGGGTGGAGGGGTGGAGGGGTGGAGGGGGGAGAGAAGCCAATGTGTGAATGCGGCAGTTCATAGTGAGAGGATGAATGTTCTTCCTCCTGCATACTTACACCCCGCAACTCTACGTTCCAGAAATAAAAAAAAGATTCCTGCTGTTCTGAACGCGTCTGACCCAAATAATGTAAATGTGCAAAAAGCAAAAAAAAAAAAATGTCCAGACCCAATTTTTCCCGGATATTTTAGGACGTCATGGCCTGTGAAACAGCTTATGTATAACTGTTCAATGAAGTATCGCCGCTTCATTAATCTTTCCGACCCATTTTCTCAACAATAACATCATCTCTCCTGAAACTAACTCAATGGAAACGAGCACAGATCATTGACAGATAGATATTTATTGCCGTTTGGCAGCACCACTTAGAAGCTGCATTTTGCTGCATTGAAGAATGTTGAGGATTACGAGGCTGCAGCGACGATGCCGATCGCCTTCTTTATTTTGTCTTTAAGTTTCATGTCGTCGCTTCTAAGAAGCTAAACGCTGCGCCAACGCTCCTTTTGGAAATGAGCAGCCTCAGCGTTTCGCTCCTGATTCATAAACATTAACTGCTCACCGGTTCCCGTCTTTGATTTATCACAATTGACATCTGCCACGGTGATTGCTTGCTCATGTGAAACTGCAGCAGTTGTTTTTTTTTTACGGAATCAGGAACCTGTTTTTTAATAAGTTTTGCAGCCGATGTAATTATTTTTACACACAGTGCACATCTGTTGCTGTTGTTGAGAGAGGAGGGGGAAGCACGGGGAATGAAAAAAAGACACAAATAATCCCCTCCACTTCAGAGGAACTGAGTGTTTCCCTGCAATCATATATTTATAAGGATATTTCAGTTGTGTTTTAAACAAGTTCCAGTTCCTCTGCTGTCACATTATTAGCCCACAAAATGCCCAACGATGGCAGTGATGGTCGACTGCTCTTCTACCATATCTGAAGATTACTTTCTCTGAATCAGCTGCACTCTTAGAAATAAGGGTTCCAAAAGTGTTCTTCTACAAGGGCTGAGGTTCTACCTGGAACCATTTGTTTTTCAAGGCTTCTTGGTAACACTAACGCTTCCAGTAAGAACCATTTTGATCCAGAGAACCCTTTAAAACCCCTTTCCTGAATAAATGGTGTTTTAAAAGGGTTCTTGGTAACACTAAGGGAGCCAAAAAGGGTTCTCCTATGAGGACAAGCCGAAGAACCTTATATGGTTCTACTTAGCACTTTTATTTCTAAGTGTACAGCGTGAACTGTAAAGCAGAGTTTTGCATGTATGATCGCTTTTTCCTCTTTTTCCTCTCCGGATTGTGTATAGTTCTGCTTTAATGACAGTGTGCACCCTACACTCTTAGAAATAAGGGTTCCAAAAGTGTCCTTCTACAAGGGCTGAGGTTCTACCTGGAACCATATGCTTCCAAGGATTCTTGGTAACACTAATAGAATCATTTTGATCCAGAGAACCCTTTAAAACCCCTTTCCTGAATAAAGGGTTTTAAAATGGTTCTTGGTGGAACCCTTTTCCAAAAAGAGTTCTCCTATGAGGACAAGCCGAAAAACCTTTTGGCTCTACTTAGCACTTTTATTTCTAAGAGTGTATACCCCTTTCCCACTGATAAAAAATAGAATTTCAATTAGTTTTAATCCAGCGGGAACAGGTTTGATCAGTATTCACTGCAGGTTTTATCTGCTTTGGCTCTCATCAGTATCAAATCCTTACTTTTTAAGAGTTGGGGTAGCGCTCAATATCATTTATTTCATCAATTACTTCATCTAAACAACTGATTTCAAGTTTGAAAATAATAACCAGACTTGTTTTGTTTTTGGCGCATCCCCAAAGTCATTTACTTGTTTTAGCGTCCAGGGAGTGGATCCCTCACCTGTGGTTCTCCCTAAGGCTTCTACCCTTTTTCCCTGTTACAAGGGTTTTTTCCCTGGTAGTTTTTCCTTACCCTGGTCGAAGGTCTAAGGACAGAGGATGTTACCAACCCTGTGAAGTCCCGTGATACAAACTATGTTTTGTAAACTGTGGGCTATACAAATAAAGATTGATTGATAGCGTCTTCACTCTCAGGTTTAAAACCCCCGGATATAACCACTCACTTTTAGTGTTGATAGAGGCTTCAGAGTCTAGGAGTTCCAGGATCGTTGCTGCTTCTCTGCTTCCTTAGCCTTTCATTGTCACAAGATACAAGAGAAAAAACACCTAACACACACACACACACACACACACACACACACACACACACACACACACACACACACACACACTCACAAGGTGAGTCATAGCAACTCCCTCCTGACTTATGTAACAAATCTTTCACTCTATTAAAACCAAGGGGAAACAAAAACAAACTCTCGCACATTCATCGTCTATAGACGCTCCACTTTTTTTGTGCTCTTGCGACATTTAGTTCTCGTAAAGTCCTGCAACAGGTAAAAAAAAAAAAAAGTCAGATTAATGGATGAGGTCCACTCAAAAGCAGCTTCATGTCGTGTGAGATTAAGAAAACGTAAGACTGTGTCGTGGTGGGCGTTTCTCGTTTGTTGGTATTTTGGATTCACACGAGGTCATCGATGCTTTATCTGTGTTACATCACTGCTCGGCCTCAGCAGGCTTAGAGCATGCACATTCTGTTGGGGATGCACAGATTAAGGGTAGATTTTTGGGCCCTGTATTCACCACCACCGCCGCCATATTGACAATAAAGATGACATTCGCAGAAACAGAGCCTGATGTTTATCTGGACTATTACTGAAAGAGGAAGTCATTCAGTAAGAGTCTAAGTTGGCTGTGGAACTGTTGTTGTGTGTGATGGAAGGTCATACACAAGGTTTTTGCATACATTTGTCAATTAATGTTTTGCATTGTGTCGTCGTCGAAAAACTACATTACTTAAGAGACTCATTTTAACAATCGGGAGTCACGTAAACATGACATCACGCGCGTCTTTTTCTGGTCAGTCGTCATAGAAACGCGCCACGTTGATGCCGTTAACGGCGATAAAGTTCAATATCAAAAAATCTGTTGACCTACAAACTTGGTTTCATTCTAAACTTTGCTTTTGCTTCCACATTAAATGCCATGAATCCGTCGCGATGTGCACAACATGTTGCATGCAAAAATATGTAAATGCGAGCAAGGTGACTCCTGTGCGCGAGACCCTTGCAGCAGCTGTGGAGCACCTTTGGTGAATGTCTTGAATATAGATGACACGCAAGTTGCCCATATGTCCAAACTGAACATCATGTGGTCTGCATCTCAAGCTTTTTGCATATTAGAATCACTCCGTTTTATAACCTGTTCTGAGCTGTCGGTGTATTACTTCTTTAGAAACAGCTGATTAACCTGCTCGTTGAAGCGCGGAGACGTGGTCTCGTCAGGAGCTGCCGAAGCTCGCGTGGTTGTCGGGTGTCAGACCGGGCCGATCTATTTCAGAAACTGCTGCTCTACTGAAATTTTCATGGACAGCCATTCTCCAGGGTTTACGGTCTGATGACGAGAAAATATCCAGTGAGTTCAGCAGTTCTCTGTGTGTGTGTGTGTGTGTGTGTGTGTGTGTGGATGGCGGGTGTGTTCACGGCGGGTCACTCTGGGATCGTGACGGAAACGCAGCGTGGACGTGTAATAGAGCTCCAGACATTGCATGACTCTGTTTGCTTACACCAAAAACGGTGGCAGGGAAAAGATTCTGCAGAAATGGACGGTGTCAGAGGTCAGAGGTCAGAGGAGAGCGAACGGACAATAACTCCAATTCACCAGCTCTGAACACACACGACACTTTGAACCTTGAAGAAGTGCCATCTCTCAGCCTTAAAAGTACATGTGAACTTGTGTCTTGTATTGAAGGGCAGTAAGTAACGTTGACTCTGATTTATTTAGAAACCTGCCCCTCGGTGTCACCCTCCACGTTCTGTTCACAACAGAATCTCTCTGTCCTTGCGGTGGAATAAAGAACTCTAATGTGATTGGGTGACGGCGGTGGAAGAAAGCGTCTGTTCCTTGTTCCCATGCCTCCGTGGATGTCTTGGCATTTTGTGCTGCCGCTTTGTTTTTCCGTGCTCCGTTGTGTCACTGCCTTGTTGTGTGTGTGTGTGTGTGTGCTGCTAAGAGTCGAGCTGCTCGGGGCAGGGTCATAGTGTTGGGCTGTTTTGGATCTGTGGCTTCCTGACTGGCTGCCTGCAGAGATTCTCGGCCTCAGTGCTGCCGTTTCGTGTCGAATGCGCGGCACGTCCTCCGAGAAACTTGACATCTTCTTTGACAAGTAGCATTTTATCATAAACTGTTGACCGGCTATAGAGGATCTTGTGCAGGATCAGTCGTCACCTGACTCCTATACATCAATTAAATATTTTAATACCATATAAGTCCATAATACAATTTCATTCTATTTTCTCCTGCAGGAGCTGTGTGCGGCACTCGTGGACTGCAGAGGACTGGCACGTGAAGCGGCTTTGCCTTTGATTACTCTACAACGGTGAGTGCAGACCTGCTGTGACATTAGCTTAGCATTAGCTTGGACTGGCACATTGCGACTTTTTGTGGAATCCAATTCTTTTCAGATCTCAACTCGTGATATTTACATTCTATTTAATTGCTATTACCACTTAAGTGTGCCACCTTTGTTTGTTTGACTGGCTCTTGTTTAATGACCTCATCCAGGCTGTGCTCCTTCTGCTACGGTTTATTTGTGCACGAGTGGAGCTTTAGCGCCACCGACTGTTGATCTGGAAGCTTAATCTGGAAGTCTTTGCTGTGGAAACGTAATGTTTCAAGCCGCCAGAGTTCGTTGTCCACTTTAAATATCGCACAATATATCGGCAGAACTTGCGATATGTTACCGTTCAAAAGTTGAGGGGGTCACATTTGAACCACAATTTTTTTTGTGTTTTCCATTAAAAGTCACACTTTTATTCATCAAAAGAGTTGTAAAATGAATAGAAAGTAAAGTCAAGACATTGACACGATTAGAAATAATGATTTTTATTCAG